>NC_054476.1:22816933-23126933 GCF_017639515.1 Carcharodon carcharias
GGAGGAGCCGGACCACGCACACTAAGCAAGGACCCAACTCGACGCCTGCGCAATGAAGGCTGAGACCCAATTCTGGCGCATGCGCACTAAAGGCTGGGTCCGAACCCGACGCATGCGCTTTATCACGGCGTAGAATTCTCTTAAAGGGCCCACAACGCAAATTTAAAAAGGCAGTCCAAAACAAAAACAGAATTACCTGGAAAAACTCAGCAGGTCTGGCAGCATCGGCGGAGAAGAAAAGAGTTGACGTTTCGAGTCCTCATGACCCTTCGACAGAACTTGAGTTCGAGTCCAGGAAAGAGCTGAAATATAAGCTGGTTTAAGGTGTGTGTGTGGGGGGCGGAGAGATAGAGAGACAGAGAGGTGGAGGGGGGTGGGGTGTGGTTGTAGGGACAAACAAGCAGTGATAGAAGCAGATCATCAAAAGATGTCAACAACAATAGTACAATAGAACACATAGGTGTTAAAGTTAAAGTTGGTGATATTATCTAAACGAATGTGCTAATTAAGAATGGATGGTAGGGCACTCAAGGTATAGCTCTAGTGGGTTTTTTTTATATATATAATGGAAATAGGTGGGAAAAGGAAAATCTTTATAATTTATTGGGAAAAAAAAAAGAAGGGGGAAACAGAAAGGGGGTGGGGATGGGGGAGGGGACTCACGACCTAAAGTTGTTGAATTCAATATTCAGTCCGGAAGGCTGTAAAGTCCCTAGTCGGAAGATGAGGTGTTGTTCCTCCAGTTTGCGTTGGGCTTCACTGGAACAATGCAGCAAGCCAAGGACAGACATGTGGGCAAGAGAGCAGGGTGGAGTGTTAAAATGGCAAGCGACAGGGAGGTTTGGGTCATTCTTGCGGACAGACCGCAGGTGTTCTGCAAAGCGGTCGCCCAGTTTACGTTTGGTCTCTCCAATGTAGAGGAGACCACATTGGGAGCAACGAATGCAGTCCCCGCTTCAGACTGTCTGGTGGAGTTAAGAACATACAATATTTAAGATATTGGATAAAATTAAGAGGGCAAATAAGCCTGTCCATTTTTGATAGCTGAAGCCTTTTCTGTCTTTATTCATGCCCTTTAATCCATTCTCACCAGGGAAATGGCAGTGTAGTGGGAATCTCACCAGGCTAGTAATCTGGAGGGTCAGGATAATGCTCTGCTGACATGGATTCAAATTACTGGTGCAATTTAAATTCAATTAATAAATCTGGTTCATGAATAACTTTCAGGGAAGAAAATCTGCCATCCTTACCTGGTCTAGCCTACATGTGACTCCAGACCCACAGCAAGCCACACAGTTGTAGGAATGAAACCAGATGGGCCACCCAGCCTTGACCAAGGCACCAGAAATGACAATGGCAAACCCAGCCCTGCTGACCCTGAAAAGTCCTTCTTACTAACATGTGCTAAAATTGGGAGTGCTGTCCTACAGACTATTTATGCTCACTGAACCATACCTTATATACTATGTCGTAGGCACAAGTTAGGAGTGTGATGAATGAATGTAGCTCCAACAACACTTAAGAAGCTTGACACCATCTAGGATTAAGCAGCCCATTTGATTGCCACTCCATCCACCACCTTCAATGTTCACTCCCTTCACCGCCAGGGCACAGTAGCAGCAGTGTGTACCATCTACAAGGTGCAATGTAGCAACTCACCACGGCTCCTTCAATAAAGGCAGCCAAAGCATGGGAAAACCACTGCCTGTAAGAACCACCCCCCCAAGCCATTTACCAATCTGATTTGGAAATATATCGCCTTTCCTTCACTGTCGCTGAGTCAAAATCTTGGAACTCCCTCCCTAACAGCAGTGTGGGTGTATGTACACCACATGGACTGTAGTGGTTCAAGAAGGTGGCTCACCACCACCTTCTCAAGGGCAATTAGGAATGGGCAATAAATGCTGGTCTAGCCAGTGACGTCCAGTTCCCATGAACAAATTTTTTTTAAATCACTCTAAAATGACATGTAATTATCTCTTGAGCATGTTTATACTGTTGATCTCGATGCAATTCCTGATAATTTTTTCACCAATTATATTTACACTTTTGGTTAAAGAAAAGTTATTTCTTACTTCTTCAGATTTAGCTTTTATTACTTACTAAATGTACACCCAAATCATTGTAGTCTTTTGTTCCAAAATATCTGGACCCAAACCCCCAAACTTTGCCATGGCTGACTGGGGATAGTACACTGTAATATCAGCCCCACTGCTCCCTGAGTCGCGACAAATGTGAAAAGTTTGACCAAAACAACCAGGTTATCCCAATTCTACCTAACTTCTCCTGATATTCCAAACATTCAGAGCAGCAATTGGCTTGGACTAATTTTTATTTTGCTTCATAATATTAAAAGAAATCACTTTGGTCACTTTTTGAAGAGCAGTCGGAGTTATTGTGTAGGCAAATTCATCCACCAGTTTTCACACGATACAATCCCCCAAACATTGTGTACATGAATAGGTGACCAGATCGTCCTTTTTGCTGAGTGTTGGTTGAGTGAGAAAAATTGGGCAGGGCACCAGGAGAACTCAGAGGCTTTTGACAAATATTGTCCACCTAAACAGGTAGACAAAGCTGTTGCATGTCATCGCTTCCAAAACACAACAACCCTGACAATGCAGCTAATCCTGATTTGCCAACCTATATTTTGTGATCAAATCCATGGTGGGACTTGAACCCACAACCTTCTGATTCAGGGACAAGTCTTAAAATGCTGCCAGTTGTGCCAGGCTGAGGCTGGCAAATTATCCAATTGACTTTATTTGAAATTATGTTAAATTTAGGTGCGAAATGGGCAAAATCAAAGTTCACAGAATCTTTACAGTGTAGATGGAGGCCATTCAGCCCATCAAGTCTGAAAGAGCATTCCAACTAGTCCCACTCCCCCTGCTTTATCCCCATAACCTTGCACATTATTTATTTTCAGGTAGCAATCCAAATCCCTTTCAAATACCTCAATTGAACCTGCCTCCAGCACTCTCTCAGGTAGTTCATTCCACACTCCGACAACCCTCTGGGTGAAAAGAAATTTCCTCACATCACATTCACTCCTTTTGACAATTAGTTTGAATCTGTGCCCTCTAATTCTTGATGCTCTATTGAGTGGCAACAGTTTCTCACTATTTACCCTGCCCATTCCCTTCCGGATTTTGAAGATCTCTATCAAGTCTCCTCTCAGCCTTCTTTTCTCCAAGGAAAACAGTCCAAACCTCTCCAATTTATCCTCATTGCTGCAGTGCTTTATCCCGGGAATCATTCTTGTGAATCTCATCTGTACTCTATTGTACTGTTTTATCCCACCTTAAAATCCATGTTTTGTGTGTCTTATGTGACTTGCGTGTTTGTGTATAGAGATTTAAGAAGGGTTAGAGTTTAAGTTATAGTGTTAGAAATTAGCAGTTCATATTTCTTTCTTTTGCCATTAGTTAAAAACAATTTGTTCAATAAACAGTTATTTACTTATTACGTTTACAAACCTGGTGCTCGTATTCTGTTAACCTAAATTAAAGTTAGGTAGAATTGGGATAACCTGTTTGTTTTGGTCAAACTTTTCACATTTGTCGCAACTCAGGGAGCAGTGGGGCTGATATTACAGTGTACTATCCCCAGTGAGCCAGTTTGGGGGTTTGGGGGTTTGGGTCCAGATATTTTGGAACAAAAGACTACAATGAATTGGGTGTAGATTTAGTAAGTAATAAAAGCTAAAAGCTGTTTTGTACTATCAAAAATAAGATGGCACTAGAAACTGCCGGAGCTTTCCTGCAAGTGGAAGAGATGTCCCTGACAATTTTACAAGGGATGCCAAAAACCAAGTTAATCGAACTGGCAAGTAAATTAAGAAGAGAATTGCCTGTTAAAGCTAGGGAGGCAGAGATAATCGAAGAACTGGCGCAGCATTTGAAATTGGAAGGAAAACCCAAGAGACCAAGTTCTCCAAGGGATGGTTCATTGGAATGGGCTCAAATCCAGTTGCAGTTGAAAAAATTGGAACCAGAAGTAGCAGAAAAAGAAAGATCATTTCAAAGGGAACAGGCAGAAAGGCAGGGGAGAGAAAGAAAACAAGAAAGGGAATTAGAAGTGGTGAGGTTAGAAAAGGAGGAAAGAGAAAAAAGAGATAGAGAATTCCAGCTTAGAATGCTGGCAGTTAAAAAAGTGACAGCAGTGGGTGAGGCAGGACTTATTCCCAGATCAGAACCCAGTGGGGAGATGTTTAAATTTGTGCAGGCTCTTCTGAAATTTGAGGAAAGGGATATTGAAGCATTCTTTATTTCATTTGAGAGGATAGCTAAACAGATGAACTGACCCAAGGAAAACTGGACATTGCCCATGCAGAGTAAATTGAGCGCAGGATAGTTATGCTTCACTGTCAGAGGAGGTTTCTAGGAATTATGATGTGGTGAAAAAGGCCATTTTGAGTGTATATGAGTTGGTCCCTGAAGCCTACAGACAAAAGTTTTGAAATTGAAATTTAAGTTTGCCTGGGCAAACTTACATTGAATTTGAAAGGATTAAGCAAAGTAGTTTTGACAGGTGGATATGAGTGTTAGGAGTTGAAACTACCTATGAAGTTCTCAGAGAGACCATTCTCTTGGAGAAATTTTAAAAAACCCTACCTTTTGTAATAAGAACCCGTGTTGAAGACCAAAGAGTTGCAACTGCTAGACAGGCAATAGTAATGGCTGATGATTATGAGCTGATCCATAAAACCAAACCTTTTTCCTATCATCCCATAAATTTGAAAAGGATAGAATGTGGGAGAGCGAAAGAAAGGCAATTAGCCAGGGTAAAGAATGGATAGCTGGGAATACCTTGAGTTCTCCCACCCAGATCAGGAAGGAAGGTACTGAGGGTGGAGGTAAAACTCAAAGGTCTAAGTATTTCCATTGTAATAAAGTGGGACACATTCGTTCAGAATGCTGGAAGTTGCAAGGGAAGCCCATTGGATTTATTGGAATTCGTAAGCGTGAGTCCCAAAATGGTACTCAAAAAGAAAATGCCAAGGATAAAATTGTAGCTTTAGCTACAAATAAGGGTCTGGAGGTAAACACTGCTGTGAAAGCAGGTGAAGTGACTAAGGTAGATGAGAGATATAAAGGATATTTGTCTAAAGGAAAGATAATCCCTTTTTCATCAAATGATGCAGCTAAACCCATAAATATATTAAGGGACACAGGAGCTACTCAAACTCTTTTGCTGGAGAAGGACCTAGTTTTCCCTCTAGAGAGTTCAATGAAAGCTAAAGTATTGGTAAACAGGATAAGTAGAGAGTATATCCTGGTTCCATTGCACAAAGTGCAATTGGAAAGTGATTTGTTGTCTGGATCGGTGGTTGTAGGAGTGGTTAAGAAATTACCAGTGGATGGAGTTGATTTACCCCTGGGGGATGATTTGGCATGAGTGAAGGTTATAGCTTTGTCCATAATTACGGAAAGTCTGAGAGAGGCTAAAGAGACAGAACAGTTACCAGAACAAGTTCCTGGTATTTTTCCATCGTGTGTGGTGACCAGAGACCAGGCTCAACAAAGTCCATCACCAGAGATCAAAGTAATACCACGAGCAGATGATAGAGTAGCCGAAACTTTAAGGATGAGGATAATTCAAAGGAAGTGTTTGGCAGGTCTTCATTAATTGAGGCTCGGAAAGCAAAGTTAAACAAGTTAACACAGTCAGCTCACACTGAAGCTGAGGCTGAAGGATTTCCAGAGTGTTATTACCTTAAAAACAGAGTTCTGATGAGGAAGTGGAGACACCCTCACAGACCTATGGATGAGGAATGGACGGTTGTTCACCAGATAGTTGTACTGCCCAAATACCATAAGGAGATACTGCAAGTAGCACATGAAATCCCTCTGGCAGGACATGTAGGAATATGGAAAACCCAAGCATCGATAAACAGGCATTTTACCTGGCCAAGACTTCTTAAGGATGTAGTGCAATTTTGCAAAATGTATCATACATGTCAGGTGGTAGGTAAACCTCAACATGTAATCAAACCAGCATCTTTAACACCCATACCAGTTTTTGAAGAACCATTCAGTCGAGTATTAGTAGATTGTGTCGGACCATTACCCAAAACAAAAGCAGGACATCATTATATCCTTACAATCATGGATAAAACAACCTGATTTCCAGAAGCTATTCCTTTAAGGACAATTACAGCTAAGATGGTAATGGAAAAGTTAATTCAGTTTTTCACTTGTTATGGCCTACCAATTGAAATACAATCTGACCAAGGTTCTAACTTCATGTCTAAGATTTTTCAGCACATAATCAGCAATTTGGGTATCAAACAACTAAAGTCTACTGCTTATCACTCACAGACACAGGGAAATATAGAGAGATATCATCAGACTCTCAAAGCCATGATTAAGACCTATTGCCATGAATACCCAAAGGATTGGGACAAGGGATTAGATTTCTTACTGTTTGCTACCAGAGATTCTCCCAGTGACTGTACCGGGTTTAGTCCATTTTAATTGATCTATGGTAATGAAATAAGAGGTTCATTAAAATTGATTAAGGAAAAGTTCCTAAAGTAGAAAGATGAATCCTCCATGTTGGATTACGCGTCCATGTTTCTAGAAAGACTCACGGGTGCATGTAAAGTAGCATGAGAGCACTTAACAATTTCCCAAGCCAAAATGAAAGAACGGGCAGACTAACCTGCTGCAACTGGAAAGTTCCAATCAGGAGATGAAGTATTGATATTATTACCTTTGCAGCTGAATCCCCAAAAGCAAAATTCAGTTGCCCCTACAAGATAGTTAGGAGAGTTAGTAAAGTGACTTATCTGATAGATACTCCTGAGCATAGGAAGAAGAAACAGTTATGTCACATAAACATGTTGAAGCAACTTGCAGAGAGGATGATAAGACACAGCAAGTGTGCCAGGTGATAGGAGTAGTGGAGGATGACAGAGACAGTAAGGACAAGGTAGAAGGAGAAGTAGACAGTGCCCAAAGCGAACCTCCTACAATTTGCCAAGCCAATGTGACAATACTGGGACAATTAGACACTGTGTTCTCATATTTAGAGGAAGGACCATGGGAAGATCTAATAAGGTTACTTGGGAAGTATAAGGGAATTTGTTGGGATACACCTGGATACACTACGTTAGCTAGACATGATGTGGACGTAGGAGACTCGGTACCGATAAAACAACATTATTATCGGTTGAACCCAGTAAAACAAGCTCAGTTGGAAACAGAGATCCAATATATGTTGGAGATTCAATTGATTGAGCCTAGCCAAAGTGGCTGACATTCACCTGTAGCATTGGTTCCTAAGCCAGATGGATCCACTAGATTTTGTACAGGCTTCAGGAAAATGAGTGTAGTAACAAGAACAGATTCCTACCCAATTCCTCGATTAGAGGATTACATCGATGGGGTTGACAGTGCCTCATTTCTTTCTAAAATTGATCTATTGAACAAGTACTGACAAGTACCATTAACATCAAGGGCTAAAGAAATATCCGCCTTTGTTACACCAAGTGGGTTGTATTAATGTTGAGTCATTCAATTTGGGTTTAAAAATGTCCCAGCTACATTCCTGAGACTTATGAATCAAGCTGTAGCTGAAGTACGTAACTGTGTGGTTTATTTAGACAATGTCATAATATATAGTATCAGATGGGAAAAACATGTAAAGCAATTAGAGGACCTATTTAAGCAACTGAAGTTGGCTGGCTTAGTCATAAATCTAGCCAAAAGTGAATTTGCAAAGGCAAGGGTAACTTACATAGGTCACATTGTTAGACGAGGGCAAGTGTTGCCAAGAACAGCAAAAGCGAACGCTCTAATAGAATTTCCCATTCCTAAAACTGAAAGAGAAATCCTGAAATTTTTGGGAATGTGTGGGTTTCATAGGAAGTTTGTGTCTAACTTCAGCACAATAGTTGTATCTCTCATCAATTTGTTAATAAAACAGGCAAAAGTGGTATGGTTAGCAGAATGCCAAGCAGCCTTTGAAAAGCTGAAAGCAATCTTAATAAATGAACCAGTGTTGGCCGACCCTGACTTTACCAAACCTTTTAAAATGGCCATTGATGCTAGTGACTTGGGGGTAGGTGCAGTCCTATTACAGAGCTGATATATTAGGGATAGAGAAGCTTGGGGGGACAGGGTTGGGGGGGGGTGGGGGGGGGATACTTTTCCAGGAAACTAAATCAATATCAGAGGAAGTGCTCTACAGTAGAAAAAGAAACTCTAGCAGTGTTGTTGTCTCTTCAACAATTTGAAGTTTATGTCTGACACGATAACGAAGGAACACTAATCTACACTGACCCCCATAATCCGCTGGCGTTTATCAAAAAGTTTAAAACTTAAAATGCGAGACTGTTTAGCTGGAGTCTATTGTTTCAGCCATTCAATGTAAAGCTTGTTCACATTGCTGCGATGCATTGATGTGGTTGCGATGCATTGTCCTGGGCGTAAAATACTAAAATAAGTTAAAAGAGTCAGAAATGCTGAAGATTGTATAAGATTATATAAGTGGACGAAGAATGAATGGATGTAAGTCTTGTGGTTTGTTGACCATGTGTCACATACCTGTGATGGAATGCATTTTTGAAGTGGTGTTTCATCTCTTTTAAGGGTGGAGACAGGTACGGAACATGTCTTTTTATTTCTATTGGACTGTTGTAAAGAATATATCTTTTTATTTTCTGTTGGACTGTAGATTAGAATTACAATGGCTGCAGACTGAAAGACACATCTACTGGAGCAGGATGAGCGATATATACAATGTTGCAGCCCTGAAACAAAGTGTGCCGTGAAAGATAGGATGGTGCCAGAAAGGAGTTCTGGACCAAGGGAGCTGCCTGGCAACAGCATTTTAATTGGCTCCTGACAAGGTGACCAGGTTTTGTGTGAAGAGCAGAATGGCAGAAAGCTCCTGGCCTGCAAAGAGAAAATCTCTCCTCCTCATATCTCTATAACTTGCTCTCTCTCTCTGAGGAAACACCTGTAAAAAGGAAAAGGGGAAAACCACTGTTAGAGACATTGAAAAGCAAGTTCTCAACCAGTGAACTAAATACTGAAAGTGCTGGAAGACCACCTCGTATCATTAACAAGAACTGAAAGGAATTTGGAAAATATCGATCAAAATCAACCCATTGAATCCTGTACTCCGGAATTGGTGCTATTGATCTGTTTTATCCCACCCTTAAAATCCATGTTTTGTGTGTCTTATGTGTCTTGTATGTTGTATGTATAGAGATTTAAGAAGGGGTAGAGTTTAAGTTATAGTGTTAGAAATTAGCAGTTCATATTTCTTTCTTTTGTCGCTGGGTAAAGACAATTTGTTCAATAAACAGTTATTTACTTATTAAGTTTACAAACCTGGTGTTCATATTCTGTTAACCTAAATTAGAATTGGTGCAATCTGGTGGTTTGGTCAAACTCTTCTCATCTGTCATGGCTCGGGGGACAGTGGGGCTTAATATTACAGCACACTAACCCCTATGAGCCGTGACACATCAGTCTGGAGCTGCACATTTCTCATCCGGTCTCCTGACCCAGGCCTGCTGGGAAATGTGGAGCATAGGCTCTGTGGGAGTCCCTTCAGTGCAATGCAGGATCGTCGAGGGAAGCGAAGAAACGGTTCCCCCGTTTACAGCACGAGCTGCCTTAAACTGGTGTGTTTAAAGGTCCCAGCCACTTCGACAAACTAGGGGAGAAGGTAAGTGTGTAAGGTAAGTGGGTGAGTGGTTAGGGTGGGGAGGGTGGTTGAGGTCAGGGGTAGCGGGTTATTTGGGTGGTCAGGGTGGTGTAGTCGGGGGTGGGTGGGTAGCAGGTGGTCGAAGGGTAGTCGGGGAATTGGGGGTAGTTGGGGCAATGGGAGGGTGGTCAGGAGGGAATTAGGGTGGTGGTGTCAGTACAATAGTTATCCAGGAGTTAGAACTGGTTTTAATCCTTCTAACTTTTCCTGGGTAACTATTCCGCTAAGAGAGTCAGAACAATCCGAAATCTCCAACTTTGAATCAGAGTGTTGGAGAGCTCCAGATGCAGGCTAATTATCCAACAGAAGTTGAAACTTCCCAGGCAATTCCCATGTGGCCCTTGGCTGGAGACATCCAAGGGGTCGTCTAGCACATCTTCCCGGGTACCCCTGGGGTACGACCATCCGGGGAACAGAAGAAGTGGACTATTGTTGGGACAGAATAGAATAACCTTTACCCTGTATCTGGCTGTGCTCTACCAGACCTGGGAGATTTTTAAAATGCTGATTCACGATTCACTCCCCAGCTCTAACATTCCTCGCCTCCTCCATGAGTTCAGAAAAGGAGAAAAAAAATGATAAAAGCAAAATACTGCGGATGCTGGATATCTGAAATAAAAGCAGAAAAACAGAAAGTGCTGGAAATGATCAGCAGGTCTGGCAGCTTCTGTGGGCATTTTGAGTTGAATATGATTGAAGAAGGGTTCCAAAGAAGTCGTCTTCGACTTGAAACTTTAACTCTGGCCGGGGTTTTCTGCACCCGCTGGCGTTTGGCGTGTTCGGTGGGGGTGAGTGGACAATGTGGTGAGCAGGTCAAAAATCGGTTTCATGGCGTTGTGAAACCAGTTTGCAATGGGCCGCTTTCTCTGCCAGCGAACACCAGGAACCTCATTGTGATACATCAACATGTCATTCTAAGGCCAGTTCGCCAGACTCAGAGCTCTGAAGAAGAATCATAAGGGCTCGAAACGTTGACTCTGTTTCTTTCTCTCCACAGATGCTGTTCGACCTGCTGAGTTTTTCCAGCATTTTCTGTTTTGGTTTCAGATTTCCAGCATCTGCAGTATTTTGCTTTTATATAAGGCGTGCACTTGACAGGCTGCAATTTGTTCAAGACTTCGAGGTTTGTTTGCCTACGTTGCTACGGTCAGCACTCGCAGTCATCAGCGCCAGACTTTGCAGACAGCAGCACATCACTTTTAGGGGGCTCACGGGTAGGTCTCTCCCTACCAGATCAGCCATATGTGGGTGGCTTTTCAATTGCTGCAGAGCTAGGGCTTGCTTGGGGAAGGAGGAGAAGTGGCCTCAGGCAAGGAAAGAGGCTGCAGAATGAAAGCTGTACTGAGGAAGGAGGGTATCCCAGAGTGTGTGCGGGGGCACAAGTTGATCTGTGCACGTGGCCTCAAGGTGGTGAGGGCTGAGGAGGTAGTCTCCAGAGGAGATGAGGCCAGATGACATATGAGGGCATATGTGTTAGAGTGGGTGGTGATGCCCTTTGAGCTGGCAGTGAGCGAGATGCCAGTGAATGTATGATGGACTTGAGTGTATGAGTTTAAAGTGATGAGATGGTTGTCATACCCTGGCTGCACAGATGAGATCATTCATCCTCTATCTGCATTGGATGGCCAACCTCTTCTGTGCAGCATTGGCGCTGATCACCACTGCTATCGCCTACCAAGCCAGAGTGGTAATGTTACTGCCCCTCCTGCGGCCAGATCGAGGGCAGAGGACATCACAGCGGGCTACCATGGCATCCAAAAGGTGCTCGAGGTCTGCATTCTTGTTGCCTTTGGGGACCATGTCTTCTTTACTGCTGTCTGTCCTGGGCTGAAAGCACTGAGCGTGGCTGTACTTTAAATGTGGTGCCTGGTGTGTTGAAGCAGTGAGGTGATGGTGTGGCAGGTGAATGAAAGCCTGCCCGCCATGGAAGCGGTATGCCTCCCGGGAACGCATAATTAATGCGGCGGGTTTGGGATGATGCGGCGTGAAAAGCCACCATTGCGGCCGGCAGGTAAAACATCGGTCTACCTGCCCGCTATTGCACTTAGTGCAAATCTGGGACAATTCTGACCTCTGTTTCTCTCCACAGATGGTGCAAGGGGGGGGAAAAAAGATGTTGTTTCTACCAGGAGATGGCACTGTTCTCCCATAAATAGAACAATCAACAACTCAGCACAGTAACTCTATCAGTTTTAATTTTGAAAATAATATTTAATAAAGAAAACCATGTTTAGTCTTTGCAACAGCCTGAGTGTTGTATTTCCTTATACATCTGAGGATGATGCGAATAAATGCTACCAAATTGGAAAAGGAAAATCTTGCCAATTTGGACAACATTTAGGCAATTTTAACGAATTGCCGCACAAAGAGTGGAAATATATAGATCGTTTAAAAACTGCAAAAAAAAAGGATACATTCTCCACTTCTGTGGTTCCAGCGTGGAGCCTCATCCACCAGAAGCGATGACAGGAAAATTCGTAGGTGCCGCACTTAATTTTCCATCTTTTCCGATTGTGATTTTAAACTGTGCATCCTTGATAGATGACAATCCACACCACAAGCCCGGAGGAAGACAATCTATTCTACGATTACCTGTGTCAGGCAGTGGGTGCATGTGGATGAGAACTAACTGGACCACTTAACGCACTGTCTGGCCTAGCTCTCTTTTGCCAAAGCTGATCGCTATTCCAGGAGCATTCTGCAGTGCAAAGATAACCCACGGTGTCCACGACAGACAGTTTCTGGCTCCTCCATTCTCACCTCCAGCAACATGGGCAAGGTGTTTTTTTTTGGAAAAATATACTTTATTCATAAAATATCTGGAAGAACATACCAAACCATTTCAAAATCACCATCGCAAAGGTACAATCAGGTTCAACTTTTACAACGTGTATCACGAGGTGCATCAATACAATAAATGAATATTACAATCATTTGCAGGCATTCATTTTGAGCTGTACAGCCCGAGGGGTCTATACAATTCCCAGTCCCTCGGTGCACTGTGCCAGAAAGATCTTAGACAGCGACCCTTCCCCATTGCTCCTTTGTGGCAGTTGCCCCAAGCTTTAGTGCGTCCCTCAGCACGTAGTCCTGGAACTTGGAATGTGCCAGTCTACAACACTCGGTCAGGGACAACTCTTTGCACTGGATGACCAACAAATTTCGGGCAGACCAAAGAGCGTCTTTCACCGAGTTGATGATCCTCCAGCTGCAGTTGATGTTTGTCTCGGTGTGTGTCCCTGGGAACAGCCCGTAGAGCACAGAGTCCTGTGTCACAGAACTGCTCGGGATGAACCTCGACAGAAACCACTGCATCTCCCAACATGTGCAAGGTGTTTATGAAACTCCTTGTCAACAAAATTGAGACAATCTGATCAGTTGTCTCTGCTTCCTCCAGCCCATTGATTTCTTCGGTTAAGGAATATATTGTAAAATTCTGTGGAGTCCCAACTCCCTCTCTCTCCCCCTCCCCTCCCATCCCCCACCCCACCCCCCAGCCCCCAAGCAATATAAAGTAAAAATGAAAACCTAGTAAATTGAAAGGAAATGCAAAAATGTTAATTATTTTTTTTTGTGAAGTGCAGTTCGCTCCCTGGGTTTTCTGGGTTTTATTTGTTGCACTGATGCCTTTAATGGGGCTTTGTGATGACTAACAGCAGCTCCTTTTAACGGACTCACTGGAAGTTGCAGCCGTGTCAATGAGTTTGAGACTTGTGTGTTGGTGAAGGTTTATTTGTGTTCAGACTGTCCGGGGATTTGTCCCTTTTACTGGTGATTCTTAAACTCCTGGGGCAAATGTGGAAAACTAAATTCTGGTGCTGGTGAGTGAGAGGAGCACTTCAAGAGAGAGAAAGGGGCCTGAAAACAGCACAGCGTCCTTTAGGGATTCTCATGACACCCTTGGGTTCTGGGAAACCCTGGTTGGAAAACACTGCCCTGGCCCACTTGTCAAAACTTCCTCAAAGGATCCACTCTGCCTTAGCCCTGAACTCTGCTTTTTCTCTGGTTTCTCTCCCATCTCCGCTCATGCCCTCTTTAAGCACTTTTTATCCATGAGACCTATCCCCAGCTCCCTCAACCCTATTTCTAGCAAACTGCGGACCACCCACTTTCTCCTCTTGGGCCCCAAACTCGTTGCAGGATCCCCAGCCTCTGATTTGCTCTTGCAGGCACAGTATTTACATGGCTAGTCCATTTCAGTTTCGGATCAACGGTAACCCCCAGGATGTTGATCACGGGGGATTCAACGATGGTAATGCCATTGAATGTCAAGGAGAGATGGTTAGATTTTCTCTCGTTGGAGATGGATCATTGCCTGGCATTTGTATGGCGCAAATCTTTCTTGCCACTTATTCTATCAGCCCAAGCATGTCATGCTCCATATGTACACTGATGACATCCCGCGCTCCCTCACCACCACCTCTCTTGACCCCCTTCAATTTGTATGACAAGCAGTGTTGGATGGGCAGAAACTGACTGCAACTAAAGATAGGAAAGGCTGAATTGGTTAATCAGCATCACAGCCAAGATACAGAGACAGAAAACATTCAATATTTTACTCATTCATTCACAGGATGTGGGCTTCGCTGGCTGGGCCAGCATTTATTGCCCATCCCTAGTAGTCTTTGAGAAGCTGATGGTGAGCTGCCTTCCTGAACCGCTGCAGTCCATGTGGTGTAGGTACAGCCACAGTGATTTTGGGAAGGGAGTTCCAGGATTTTGACCCAGCGACAGTGAAGGAACAGCGAAATATTTCCAAGTCAGTATGGTGAGTGACTTGGAGGAAAACCTCCAGGTGGTGGTGTCCCCATCTATCTGCTGCCCTTGTTCTTCTAGATGGTAGTGGTTGTGGGTTTGGAAGGTGCTGTTGAAGGAGCCTTGGTGAATTCCTGCATTGCATCTTGTAGATGGTACACACTGCTGCTGCTGTGTGTCGGTGGTGGTGGGAGTGAATGTTTGTGAATGTGATGCCAATCAAGTGGGCTGTTTTGTCCTGGGCGGTGTCCAGCTTCTTCAGTGTTATAGGAGCTGCACTCATCCAGGCAAGTGGGGAGTATTCCATTACACTCCTGACTTGTGCCTTGTAGATGGTGGACAGGCTTTGGGGAGTCAGGAGGCGAGTTACTCATTGCACGATTCATAGTCTCTGACCTGCTTTTGTAGCCACAGTATTTATATGGCTAGTCCAGTTCAGTTTCTGGTCAATGGTAACCCTCGGGATGTTGACAGTGTGGGATTCGGTGATGGTAATGGAACATCAAGGGGCAATGGTTGGATCCTCTCTTGTTGGAGATGGTTATTGCCTGACACTTGTGTGGCGCGAATTTTACTTGCCGCTTGTCAGCCAAGCCTGGATATTGCCCAGGTCTTGCTGCATTTGGACATGGACTGCTTCAGTATCTGAGGAGTCGCAATTGGTGCTGAACATTATGCAATCATCAGCGATCATCCCCACTTCTGACCTTATGATGGAAGGAAGGTCATTGATGAAGCAGCTGAAGATGGTTGGACACTACCCTGAGGAACTCCTGCAGTGATGTTCTGGAGCTGAGAGGGCTTACCTCCAACAGCCACAACCATCTTCCTTTGTGCTAGGTATGACTCCAACCAGCGGGGAGTTTTCCGCCTGATCCCCATTGACTCCAGTTTTGCTAGGGCTCTTTGATGCTACACTCAGTCAAATGCTGCCTTGATGTCAAGGGCAGTCACTCTCACCTCACCTTGGGAGTTCAGCTCTTTTGTCCATGTTTGAACCAAGGCTGTCACGAGCTCAGGAACTGAGTGGCCCTGGTGGAACCCAAAATGGGCATCAGTGAGTAGGTTATTGCCAAGCAAGTGCTGTTTGATAGCACTATTGATTAACCCTTCCATTACTTTACTGATGATCGAGAGTAGACTGATTGGGCAGTAATTGGCCAGGTTGGATATGTCCTGCTTCTTGTGTACAGGACATACCTGGGCAATTTTCCACATAGTCGGGTAGGTGCCAGTGTTGTAGCTGTACTGGAACAGCTTGGCTAGGGGCACAGCAAGTTCATGAGCACAAGTCTTCAGTACTATTGCCGGAATGTTGTCAGAGCCCATAGCCTTTGCAGTATCCAGTGCCCTCAGCTGTTTCTTGATATCACATGGAGTGAATCAAATTGGCTGAAGAGGGGCATCTGTGATGCTGGGGACCTCCGGAGGAGGCTGAGATGGATCATCCACTTTGCACTTCTAGCTGAAGATGGTTGCGAATGCTTCAGCCTTATCTTTTGCACTGATGTGCTGGGCTCCTCCTTCATCGAGAATGGGCCGGCTCCTGCAGTGAGTTGTTTAATTGTCCACCACAATTCATGACTGGATGTGGCAGGACTGCAGATCTTAGATATGATCCGTTGGTTATGGGATCGCTTAGCTCTGTCTATCAGTTGCTGCTTATGCTGTTTGGCACACATGTAGTCCTTTTTTATAATGTCACCAGGTTGTCAACACATTTTTGGGTATGCCTGGTGCTGCTCCTGGCATGTCCTCCTGCACCCTTCATTGAACCAGGGTTGATACCCTGGCTTGATGATATCCTGGGCCATGAGGTTATAGATGGTGTTCGAGTACAATTTTGCTGCTGCTGATGGCCCACAGCGCCTCATGGATGCCCAGTCTTGAGTTGCTGGATCTGTTCAAAATCTATCCCATTTAGCTTGGTGGCAGTGCCACATAACACGATAGAGGGTATCCTCAATGTGAAGGCGGGACTTCGTCTTCACAACGACTGTGTGGTGGTCACTCCTGCCGATACTGTCATGGACAGATGCACCTGTGGCAGGCAGGTTAGTGAGGATGAGGTGAAGTATATTTTTCTGTCTTGTTGGTTCCCTCACCACCTGCCGCAATCCCAGTCTAGCAGCTATGTCCTTTAGGACTTGACCAGCTTGGTCAGTAGTGGTGCTATTGAGCCACTCTTGTAATGGACATTGAGGACCCCAACCAGAGTACATTCTGCACCCTTGCCACCCTCAGTGCTTCCTCCAAGTAGTATTCAACATGGAGGAGCACTGATTCATCAGCAGAGGGTGGGCAGTATGTGGTAATCAGCAGGAGGTTTCCTTGCCCATGTTTGACCTGATGCCATGAGACTTCATGGGATCCAGAGTCGATGTTGAGGACTCCCAGGGCAACTCCCTCCTGACTGCATACCACTGTGCCACTCTGTTGGGCCTGCCCTACCGGTGGGACAGGACCTACCCAGGGATGGTGATGGTGGTGTCTGGGACATTATCTGTAAGGTATGATTCCATGAGGATGACTATGTCAGGCTGTTGCTTGACTCGTCTGTGAGACAGCTCTGCCAATTTTGGCAGTAGCCCCCAGATGTTAGTAAGGAGGACTCTGCAGGGTGGACAGGACTGAGATTGCCGTTTTCGTTTCTGGTGCTGAGGTCGATGCCGGGTGGTCTGTCTGGTTTCATTCCTATTTTGGGTCTTTGTAGAGGTTTGCCACAACTGAGTGTCTTGCTGGAGGGCATTTAAGAGTCAACCACCACATTGCTGTGGGTCTGGAGTCACATGTAGCCCAGGTACCAGGTAGGGCAGCGGATTTCCTTCCCTAAAGGGCATTAGTGAACCAGATAGGTTTTTTACAACAATTGACAATGGTTTCATGGTCATTATTGGACTTTTAATCACAGATTTTTTTTATTGAATTCAAATTCCACCATCTGCCCTGGCAGGATTCAAGCCCCAGGTCCCCAGAGCATTACCCTGGGTCTCTGGATTACTAATCCAGAGACAACACCACTGCACCATCGCCTCCCCTTTGTCTGAGAATAACCTGTTTAATTGACCCCTCCACTGCTCACTCTTACTTCTTAAATGGAATGAAATATTCTCGTGGCTCAATGGCTCTCTGACCCTTCTCCTCCAATCTCTGTTTGAAACCTCGCTCAGAAACTTTTCCTGCATACAGCCCCTTTCTCTAAAGCCTCATGTAAAGTCTCCTTCCAGCACCTGTCTTTGCTCTAACATTAGCCCCTGTGAGGTATCCTCCAGCTGCTTGCCTTTACCTCATGCTGTTAATCTTGCTCCAGGACAGGTGAGCACACAATAACCAAGGAAGGTTGACCCCAAGGAAAATCCCCACCAGGTCCCTCCTTCTGGATGTGCACATCCCTGAACACATGCATTCCTTTCGTTCGGTAGATCATTCACAGCATGGGAGAGGAAGAGGAAGATAATGATCAGGCCTCTTCGCTCTGACCTTCTAAGCACAGCCCCTCTCTTTTGCTCCCTGTCCTTTGTCCTTTTTTTCCAAATCAGAAACTCATGGACTTTGACCTGAGCAGAGAAAGATAAGTTGGAAACAGCTACTAGGAGCCACAGAGAAGGAGGGTGCTGGAGGAATGGGGAGTGATAAAGAACTTTGCTGTTCCCGAGGAGGCTGGTCTTGGCTGAGGAAATCGTGACTGAAATTCCACAATTCTTGCTCTGAGAAGCAGGATGTTTGATGAGCATTACACTTATGTCCAGAGAATGATCCTGGTCCAGGAATCTCATAGGAAGTGCAGTAGAGGCTGGTTCATAAATCTCTGTCCTTGGCTTTCATTGCCAATGCTCTTCACTCCTCTGCTACATGGTCCTAACACCTAAGGCCACCTTTGACCTTGGTGGGAGCCCTGGATCAGGCCTTGCTACCTCATGCTGATCAATTGCTTCCATTGGACAGTCCCCAGCAATAAGGTCCACAGTTACATTCCCCCTTACACAGCTCTTGGATTCATTCCCTCTCTGCAACAGTCTTCAGAACTAAACGTTGCTTCATCAATTCTCAAAGTTCACTTCGCCCAGTCTACAATCTCATCCCACCACTGGATCTCAGATTTGAACTCGGGATTTGCTGGAATTGTCTCTGTTTAAAAGAATGGCACGTTGCTCCCAGTTACTGGGCCTAAGAAACCTATCCTCTCTCTGTAATGTTCATGTATCCAATTTGACTGCCACTCTGGGCCTGAGCACTTTACTTCGATCCCCTTTGTTTGTTCATGACCCGTCTCAGGTCTTTTTTTTTTGGCGAATCTTTTTTTGGTTGGTGGCTCTCCAACCCACGGCAATCACTGGTAGTTCCATGGTGACCGTCACTGAGACTAGCTTTCAATCCCAGAATTTATTTATTGAGTTTAAATCCCACCAGCTGCCGTGGTGAGATTTAATCCTGGAACATTAGTCTGTTTCTCTGGATTACTTGTTCAGTGACATCACTACAGCACCGCCATCTTCCCTGTGTCATATTCAAAGTACTTGGTGCTGCATCCTTAGAAATAGCAACTCCCACTGCCCCTCTCTTTTGTCTTTCCCACTCAATGCAACCATTGTGGTTGTTCATCTCCATGGCTGTCCCACCCCCTTAAAATGGCGTCCAGTCCCTTTGGGAGTTGTAACTGTGGTCCCGAAACAGCACGACCAGGATTTCCCTTATTGGTATTCTTGGCAGCAGGAATCCTGCCAGGAGCCTGCCCTGCAAAACAATTTAATCCCTTAAAATCTACCTCTTTGACTAAGCTTTTGGTCACCTGCCATAATATCTACTTATGTGGCTCAGTGTCAAATTTTGTTTGCTCATGCTGCTGCAAAGCACCTTGGGACATTTTTCAAGCTTAAAGGCGCTATATAAAATGCAAGCTGTTGTTTGCTTTGTGACCGGCCTGCAGGGTAAGTCATTAGCTAGTCCATGACCAAGGTCCCTGTTTGGTCATAGATCTTGATGGGTGATTTGCCAGCAAATTTTAGCGTAAGATAAGTGCAAATGTCCATTTAGTGGCCTAAGTCACGCCTCATTCCAGAAAATTTCCACTTTGCGAGAGCAGGGTATGTGTTCTGCACACAAAAACTTGCTTTAGAGCACAGGGTGACCCGAAATGCTATTGTAAATTTATTTATTGGGGCAGTTGAGGCAATTAATAATGATGTAAAAGTCCACACGAGTAATAACATGTAATTTGTACAGCCTGTCACAAATTATTAACTGTAAACAACATCAAAGAAATGTGTCATACTGGCACAGGGATAGGAATAGCACCTTTATCTTGCTTGGTACCATCTTGTGAAAGTTACGAGGCTTGAGATCGCTGATTAACAGGAGGTCATGTAATACTGGTAGCTGTTTGTTGCCATGAAAGTTACCTTTAGGCTATAAATCAATCATGTTATTGCAATAATCTCGACAAGATGCCCAACTAAGGCAAGTGTGTTGCTGTATCGCTGCCAGTCAAATAGGCAAAGCATGTTTGGTTTACTACAGAAAATTTCTTGGCTGTAATTCATAGAAGAGCAACAACTAAAAATGATTCATAATTCCGTCTCTTGAATGAATTTTTATTGTAACAACACCTAATGTGGCACATTTACCTTCTCTTTGTCTATCACACACTTTCATTTACTGATTAACTCCTATTGTGCTTAATACAGTTCTAAAGGAGGAATGCTGTAGGTTTATGGTGCGGGTATCCATGAATATTTCATTGATGAAGATTTGTTCTTATTATCCGAGCATTTACATAGTGAGATAAACCTGATAATGCATCAGAGCCAAAGTGTCCACTTAGAACAGAGGTAAGGTTTCTATTTCTGGGCCATGCTGACCAGATAGGTTGATTCCTCTGACTTCAGCTAGGACAACAATGAGGAAATTATAACTGCCTTTTCATCTCTGTGTTTGCATTGCCCATGGGGAAATCAGCCAGGGCTCCTGCTCCTGCTCCTGCTCCTGGTCTCTTTAAAAAATCTCAGTTACAGATACAGAGGCTAAAGACAGGATTACTCTGTCCACTTGTCTTGGGTTACCTCCAATATACAGCCCTGACATTCTGTGGATTCTCTTCTGGTCTGCTGTCACAACTACTAGACCAGCAGAAAGAAGGGTGAAAATGGTCATTTATGCTTTTCCCTGGGGAGTCCTGGGGAGTCCTGGGGAGTCTACGGATTATTCAATGAGCTACTACTGAAGAACTCTAGCTCTAGGCTAGAGTTGTTGCTCTCCCATACTCATGTCATACCCAATGTGTCATCTTCATTATTTGCTTGAAGGTCCTCATCCAATGGCGGCTCCATGCGGTGGCTCTGCTACCGAGCTGGGTTATGCTGCATGCAGCACACTGCTATCTTATGTCACCCTGTACTCTACTGAAAGAGAGAAAGAACCTACATCTATATAGAGCCTTTCACACCTCAGCATGTCCCAAAGTACTTTACAGTCAATGAAGTACTTTTTGAAGTGTAACTACTGTTGTAATATAGGAAATGCAGCAGCCAATTCACACCTAGGAATGTGATAATGACCAAATCATCTGTTTCAGTTATGTGGTGGAGAAATACATTTTGGCCAGGGCACTACGAGTTCTCTCCTGCTTTTATTTGAAAAGCCCTGTCAGAAATTTTATGCCTACCTGACAGGGCAAACAGAGCCTCAGTTAGCATCTCATCCAAAAGACTGAACCTCTAACAGTGCAACATTCCCTCAGTACTGCACAGAAACGTCAGCCTAGGTTTTATGCTCAAATGGGTCTTGAACCCATCACGTTCTGCCTCAGAGATAAGAGTGCTACCCACTGAGGCATGGCTGACACCTGATTTGCAGGGCCAGGGAGAGAAATCATTGGCCCTGGTGTTTCTCCTGTTTCTGGGCCCCTTATCCTAACCCTTTCTTTTAACCCTCCCCTTCACATACTTCAGATGCCTAGAATTGGGAACCATAGTCATGAGTGGGGTCGAACTGTTTCATACAGGTTTAGCAAAGCTTCTTGGCTTTTGTACTCTATGCCCCTATTTATAAAGTCTGTTGGAAGCTCAGGTTTCATTATAATACTTTAAAACCAAGGCTTTGTCAGGCAATTACTTACAACTTGTTCATATTATGCAGCCAGCTCCGCTTCTTTGAACCTGGCTCTATGTAATATCTGGACAGCAATATCCAAAAGACTTGAACCTCACAAGCGCCAAAAACAATAATCCCATGAACAATGTTTTTTATTCATTCATGGGATGTGGGCTTTGCTGGCTGGGCCAGCATTTATTGCCCATCCCTAGTTGCCAATGAGAAGGTGATAGTGAGCTGCCTTCTTGAACATCTGCAGTCCGTGTGGTGTAGGTACACCTACAGTGCTGATAGAAAGGGGGTTCCAGGATTTTGACCCAGCGACAGTGAAGGAACGGCGATATATTTCCAAGTCAGGATGGTGAGTGACTTGGAGGGGAACTTCCAGGTGGTGGTGTTCCCATCTATCTGCTGCCCTTGTCCTTCTAGGTGGTAGTGGTCGTGGGTTTGGAAGGTGCTGTCGAAGGAGCCTTGGTGAATTCTTGCAGAGCATCTTGTAGATGGTACACACTGCTGCTACTGTGCAATGGTGGTGGATGGAGTGAATGTTTATGAATGTGGTGCCAATCAAGTGGGCAACTTTGTCCTGGACCGTGTCAAGCTTCTTGAGTGTTGTAGAAGCTGCACTCATCCAGTCAACTGGGGAGCATTAAATCACACTCCTGACTTGTGCCTTGCAGACAGTGGACAGACTTTGGGGAGACAGGAGGTGAATTACTCGTCACAGGATTCCTAGCCTCTGACCTGTTCTTGTAGCCTCAGTATTTATATGGCTAGTCCAGTTCAGTTTCTGGTCAATGGTAAGCCCCAGGCTGTTAATAGCAGGGAATTCAGTGATGGTAATGCCAATGAACGTTAAGAGGTGATGGTTAGATTCTCTCTTGTTGGAGATGGCACATGGGTGGCACGAATGTTACTTGCCATATGTCAGCCCAAGCCTGGATATTGTCCAGGTCTTGCTGCATTTGAACAAGGACTGCTTCAGTATCCGAGGAGTCACAAATTGTGTTGAACATTGTGCAATCTTCAGCGAACATCCCACTTCTGACCTTATGATGGAAGGAAGGTTATTGATGAAGCAGCTGATGATGGTTGGGCCTAGGACACTCCCCTGAGGAACTCCTGCAGTGATGTCCTGGAGCTGAGATGGCTGAGCTCCAACAACCACAGCCATCTTCCTTTGTGTCAGGTATGAATCCAACGAGTGGAGAGTTTCCCCCCTGATTCCCATTGATTTCAGTTTTGATGGGCTTTTTGATGCCACATTTGGTCAAATGCTGCCTTGATGTCAAGGGCAGTCACTCTCACCTCACCTCGGGAGTTCAGCTCTTTAGTCCATGTACGAACCAAGGCTGTAATGAAGTCAGGAACTGAGTGGCCCTGGTGGAACCCAACCTGGGCATCAGTGAGCAGGTTATTGTTAAGCAAGTGCTGCTTGATAGCACTGTTGATCACTCCTTCCATTACTTTACTGCTGATCAAGAGTAGGCTGATGGGGTGGTAATTGGCCGGTTTGGATTTCTCCTGCTTGTTTTTGTGTACAGGACATACTTGGACAATTTTCCACAGAGCTGGGTAGATGCCAGTGTTGTAGCTCTACTGGAACAGTTTGGCTATGGGCGCAGCAAGTTCTGGAGCACAAGTCTTCAGTACTATTGTCAGAATATTGTCAGGCCCCATAGCCTTTGCAGTATCCAATGCCTTCAATCGTTTCTTGATATCACATGGAGTGAATTGAATTGGCTGAGGACTGGCATCTGTGAGGCTGGGGACTTCTGGAGGAGGATGAGATGAATCATCCACTCTACAATTCTAGCTGAAGATTGTAGCAAATGCTTCAGCCTTATCTTTTGCACTGTTGTGCTGGGCTCCTATATCATTAAGGAGGGGGGTATTTGTGGAGTCTCCTCCTGCAGTGAGTTGTTTAATTGTCCACGAATGGATGTGATAGGACTGCAAAGCTTAGATTTGACCTGTTGTTTAGCTCTGTCTATCACTTCCTGCTTATGCTGTTTGGCACATAAGTAGTCCTGTATTGTAAGTTCACCAGTTTGACACCTCATTTTTAGGTATGCCTGGCGCTGCCCCTGGCATGCCCTCCTGCACTCTTCATTGAACCAGGGTTGATCCCCTGGCTTGATGGTGATGGTAGAGTGGGGGATATGCTGGGCCATGAGGTTACAGGTTGTGTTTGAGACAATTCTGCTGCTGCTGATGGCCCACAGTGCTACATGGATACCCAGTCTTGAGTTGCTAGATCTGTTCGAAATCTGTCCCATTTGGCATGGTGGTAGTGCCACACAACACAATGGAGGGTATTCTCAATGTGAGGCCGGGGCTTTTCCTCCACAACAACTGTGCGGTGGCCACTCCTACCGATACTGTCATGGACAGATGCAACTGCGGCAGGCAGGTTGGTGAGGAGGAGGTCAAGTGCATTTTTCCCTCTTGTTGGTTCCTTCACCATCTGCCACAGACCCAGTCTAGCAGCTATGTCCTCTAGGACTCCATCAGATACAAATGAGAATATCTTGAACTAACAGCGGCATATTCTATTAGCACATGACTCCTGATTTCACTCCCAAGTTTAAAAATGGAAAAACCTTCCAGTAAATTGGACCAACCAATTCACCTCCAGAATGTGCTACTTCTATCCACACAAGTGGGCTTTGTTAACAGAAAAATTACACTTTGCATTGAGTGATAAATATTTCTCATTTTAAATTGAAACTAACCACACTTAAAAATGCCCAACATGGAGCAGCTGAAAGGAGAGAAAAGCACTGCAGATGCTGGAAATCTGAAATATAAACAGAAAATGCCAGAAATATTCAGCAGGCCAGGCAGAATCTGTGGACAGGGTCAACATTTCAGGTCCATGATCGGCATTTGTTCTGATGAAGGGTCACTGACCTCTGTTTCTGAGCATTTTCAACACTTCCCACTTCTTTGTAGTAAAATAACCCCTTTTGCCAGCCCTCCAAAGAGCAATCAGACCCTTGTGAGCCTTTCATTCCCCTTCAGTGAGTAACCCAGCAGCAGCTGCCTAGGATCTGGTTTGGCACAACATTAATCATCAATTCAAAAAAAAGTTATGGTGTGGGGAAAACACAAACACCTTGCTGAGTTAAAAAAAATCAATGTCAGAGCAATAAACTGATCATCTTAAAAAATGTGTAATTAAATAAAGTGACCATTAAAAAGCGCCAAGCGGCAGAGTAAACTCATAAAACATTATCTGTCTTTCCGCTTATAAAGCAGAGGTAGAGAGAGAGGCAGACTACAGCCCAAGTCCTGGTCACCAGAGAAGGTGGGGAGGGGACCGGGGCCGAGCTAATAAGTTGGGTTTAACACCAGCTTTTGTGTTTGCTTCTGGTGGCACACACTCGGAGCTGGCCCTGGCAGAATTCATGCGAAGCGGGTGTCAGAAGTGGGTTGCCCTTCAACCTGGGTTTTCCTCCTGTTCCTGGTCCGGTGTGTGGATAGGTTTTTGGGGAGCTAGAAAGAGGAGGGAAGGGTGTGTGTGTGTGTGTGTGTGTCCAACAATCTAGCTCACTCCCAGTCTCAGGGTTCTTGCACTCGTTCTCACTCGATCTCATGCTCACACTCTCACACACCCACTCACACCCACTCTCAATTTCACACTGTCAATCTCACACTCACACACACTCACTCAGTTTCACACATACACACACACATTCACTCACACACACTCACTTGCCCTCACACACTCACTGACTCACTCAGACACATTACCATACTCGGGGACACTCTCTCACATTCACTCTCACACCCACGCTGTCTCACACTCTCATACACTCAATCACTCATTTATACATTCAATCACTCACACACTTGCCCAATCACACACTCACTTAATCATACTCAATCTCACACTCACTTGCAATTTCACACTCACTTGCAATCTCACACTTATAATCTCACACTCACACACACTCACTCACTCTCACATTCACTCTCACACTCACTCACTCCCATACTCACTCCCCCTCACACACTCACTGATTCAGTCAGACATGCTCACACACTCACACACTCTCCCACTCTCACTCTCACACTTAGGCTCACACTCACTCACACATTCAATCACTCACACACTCGATCATACTCGCTCACTTACTCACATATTCACTCAATCTCACACTCACACGCTCTCAATCTCACACTTGCAATCTCACACTTACTCATAATCTTACACTCATTCACTCTCACACTCACTCACTCCCACACTCACTCCCCCTCACACACTCACTGACTCACTCAGACATGCTCACAAACTCACTCTCACACTTACTCAGGCTCACTGACTCACTCACACATTCAATCACTCACACATTCACTCAATCTCACACTCACTTGCAACCTCACACTTACTTACAATCTTACACTCATTCACTCTCACACTCACTCACACACACACTCACACACTCAGTCACTCACTCAGTCACTCACTCCCACAATCACTCCCACTCACACACTCACACATTCACACACACACTCACACACACATACTCACACACTCACTCAGTCACTCACTCCCACTCACACACTCACTGACTCACTCAGATACACTCACACATTCACACACACACACTCTCACAGACACACACTCACACACTTTACCACACTCACTCTCACACTCACTCACTCGCTCCCACACTCACTCCCTCTCTCACTCCCACTGATTCACTCAGACACACCCTACACTCACACACACACACATTCACACTCACACAGACACACACTCATGCACACTCCCACATCACTCTCACACTTACTCACACTCACTCATTCACACTTACACTCAATCTCAAATACACTCTCAATCTCACACTCACTCAGACACACCCTACACTCACACACACACATTCACACTCACACTCTCACAGACACACACTCATACACACTCCCACATCACTCTCACACTTACTCACACTCACACTCATTCACACTTACACTTAATCTCAAATACACTCTCAATCTCACACTCACTCACTCACACTCTCAATCTCACACCCTCACTCTCAATCACACACTCATTCACTCACTCACACTCACTCATTCTCATACACTCACTCACTGACTCACACATTCAATCACTCACATACTCACTCAATCACACACTCACCCACACTCATTCACTCTCAATCTCACACTCATTCACTCGCAATCTCACAATTACTTGCAATCTCACACTCAATCACTGTCACACTCACTGCCTCAGACTCACTCATTCTCACACTCACTCATTTTCACACAGGTGAAGCCAAGACCAGGGTGACACCATTGTCGAGGGACTAAGTGGAGGTTGGGAAGGGAAGGGTGTGGGGCCACAAACACCATTAACAGAGGGATGGAGGAGAAGTAGAGAGGGGAAAGACCCAGGGCCACACCATCACCAAGGGACTAAGGAGAGGGAGGGATGGGAAGTGCCAGGGTCACAGACACCATTGACTAAGGGAGGACTCGAAGGAGAGGTCAGGAAGCTAAGGGCCTTGTGGGGGTAAACTAAGCACTGAGGCACCAAACACTTTACCTTACCTTACACTCCAGCTAAATGTGAAGAAGAGTGAAGAAAGCAGCATGAGACAGCACCCAAACAGAACAGTCCATGAGGTAAGCAAGAAAGGAAGGACTGGGGTGTCTGGCTTGTCCTACTCAGCCAATGATTGCTGTTGTTCAGAACAATAGCAATCATTGGCTGAGTAGCCGGTCAATCGTGATGCTCTCTGCGCCAGATTGGTTGCTTTGGACACTGACCATTCTGACACTATTTAAAGCAGTACATCTGGTATGTAGACCAATTGATAAGCTATTGGCCAATGAGTCTGGCACCCCCCCAGGATGGTATGTTGCCTCCCTGGTGCCAGGGCAAAGAATGTCATCGAACAGCTGCAGGACATTCTTCTGGGGGAAGGTGATCAGCCAGAGGTTGTGGTCCACACTGGTACCAATGACTTAAATAGGAAGGGGGATGTGGTCCTGTGATTAGAATTTAGGGAGCTAGGTTGAAAATTAGCAAGCAGAGCGACAAATGTAGTAATCCCAAGATTACTCCCAGAGCCATGTGCCAGTGAATACAGAAATAGGGGGATAAGACACATGAATGCGTGGATGGAAAGAGGTTGCAGGAGGGAAGGCTTTAGATTCCTGGGACACTGAGATTGGCTCTGGGGAAGATGGCACCTGTACAAGCCAGATGGGTGCAACTGAAAAGAGCCAGGACTGAGTTCCTTGCAGGGCATTTTGCTGGTGCTGTTGGGGGGCTTTGGTGCACAAAATACTGGGAGAGACAGATAGCACTAGTATAGAGAATAGTAAGTTAATAGTTGGAGTGGGAGTAAGGGAAAAAGCCATGAAGTCTAAAACAGGGTTACTGTGCATGTATGTGAATGCATGGAGTATGGTAAATAAGATTGGAGAGTTACAGGCGCAGATTGCCATGTGGAAATATTATGTGGTAGCGATAACAGAGACCTGGCTCAAGGAAGGGCAGAACTGTGTGTTAATATTCTTGGGTATAAGGAATTCAGAAAAGATAGGAAAGGAAGAAAAGGAGGATGGATGGCAGTGTTGGTAAGGGAAGAGAAAACTCTGTCACTAGAAGGGTTCAAATTTGATAAGGAGGAAGTGTTGGATAAACTGTCGGTACTTAAAGTTGTCAAGACACCAGGGCCGGATGAGATGCATCCAAGGATTTTGAGGAAGTAAGAGTGGAAATTGCAGGGGCACTGGTTATAATCTTTCAATCTTCCCTAGGCTCTTGGGAGGTGCCAGAGGACTGGAGAATGGCAAACATTACACACCCCTGGTTAAAAAAAGGTTGTAAGGATAAGCCCAGCAATTACAGACCAGTCAGTTTAATTTCAGTGGTGGAGAAGCTTCCAGAGACAATTGTTCGAGATATTAATCACATAGAAAAATGTGGGTTGACTAGGAAGAGCCAGCATGGATTTCTAAAGGGGAAATCATGAGCAGAGTTCTTAGCTTGGAGTGCAGGCATGTGTCTAACCTCATTCCGCACTTCCACAATATTTTGGACAGTGGGCAAGCGCAAAAGTCAGAAGCGTGCCCGCTGACAATTCAGAGGGCATTTAAGCCCATTAAAGTTGTAATCGTCCCCAATTTTTCGTGGTCCGTCCAACCTTACTGTTGGCAGATGGGCGAATCAGCCAGGCAGCCTTTACTTTTTTGATGAAACCTCATCCAGGGGCAGGATGAGGTTTCCGTTATTAAATTTTAAAAAAATGTCTGGACAGAATTTTCATCATCTCTATGTTCAGGTGGCTGATTCTGATATGCGGGCATTTTTTTCTGGATTTTAAAATCTTTATTGATTGCATTTAAATTCTTCAGCTCCCTGCTTTCAGGGTGCTCTCATTCCACGTTCCACCGCACCCTCAGCCCCTGCCCTCCTCCTGCCCCCTACCACGGCAGCGCTGAGCATTTCAGCGTGCCTTTCACGCCGGCTGGCTGTTAATTGGCGGTCGGTGGTCCGTTCCCTGGCCACTCCCGGGCATGTCGATCACATGTGCCTGCTGAACTAAAAATCCTGCCCCATGCTTAACTAACTTGCTGAAGTTTTTTGAAGAGGTAACAGAGAGGACAGATTAGGGTAATGCTGATGATGTGGGGTACATAGACTTTCAAAAGGCTTTTGATACAGTGTCGCACAACAGACTTGTGAGATAAATTATAGCTCATAGAATAAAAGGGACAGTAGCAATTTGGATCCAAAATTGGCTGAGTAATAGGAAACAGAGAGTCAATTAATAATTTTTGGGCTGGAGGAACGTTTGTAATGGAGTTCCCCAGGGGTCGGTATTGGGACCCTTGCTTTTCCTGATATATATTAAAGACCTAGATCTTGGTGTGCAGGGGAGAATTTCAAAGTTTGTGGATGATTCAAACCTTGGAAGCATTATAAACTGTGAGGAGAACAGTATAGAACTTCAAAAGGATGTGGACAAGTTGGTGGAGTGGGCAGATAGGTGGCAGTTAAAGTTCAATGCGGAGAAATGCGAGGTGATGCATTTTGTTAGGAAGAACATGGTGAGGCAATATAAAGTAAGGGGTACAAATCTTAAGGGTGTGCAGGAGCAGAGGGATCTGGGTGCAAATGTGCATAGATCATTGAAGGTGGCAGGACAGATGATGAAAGTAGTTAATAAACCATCCAGTATAATGGGCTTTATGAAAAGGGTCATAGAGTACAAAAGCAAGGAGGTTATGATGAGTTATATAAGACACTAGTTAGGCCTCAACTGGAGTGTTCTGTACAGTTCTGGGTGTCACACTATAGGAAGGATGTGAACACACTGGAGTGCAGAAGAGGTTTGCAAGAATGGTTCCAAGGATAAGAAACTTGAGATACGAAGATAGATTGGAGAGGTTGGGACTGTTCTCCTTGGAGAGGAGAAGGCTAAAAGGAAATTTGATAGAGGTGTTCAAAATCATGGAGGGGCTGGATAGAGTAGATAGGGAAAAATTGTTCCCGCTTGTAAAAGGATCAAGAATGAGAGGGCACAGATTTAAAGTGATTTGCAAAAGAAGCAAATATGATGAGAGAAAAAACATTTTCATACAACGAGTCGTTCATGTCTGGAGTACACTGCCTGGAAGTGTGGTGGAGGGAGGTTCAATCGAGGCATTCAAGACAGCAATAGATGATTATTGAAACTAAAATGACATGTAGGGTTATGGGAAATACCACTAAGTCATAATGCTCATTTGGAGACCGGTGCAGACACTTTGGGCCAAATGGCCTCCTTCTACATCGTAACAGTTCTGTGATTCTTGATTCTGAGAAGGTAGTGGTGAGCTGCCTTCTTGAACCACTGCAGTCCCGGTAGTGTAGGTACACCCCCAGTGCTGTTAGGTAGGGAGTTCAGGATTTTGACACAGTGATAGCATAGGAAAGTGGGGATGTTTGCTGATGATTGCACAATGTTCAGCACCATTCTCCTCATATACCATCTATGTCCAAATACACCAAGACCTGGACAATATCAAGGCTTGACCTGACAAGTGGCAAGTGACATTTGCACCACATAAGTGCCAGGCAATGACCATCTCCAACAAGAGAGAATCTACCCATCATCCCTTGACATTCAATGGCATTACCATCGCTGAATCCCCCATTATCAATATCTTGGAGGTTACCATTGACCAGAAACTGAATTGGATTAGACATATAAATACTGTGGCTACAAGAGCAGGTCAGAGGCTAAGAATTCTGTGGCGAATAACTCACCTCCTGACTCCCCAAATCCTGTCTACCATCTACAAAGTACAAGTCATGAATATGATGGAATACTCCCCACTTGCCTGGGTGAGTGCAGCTTCAACAACACTCAAAAAGCTTGACACCATCCAGGAGAAAGCAGCACGCTTGATTGGCATGCCTTCCACAAATATTCACTCCATCCACCACTGACGCATAATGGCAGCAGTGTGTACCATTTGCAAGAGACACTGCGGAAGCTCACCAAGGCTCCTTAGGCAGCACCTTCCAAACCTATGACTGCCATCATCTAGAACAACAAAGGCAGCAGATATATAGGAACACCACCACCTGGAAGTTCCCCTCCAAGTGACTCACTATTATGACTTGGAAATATATTGCCTTTCCTTCACTGTGTCAAAAACTGGGAACTCCCTACCTAAAAGCACGATGGCTGCACCTACAACACATGGACTGCAGCAGTTTAAGAAGGCAGCTCACCACCACTTTCTCACAGGGAATTAAGGTTGGTCAATAAATGCTGACCTAGCCATTGACATCCACATCCCATGAATGAATAAAAAATGTTTAGAAGCAATAGATCATCCTTCACAAGTGTACCAGAAATCCATCAGATGATGTCATCTAAAGCGAACTAGCTAAGAAATATGATTGAATCAAGTAATCAAATTGTATTTGATAGAATAATATTGATAAAGTGTGAAAGGAGACTTTATCTGGTGCATGTTCATTGAGTTGTTCTCCCATTTAGCAGAGAAAAGTTGACAGGAAAGAATAAAAGGAACGAGGAAAAATGTTTAACAGAAAAGGGTTTACCTATATTATGCTAAGAAGTAATTAATGAAAAACTATGCTTTTTTTATTCATTCATTTTCATTTAGAAATGTGTGGGTATACATATCAGGAAAGGATCTTCAGGCTGGGTCTCTTTTCTCTTGAACTAAGAAGCTTGAAGGGTGGCCTAATAGAGGTCTTTAAAATTATGAAAGGTTTTGATTAGAGTGGATACAGAGAGAATGCTTCCTCTTGTGTGCAAGAGCATATCTAGCAGCTATTAATCTAAGAGAGCCACTAAGAAATCCAGTAGGGAATTCAGAAGAAGCTTCTTTACCTAAGAGTGGTGAGAAGGTGGAACTTGCTATCACAGGGATTGGTTGAAGCAAATAGTATAGATGCATTTGGGGGGATGGGTGCTGGTACTTAGACAAGCACATGAGGGTGACGATGATAGCTTTGGTTGAGGAAAGACAGGAGGAGGCTCGAGTGGCACATAAACACTATCATGGACTGGCTGGACTGAATGGCCTGTGTCATATACTCTATGTAATCCTACGTGATTCATTGGGTATGGACATCACTAGATAGGCCAGCCTGTATTGCCCCTCAATAATTGTCCTGAGTAGGTGGTAGTGAGCCTGCTGTCTGTATGGTGAAGGGGCACTATCATGCTGTTGAAGAGGAAATTCCAAGATTTTGATCCAGTGACAATGAAGCAACAGCAATATATTTCCAAGTTAAGATAGTATGTGACTTAGAGGTAATTTGAGAGGTGACACTGTCCCTATGAAACCATTGACTTCAATATTCTAGGTGATGATCGGGGCTTTGGGAGATACCGTCGAAGAAGACTTGGTGAATTGCTGCAGTGCATCCCTTAATAGAATGAACTGTAGCCACAGTATATAAAAGAATGTAAATAAAGGAACGCAGACAAACTGTTATGGAATTTTATTTACACTTTATTTTAATTTACAAAAATGTATAATTTCTTACTGTTTAGTCACAATATGGAAGTATGAAATGAAACCTATGAAAAAAGCTGGTTGATTCATTCCATCAGCTGTCACCAGTAATTGACTATTTAATTGTCCATTAAGTACAAACCTTCACATGTAACTTCAAGTAATTTGCTTTTATTTATTAATCATTCAAGCAAAAAAAAAAATACAACATTAGCCTTCCAAGACCAGGTTCATTTAAACTGAATTACACAAAATGGAAAATTGTATAAATATATGTACATAAATATAGTAACAAAATAGAAGGAACCACTGTTTACAATAAGTTAATTATAAATACCTTAGAAATGGTTAAGTGCTTGTTTGGCTGAATTTGCGATCGATTTCTTCCATGCTAGACTCCTTCAAATTCAACTGGACAAACTTGTATGTTTTGCAATATCAGATTCGTTATTCAATGTATTTGATACTACAGTTCCAGTTTGTGAAGGTTTTGTTTTTAATGTTATTCCATGCTTTTCCCAGGAATGGGACTTAAATTGCAAGCTTTAGACCCCTCTCACACAATAGCACATTTGAACTGCACAATATGTCCTGAATATTTTCCCTCAGGAAGATCATTTTAACTCGCTGCTGGGACTTAAATTCCATCTCCTCCAGTAGGACACGCAGTTTAAACTGAACTCCCGTCTAGCAGGAACATTTCCAATTTCACCTTCCAACCTTCCTCTTACGGCAGAGGTTTAAACTTGTGCCTTATATTCCCAGTCCTCAGATATAAGGTCTGAACTCCATTCTCCAGCTCATTTCATGAGAGAGATGGTTTAAACTGCCCTCTATCCCATGTTATAGGAGAAGGTTTAAACTGAAACTATAATTCCTCTTCCTATTATAGGATTTCTAAACAGTACCCTTTATGTTCAATCATACAATTCAAGTGACACTTTTCCCTCTATCAACATCCTACATTGGGGGGGAGGGGGGCGGAGTTACACTATTTACCCTTCGTCCTCAATCTTACAATTGAGGGTTATGCTGCACCCTCTTATGCTGCATCCTCTTCCTATCTTAAGATATGGCCTTACACTGATTTTTTTTTTAATCTCCTATCCTACAAGGGAGCATTTTACTGCACCCAGTATCCCTTATCCCAGTAGAGTTGCATTTTTCATGTATGTGTACCATTGCAGGCTCAAAGCTGCCAGGCACTTACACTCATTCAGTATTTCACTTGTCGAATATTCGTACTGAGAATCCTTTCTAAATTGAGGCTGGCACTCAGACACCTGAGTTACCTGTGTTTTTTTAAATCTTGCAAATGACAAGGTGACTTCATAATCAGGCACTGTATCCTTTTCAGCAGACCTAGGTGGCAGAGTAGCAAGCAGTCAATTAGCCAAAAAGTGCAATGCAATCATGGGTCGAAAGGAGGCTTCTTCATGTGGCTTCATATGTGAAGTCCAGAGGATCCATGCTGTTGGTCTGAATAACTGAAGACGGGAGCGAGTCGAGTTCAGGAGTTTCCCTGGAATGGTTAGGGCGGACCAGCCGGAGAGGCAGCGTGTTCCGTATGGGCAGGAACTGGGAGAGGGGAGGGAATGGCCTCCCTCTTGTGTGGGCTCGCTGCCTCCTGCTGCTTAAGGACACGGCAGCTCCATACTTTTCCGACCAGTACAAGTTATAGGTGCCAGACAGCAAGCGCTCTGTAAATGAGCAGTCAGCTTCATTATATGATAGCTAAAGAAATAATAAGAGTGAGAGAAAAAAAAGAGGGGAAATAAAAAGAGAGTGATTAGCCTATGTGTTTTCATTATTCTCCACACTGACAGCTGACAACACTGGCGCCCAGGGGCTGCCATGTGGATCTGCAGGTCAGTGAACTCTTGAGGTCAATAACCCACAATGGACCCGCTGCTGGTGCTAGGATGCTCAGATAAGGAGGCATTGCTCCGGAGCATTAGGCAAAGCGAGCATCCCTCCCCCCTACACACACACACAGCCCCCGCCCGCCCCCGCCGCTGCTTATTCAGTGGAAGTGAGGTGGCTGCATTTTTTTTTAAAAAATGGTTAGATAAGGGGAAGCTGAAAGCCGGAATTTCCGGCGAGGACTTACCGAGCCGAGCAGCTTGCCGTCTCTTTCCATGCACAGATAGCGGCCGCTGCGATAGCCTTTGATCGCCACCACTCCCGGAGCCACTGCCCTTATCTCAAGAAGGCCTGGAACGCAAAGGCAACAGGGTTAACAGTCAGTGCAACCCGCTCAACTTCCGATCACTCCTGCGCTTGGTGCATCTTCCGATTTCAAAAATGACTTTGATTGGCCGACTCGCCTGGCTTTGCCGCTGTGAAATGGTATAACCGTCCCGAAACTGAGTCGGCAAATAACAAACATAGTTGGGCTTCTTTTGCAGACTTTAATTTCCGTCTCCCAAAGAGTCGGGGAAAAAAATCCCTTAAAACAAAAACTAGGTAAGATAGAAAGAGGTTTTCTGTTTGAGGCGGAAGGAAAACCCGGGCTGTGATAAAATCCTCGCCACTTGGTCTGCTCGCCTCCACCCCCCCCCCCCCCCCTCAAAAGGGTCATTAAACATTGGGGACACACATTTCACACACAGTTACTGTGGTGCCGCCTCTTACCGTGAAATTAGGGAACAATTTAACACAACAAATTTCAAGGCTCAGTTTTTGTGAGATCGCTTAAAAACAGAGAGCACAGGAGACCAATCCCATTGCTGGTCCCTGCACCGCTCCCTCTCCCTCTCTCCCTTTAAGAGCTCACAGTAAAGTTGTTGCAAATTGTCATAAAAGTGTAAAACAAGTCGTCACGTGTAACCTCTGCCTTGGGCCGCCTGTGTAAATATCTGACTGCAGCTGCCAGCTTAAAGGGGCGAGAACATTTGTCTGATCCACACCAATTCTCTCTCGGACTTCGCCCCTCCACAGCCCTGACCTGCTGGAGCCAAGTCTCAATCTTGCTGGGGACTGAAATTTTAATATTCTCCCTCCGCCAGTCTGTTTTTTTTTAAATTAACCCACGTAACGATTAAATAACACCGACCGCCTCCCACCCACCCCCATATGATGTACCAGATGGAGGACTCTCTATGCTGAAAGCCTGCTTACTGTGTGCGCTCCGTTCCAGGCTGCCGTCCACTGTGCCATCATCATTCATCCGCAGGTGGTAGCTGATGAAGCTGCCTTTGTCCTGCTCGGTGTACAAGTGCATGAGCCTTATGGTTTGATCCCAGCCAGAGTTCACGTGTGGCCCCGCATCTGGCGAGGGCATGGCGTGCCCCACCATGGCAAAGGGCAGCTCGGTCAGCACAAGGGCAAAGCACAGCCTGCGCATCGCCACCCGCATCTTGAACCGGTCCAGCGGGTCCACAAACATCCCCGGTAAGGTGCAGGCAAGAGGCGAATAGACGAACCCAGTTTCCCTGATCTCTTCTCTAATGCACTGGTTAGAGACCTGGGACTCAGCCTTTTAAAGGTTTCAACCGTTATCAGTAAAATCGATACGCCTGCTCCCAAAAGAATTATTTGAAACTCAGTCATAATAGTATTTTTTTTCCTAAATGCCCGCCCACTCAAGTGTCGTTATACATTGCATCATAGAGTGCCAGGGATATCCCAACCTTGAACAAATTGTTTTAACATTACAATGGCCTGCGCTGTATTTTCTGCAGAGTAACGGTATTTAATACATCTATCTGCAGCAATCCTAATTTATCCAGGCATAAAGGACCTAACCTATCACAATAATCAAGAGATTTGTATGTTAATTTTTTTTAATGTGCCTCAGGGAAATAATAATTGGACACTGCAGTACGAATGGGTTTTTCGAGGTTATTGTTGGATGAGAGACATTGTGAAACTTTAATTTCCGCCCAGGAGGAAACATAATTGTTCACTTAGCGGAAATAAAAAAAAGGAAATATAAAAAAATGCATTTTTATATTTTCTATTTTTTTTTCAATACGAACACAAAATAATCCAGAAATAAATTGAAAATCCTTTCTGATTTCGTTCACAAATTGGCGGGCTTCTTGCTTTGCAGCGTATAATGCAAACAATGCTGGGTGAGCACTTTTGTGAAAGACTTTTTTGTCAGATTCTGACTTCCCAGCACACGCCTGCTGAGGGCGGTGTGGTCATAACATACGGAACCAGTCAGACACCCAGGCAATGGAAAAAGCCTCTGACAAAGAGTGCTGCAAGATGCAAACAGGTTAAGAGGCAATGACCTCTTGGTTATTCAGTTTTTCATCTTATTGTTGCATAGAGCAATGTTCATGGATTCTGATCAAGCTTTTTCTGTGGACTGAATTGCTTCTTCATCCGACCAACACCACTCCACCCCCCCCCCCAACCCCCTCCTCCACCCCCGGACTTTCCTCTTTTTGGGGGGGATCCATTTCATGCATGTTTCATTGTTCCCTATACACTCGAGGATTGAACACAAAGGAAATTAGGACAAACTTTAAGCAGAGAATTTTTGCAAATTGCGTACATACAAAAACAACCCACCCCACTGAGCACAAGCAATGTAAAGAAAAGCAAAGTCATACTATATGGTTTAAGCTCATTCTTTTTTCTCTGTCCCTGTCTCTCAGTTGCCTTTGATTCTTCAGCTTTCCTCTTTGATTTTTGCCTTTTCTCTTTGATTCTTGGTCTCTTTGCTTTTCTCCCTCTTTGTTTTGATTTTCTTAGTCTCTGTCTCTTTGTTGGAGCCTCTTTTATCTTGCTGGCAGCCTTCTCTGTTTACATAGATCATCTTGTTCACTCAATGCCATTGATTTTCCCTTTCCTTCCGCTTGACCACTCTGTGCATCTGTCTCCAAAATCTGTGCCTCCCATTCGCCCACTCAGTACTTCTCCCTCATATTCCCTCCTGAGTCCTGCCTCATGCATCCATCATTAGTCTCCTCCTCTCTCCACGCTCGGTTCACTTTTTGAAAACCTGGTCAGCTTAGTCATTGGCTGGCACTTCTCTCTCCACATAAATTCATGCTTTTGAAGATTGTTGCATTTGCAGACTAAGATTCCTTTCTCAGGGATATCTTCCCTCCAGCAACCTTCCTATCATAAACAAATCTCCTGCAAATCCCCCACTACTTCTGGTTTTGGAAGAGTTTATTGATAATCTGGGCAGACTTGATTGATATTTTGAACATGTTCTGCCTAGGATGCATGGCAATGCACAATATCCACTTATTTTGACATGTTTGCATTAAATAACTTTAGCTTGACAGCTCTTGTAAATATTTTGTAACACCAAAGCATGCATCTCACCTGCACTAATTTTTAAAACATCTCTCTCCAATTTTACCTCACTTCTCTTTAAATCTCTTGTCATGGTGCAGTTCCATCCATAGCTGTCTATGCTCAGGTACATGTGGTTATGCTTCATGTTTGAACCTCAAGAGTACATAGAAATTGCATTGCAGTCACAACAGAAGAGACTACTCTGCTCAACCAGTCCGTGCCGGAGTTAACCCTCAAGCAAGCAAATAGTTTAAATCCCATTTAGCCGCCCAGTTCCCCTATGCTTTTTCATTCATCTGCCATTCAATCTAATCTTGAATCATGAAAATGGCAGATTATTTGTCCTGAAATAGTGCTAGTTTGCCTCAGAATTCCTGTCTCTGAATCAGAAGGTTCTGGATGGAAACTCCAGCCCAGGATTTGAGAACTTAATCTCAGTTGACAATTGAATACAATACTAAGAACATCATGCACTGCTGGATGAGATCTTAAATCAAAGCTCTGTTGCCCGTTCAAGTAGACAGTAAAGACCTTATTCTAAGGAGATGTCCCAGCATCTTGGCCAAAATCCCTATCCCTGATGAATGAGGCTATTGTAGTGACCCCAGAATAGTCACATCCTGTGGGGACAAAATTGGCAATACCCATAAGATCCAACAACACTCATTGTGCTTATGTTTAGGGCTTATGTTCGTGAGGCCAGTGACACTCACGCAACCTTATTCCAGCATGGAACAGTAACAGTAGGAAAGGAGGTACTAATTGCAAGTACTAATTGAAGTTAAGTTTTAAGACAAGTTATCATTACATTAATCTTCCATAGATTCAGCTAGTGGGTGAATAACACATCAGCCATTGATGCACTAATGGCCAGGTAACAATTTTTAAAAAATCTTTCAGAAGATGTGGGAGTCGCTGGCTAGGGCAGCATTAATTACCCATCCCTAATTGCCTGTGAGAAGGTGGTGGTGAGCTGTCTTCTTGAATCACTGCAGTCCATGTGGTGTAGGTACACCCAGAGTGCTGTTAGGGAAGGAGTTCCAGGATATTGACCAAGCGACAGTGAAGGAAAGGCAGTATAGTTCCAAGTCAAGATGGTGATTGAGGCTTGGAGGGGAACTTGCAGGTGATGGTGTTCCCAAGCACATGCTGCCCTTGTTCTTCTAAGTGGTAGACATCGTGGGCTTGGAAGGTGCTATTGAAGGAGCCTTGGTGAGTTGCTTCTGTGCATCTTGTAGGTGGTGCACACTGCTGCTACTGTGCAATGGTGCTGGAGGGAGTGGATTTTGAAGGTGGTAGATGGGGTGCCAATCAAGCGGGCTGCTTTGTCCTGGATGGTGTTGAGCTTCTTGAATGTTGTTGGAGCTGGACTCATCCAGGCAAGTGGAAAGTATTTCATCACACTCCTGATTTGTGCCATGTAAATGGTGGACAGGCTTTGGAGAATCAGGAGGAGAGTTACTCTCTGCAGAATTCACAGCCTGTTCTTGTAGCCACAGTATTTATATGGTTGGTGCAGTTCAGTTTCTGGTCAATGGTAATCTCCAGGATGTTGATAGTGGGAGATTCAGAAATGGTAATGTCACTGAATGTCAAGGGGCAATGGTTAGATTCTCTCCTGTTGGAGATGGCCATTGCCTGGCACTTGTGTGGCACAAATGTTACTTGCCACTTAGCCCAATCCTGGATATTGTCCAGATCTTGTTGCATTTGGACCTGGACTGCTTCAGTACCTGAGGTGTTGTGAATGGGGCTGAACATTGTGTACTCATCAAGGAACATCCCCACTTCTGAGATTATGATGGAGGATGGTCATTGATGAAGCACCTGAAAATGGTTGGGCCTAGGTCACTACCCTGAGGAACTGCAGTGATGCCCTGAGACTGAGATAATTGACTTCCAAAAACAACACCCATCTTCCTTTGTGCTAGGTATGTGGACAGTTTTCCTCCTTGTTCCCATTGACTCCAGTTTTGCTCAGGTTCCTTGATGGTACACTCCATCAAATGCGCCCTTGATGTCACTCTCACTTTACTTCCGGAGTTCAGCTATTTTGTCCATGTTTGGACCAAGGCTGTAATGAAGTCAGGAGCTGAGTGGCCCTGGCAGAACCCAAATTGAGTGTCAATGAGTAGGTTATTGCTGAGTAAGCGCTACTTGATGGCATTGTCAATTACACCTTCCATCGTTTTGCTGAGATCAAAAGCAGACTGATTGTGTGGTAATTGGCTGGGTTGGATTTGTCCTACTTTTTGTGGACAGATGGGCAGGTTTCCACATTGCCGGGTAGATGCCAGTGTTGTAGCTGTAATGGAACAGCTTGGCTAAGGGTGCAGCTAGTTCTGGTGCATAAGTCTTCAGTACTATTACTGGAATGTTGTCAGGGCCCATAGCCTTTGCAGTATCCAGTACCTTCAGCTGTTACTTGATATGATGTGAAGTGAATCGAGTTGGCTGAATACTGGCATCTGTGATGCTGGGAACCTCCAGAGGAGGCCAAGATGGATCATCCACTTGGTACTTTTGAATGAAAATTTTTTCAAATGCTTCAGCCTTATCTTTTGCACTGATATGCGGGGGTCCCTATCACTGAGGATGAGTATATTTGTGCAGCCCCCTTCTCCCTGTTAGTTGTTTAATTGTCCACCACCATTCACGACTGCATGTGGCAGGGTTCAGAGCTTAGATCTGATCTGTTGGTTGTGGGATCGCTGATTATGTGAGATAGCTGAAAAGTTAACTGATGATGACTGTCAGCATAGCAGGGGTGGCCAAATCACAGCTTGCCAGCCACATGGAGCTTTTTTTACACATAAAGTGTGCTTATGGAAAAATTTGGGTGTAATCCATCCTTAAGTTCTGCACACTGTCCCCTCCATGAGCTATACAGGTACCGAATGGGACAGGTCTATGCCATAGAGGATGCAGATTGTGAACTATATAAGTAGCAGTTGATAATAGAAATAATGTAAGCTGACTGCAGTCAGCCAAGTTACATTGTACGTTTTAGGGATGTAATTCTACTAGGCAGCTGGTTTAAGCCAGCTACATGACATTAAAAAAATATTTCAGGGGCCTTACAGCAGTAGGCATTATCCTGCTATCCCGAAGTGCAGAGAGGGCAGGTTGAGAGGATAACTTCTGATCCACATGATTGAATTGTCAATTCATGTTTTCCAGGTAGAATAACGTGCAACTTCAACATCTTGTGAGTTGGTGCTGAAAGATCCTGCAGCTTATTCAATATACTCCTGGTCTTTTTTCCTGGCTATACCATTGCCTTAGATGTAAGATGTTGATTCTTCTTCTTCCTCTGTGTGAAGTTCTTGGGAAGAAACAGTGAGATTCAGTAAGGAGTGTTTAGAATCAGAACGAGACATGATGTTAAAACATAGATTCCTTTAGTCTCCTACTAGAGTCTCTGCTATGTATGTATATGGTAGCCTTAAGTGGACAAAATGCACAATGCTATTCTCATCCCTCCTTAGTAAACAAGAGGTAATGGTTTGTTTCCAAAAGTGTAAACAGTAAACTTAAGCATAGTGGGAATATTCAACTTCGCCAGTAACACTGTTAAATATTCTAACTTTTCTATTAATTTAACAATGTACTGAGTGAGATGAAAGATTTGTTCACCAACTGAAAATAGTTCACTAATCACAGTGGATGTCTTCTTCATGAGTAGAATATCCTCTGACAATATTCTATTCATTCATGGGTGTCACTGGCTAGGCCAGCATTAATTGCCCATTCCTAATTGCTCTTATTCAGAGGGCATTTAAGAGTCAACCACGTTGCTGTGGGTATGGAGTCACATGTAGGCCAGACTGCAGTACGGGTAAGGATAGTAGATTTTCCTTCCCTGCAGAACATTAGTGAACCAACAGGGAACGGCTTTATGGTCATTATTGGACCCTTAATTCCAGATTTTTATTGAATTCAAATTTCACCATCTAACATGGTGGGATTTGAACACCAGTCCCCAGAGCATTACCTGGGCTCTTTGGAATACTAGCCTAGTGACAATACCATTATGCCACCACCTCCCCACATCAAGGGTGGTCCTCTCGTTTACCTCATGTTCTGAGATGTCAATGTCGGAATCGGATTCAATGCTTGTGAATGGAGTTTTCAGCGCTTTGAAGAGTGACACATTTTGTCTGATGATTTGTGAACCATGCTTAGCAGTGATAATTGATCCTTTCATGTAGGTCACAACAAATGGCTAGTTGTCATAGGGGTTGTTTGCTTTCCAACGTGACCATCACATTTCACAAGCACTTCACCTCCTGGCTTTAGTGGTGTAGCTCTGAATACATGTTTTGCTCTGCATTTACTTTCATTTGATCCTTCTGTTCTCTATTACATTCATATACATGTTGATCTTTAGCTCCGCAGGGTGACTTAGGATGTGTAAATATGTGAAAAAATGTACAATTTTCACATAGGATGTGCAAAAATGAGTGTAACTGAGGGGTTTCCAGTAGCCAATTGATGAGTCACTCAGTAATTGCAAAGAAAGTAATGCAACTCTTGCTTCCATGACTCAATCTCAACTGTAGCTGTATAATATTTTTCAAGGTACACAAAAATCTCTCGATTTCTCCATTAGCTCTTGGCCAATGGGTAATGGCTTTTCGATGAAGTCTAGATAATTTTCAAATTTATTGAACTCATCTCTGTTGAATGGGGGTCCGTAGTTACTTCTCATGTTTGAAGGATTCCAAACAAAGCAAGAATCTGGTTAAGCTTTGGGATGACTCCTTTCACTGAAGCGGATGTGACTATCTCCACAACTGAGAATCTATTGCAGTTGTCAGTGACAACAAGCAGGTGTTCACCAGTGTGTAAACCTGTCAAACCAACACTGATCTCAATCCATCTTCCTGGAGGTAGTTCAGACATCTTGAGGGGGTCATGAAAATTTCATGTTGTGGATGCTTGATATGGCAAACACTAAGTGATTTTGTGTTCTACTATACGGTTAATTCCTGGGAACCATAGCTTTTCCCTAAGGAGTTTGGTTTTGACAATTCCCTGGTGACCTTCATTTGCTATATCGACAATACATTTCCTCAGTGTTTGAGATCAGACGTGGGTGTAATTATGAGCTCATTTCGAACATTGTAAAGACTTTATGGTGTGTGAGCGACTTCATTTACAGACATTCCCTCAATCACGCCTTCCCAGTTTCATAATTCTGTAGCCATTAAACATAGTTGCAACTCCTCATCTTGTTTTGCTGCTACTTTGATGTCATCTAGTCATAGCAGCTTTAGCATGATCTATAGCTAAATAAAGAAGTTAAGGATAGTATTAAATTGGATGAAACACTGTACAAATCTACAAAGATTAGCATATGTCAAAGGACTGGACAGGCTTTAAGAACCACCAAAGAATGGCTAAAAAGATAATAAAGAGGCAGAAAGCAGACTATGAGAGAAAGCTAGTTAGTAATATAAAAACAGATAATAAAAGCTTCTACAAGTAATTAAATAGGAAAAGAGTAACTAAAGTTAGTGTTGGTCCCCTAGGGAGTGAATTTGGGGAGTTGATAACGGAAAACAGAGAAATAGTGGAAGCGTTGAACAGGTATTTTGTGTCTGCCTTCATGGTAGAGGACTTAGAAAACTTCCCAAAGATTCTTGAAAATCAAGAGGTGATAGGGAGAGATGAACTTAGTACAGTCACTATCACCAGGGAAAGGGTGCTGGGAAAACTAATAGGCCTAAAGACTGACAAGCGCCCAGGACGGGGTGGCCTAGGTTCTTAAAAGAAGTGGCAGCACAGAAACAGATACATTGGTAACAATCTTCCAAAATTCCTTAGATTCTGGAAAGGTCCCAGCAGATTGGAAAATAGCTGTAAGTAAGTTGGGTTCTAGATTTTAGTGTAAGCCAACCATTTTCAGGTTATATTCATTGTAATAAGCTAACAAGGTCAAAATGCCGTTTTGTGCTAACACTGAGATAAGAAGCCATTTTGATGTTGTTAACCTTTTACAACAAACTAATCTAAAACAGTATTACAAAGCAGCCACTGACTAGCTACAGATGATTGACCAAATAGTGTTCCTTAATTAAGTTACAATTGAAGGATAAGTAATTAATAATCAGTAGTTAATTAGAAGTCGCTTTATGTTATTTCTGTATTTCTCCATTAGCTTTTCTTATGAGAAAATTAAAGTGCTGTAACAGCTGGAAAAGAAATGGGATAAGCCTTGGACTCCCTCGCTATCAGGAACACACACTGCCCTTAATTGTTGAGTCTGCCTTAACGCTTGGGAATCCTGTAAAGACATCACGTTAAGAGACCTAGCTTAAAGGTAGGCATTGTCTTAAGTTTAAGACAATGTGCGTAATTAGCTAAAACCAATTGAGTTAACTCTTACCACATTATTGAAAAATTATAGACCAATTAGCCATTTCCAACAATTTGGCTAAAGTGGGCTTACAACACCTTTCAAGTATAAAATAAAGGGGTGGCAGGAACCATCTCTGTGCACATCAAGTGTGGATGAACTGGTTTAGATCTTTGAGGATAGTTGAGCTCCTATCAGCATAAGATTGTTTCCAATAAACTTCAGGGTACATGAGTAGGTAGTATTGGAACTTGTTCGGCAATGGATTCCCTGTCAGTAGAAATCCCAGGAAGGTGTAGTTCTTCTCGGAAGTAGTGACTGTTTCTCTGTCGGTGTGAGGCGTTGAAGTTGTTGTCTACTTCTCTTAGAATGAACACCCGTTTGAAAATGTAGAGTTGGTGGCGTTTCATTGAGAAGTATACTTTACCTATATTCTGCCTCTGTTAATTAGTCGATAAGCTTCTAAAATTTGCTTATAATCAATAAAATTCAATACTATTTACTGATGTGTGGTCTGAGTCTTTGCCTGATCGTTATATCTCTGTCGAATTCAAAGTTTAAAAGGGCAATTTGGTTTCTAGTGTTAGGCAGTGCACAGCTAAATTGGAATGGTCTAAAATAACAAACACTCCATTGTTATACTTGTAACTTTGTCACCCCAGATAGGGTTTTAAAAGAAGTGGTGGCACAGAAGCAGATACATTGACTATAATCTTACAAAATTCCTTCGATTCTGGAAAGATTCCAGAGGATTGGAAAATAGCTAATGTAACACCTTTATTCAAGAAAGTAGGGAGGCAGAAAGCAGGAAACTATAGCTCGGTTATCCTAACACTTGTCACAGAGAAAGTGCTAGATTCCATTATTAATGAGGTTATACCAGGATACTAAGGTAATCACGGTTTGATCAGGCAGAGCTAACATGGCTTTGTGAAAGGGAAATCTTATTTAACTCATCATAGTCATAGCCATAGAGTCATAGAGGTCTACAGCACAGAAAAAGGCCCTTCAGCCCATCAAACAAGTACCTAACTATTCTAATCCCATTTTCCAGGACTAGGCCCATAGCCTTGTATGCCACGGCATCGCAAGTGCACATCCAAATACTTCTTAAATGTTATGAGGGTTTCTGCCTCGACCACCCTTTCAGGCAGTGAGTTCCAGATTCCCACCACCCTGTGGGTGAAAAAATTCTTCCTCACGTCCCCTCTAAACCTCCTGTCCCTTACCTTAAATCTATGCCCCCTGGTAATTGATGCCTCCATCAAGGGGAAAAGTTCATTCCTGTCTACCCTATCTATGCCCCTCATAATTTTATATACCTCAATCATGTCCCCCCTCAATCTCCTCCGCTCCAGGGAAAATAACCCCTGCCTATCCAATCTCTCCTCATAACTAAAACTCTCCAACCCAGGCAACATCCTGGTAAATCTCCTCTGCACTCTCTCTAGTGCAATCATATCCTTCTTATAATGTGGATTCCAGAACTGCACACAATACCCTAGCTGTGGCCTAACCAGCATTTTATAAAATTCCAGCATAACATCCCTGCTCTTATATTCTATGCCTTGGTTAATAGAGACAAGTATCCCATATGCCTTTTTAACCACCTTAAATACCTGTCCCATTACCTTAAGGGATCAGTGGACATGCAAGCAAGGTCCCTCTGATCCTCGGTACTTCCCAGGGCCCTACCATTCATCGTGTATTCCCATGCCTTGTCTGTCCTGCCCAAGTGCATCGCCTCATATTTATCCAGATTAAATTCTATTTGCCACTGATCAGCCCACCTGAGCAGCCGGTCTATATTCTCCTGTAATCTAAGGCTATCCTCCTCAATATTTACCACCCCACCAATTTTCATGTCATCTGCGAACTTACTGATCAACCCTCCTACATTCAAGTCTAAATTGTTTATATATACCACAAACAGCAAGGGACCCATCACCGATCCCTGCGGAACCTCACTGGACACAGGCATCCAGCCACAAAAACACCCCTCGACAATCACCCTCTGCTTCCTGCCACTCAGCCAATTCTGGATCCAATTTGCCAAATTGCCTTGTACCCCATGGGCTCTTGCCTTTGTTATCAGTCTCCCATGCGGGACCTTATCAACAGCCTTGCTGAAGTCCAAGTAGACTACGTCAAACGCATTGCCCTCATCTATACGTCTGGTCACTCTTCATGAACAGAATGGAATGGAAGCTTATAACAATTCCTATTCTGTTTCTCATCAATTAGAAATCTATTTCTAAAAGAAGACTTGCATTTATACCTTTTATGACCTCAGGACATCCCAAAGCACTTTACAGCAAATGATGTAGGTTTGAAGGGCAGTCATTGTTGCAAAGTAGGAAAACATTTGGACAGGTTTTCTTTTGACTGATTTCTTCACACTTTTAGTTGTTATGGATATTTTTCAGAATGTAAAAAATAATTGGTTAACTTAATTTTGTTTCGCGCGCACAGTTTACATGCCAGAAGTCATGGGTTCTGACTAAATTTCACTTGAAACATTGAGCCCGATTTTAACTCTGCATAACTGGATGGGTTTTGAGCGAGTTAAAATCAGGCTTGTTAACTCTGTTTCTCTCTCCACAGAAACCACTGAGTGTTGCCAGTATTTGTTGTTTTTATACCTAAAGTCATACTCTGTAATGGAGAAGTAACTTTAGTGCAGTGTCTATTAGTGTAATGTAGTGTAGTTCATATCGCTGGCTGAAAAACTATGGCATTACATTTAAGAAATCTAATAATTCTGGGCTATCATCAACAAGAATAGCCATGAAAACTGTTGGATTGTTTTAAAATGCCAACTGGCTCACAATGGTCCTTCAGGGAAGGGAATCTGTCACTCTTGCACCTGGTTTGGCTTATGTGCTATTCCAGTCCACGCTTAGCAGTTAGATTTTAATGTGAGTTAAAGTGATCAAGCACCCACCACCTTCTCAGTGCAACTAGAAGTGGGTAATAAGTATGACCAACATTACTGACATCCTGAATAATCTAGGCTGTAAATACAATTCAAATCATTAGTATGGCCAAAGGGTCTTTACTTTAAAAGAGTTAGCGGCAAACTATTCAGTTACAGGAGCAAATGCAATGGAGAACTTGGATTTCTGTACCAGCGAATCCACAATTTACAGACTAAAATGCTCAAAGTCTACAACTGAAGTATAATAGGAGATAGTCCTATGGATTTGAAATGTTAACTCTGTTTCTCTTTCCACAGATGCTGCCAGGCCTGGTGAGTTTTTCCAGCATTTTCTGTTTTTATTTCAGATTTCCAGTATCAGCAATATTTTGCTTTTATCTTAATACAATAAGAGATTGTTGGTATCCCACAAATTTACTTCACTATTACTGATCCACATATGTAACCTCTTACTAATTATCCAGATAGCTAACCCATTAATAGCTGTTCATATATCTATCCCATTATAAATGTTCAGAAGAATTATAAAACAACATAAATATAGGTGATCATTTGCTGATTCCTGAGTGGATTTGTAACTGTTTACATTTTTTATTTCTTTCATAAAGTTGATGGATTCTGGATAAAATTCCAACGGCGTGTTGCTTGTATATGAAACTTAAATAAAAGTATTTAACTCTCTTGAACTATTCATCAGGTCACAGCTTATTGCCATTCAGGGCACTGCCTAAAGGGTTGCAGCGCTCCCAATTAACCTTTGTGCAACTCGTAGCTTTCATTCAAAGCAAGCATTATTCCACTTTTGTGGAAATCACTGTGGATGGGGTGACATTTCTGATGTCAAGCTATTGACAGTTGGACAGGCAATTGTGTCTTTTATGTGTTTTCCTGGGAGTTTCACAACAGAAAAGGGCAATGGGTTTCTGATCAGTGTCCCCATCCACATCAATCCGCTTGGGAGCCACCTGCACACATGCTTGTTAACACACTATCAAAGATAACATACTATCAGCAGCCTGGGGTCAAGCACCAGCGGCTAATGGTCTGTTGTATGAATTTGTGACCAGCGGCTAAAGATGATTCAACTTGACAAGCTTCAGTATAATATGTGATCGAATAGACTTTCAGTCAACCATAATGAAAACGTGAGATTTGCACTGATCCCTAATCAGATTGACTAACTAAAGACTCATTGTTGATTAATTAAAGACCTTTTGAAAGAAAGGTTACACAGAAGTAAAAAAAGCCAGCATGAGAAGCTAAGCAGGTTCTACAAGGAGACTACGTTGAGCCAGGTTCATGACTGGATTGTAAGAGTTCAAGTTCCAAAGGTAATTTCAGAACATTAATAAAAAAAAAGATAAACAGGCTTACAAAGAGTTGTTCTGTTTGTTTGCACAAACTGAACTAGGCGGTAATCATGAAGAAGTCATTTATTTCGCACTCTAGGGACCATTATGGTCAATGTCATTAAGCATGAAAAAGATTTCTAATGCAAAGACCTACGGTGGAATTTTACAGCCCCTCTCTCCAGCAGGATTTTCCGGTCCCACTCACTGAAGTCAATGGATTTTTGAACGGTTCACCACATTTTACAGCCCCAGCCCTGCCGCGACAGCACCATAAAATTCCGCCCCTAGATAAGTTTACTGCTTTTGAGCTTAATATTAGCATTGGACCCTCGAAATGCATGATTTATTTAACTTCAAAAACTTTTCCAAGTTTACTTTAATTGTCTGTGACTTTTGTGCCTTCATAGCAACAGTTTTGATGTAGAATAATGAAAGGTTTGGAAAATTATTTTTAAAAAGTAAGTTTGTCATGGGTTTCCATAGTGCTTATCAGTCTGTCAGAAGCCTTCCTTAATCTTACCTATAATCTTGTTTACAGTCGCAGGTGAAAGTATTCTTCCTTCTGTTGTATGCAATCTTCCATTATGTGCTGGGACTGTGAGGGGTCAGCTGACAGATGAAAGACAAGAGGCTTCGCTCAAAATGAATAGAAGGGTATACAAATGCTGCTGCAAACTTTTAAATGTTTTTGCTTATGCAAAGACAGAGGCAGAAAAGGTGCCCTCTCACTTCAAAGAACAAAGAGGAACACTTAATACTTATAACTTTAACAGCAAAGTTGCAGTTCGTCTATACTTTGCAACTTATTCACTGCAAAGAGCAAAGAGAAGCTAAGTAGATGCAATGAGAGGTCAAGTTTGATGTACCTGTCAACTGTACCTTGTGTTTCACTAATGCTCAGAAGAGTCATGCAATCTACAATTTTCAATAGAAAAGGTTAATTAGTCAATATAGGACTAACATTGATTAGGAATAACCATGAAAGAACATGGAAGAGAAATTGGTAAGTTATATATGATGACAGGCAGTCCTGTGATTTTTCCCTATGCTTATATGCTGAATGTTTTTGCTTGGTTCAAGTTATTCTCCTGTTAAGTGCGTATATGACAGAGTGTTTCACATTTATTGATGTCATTTTATTGAAGCATTCTAGTTTCTGGAAAATATTTTTGTTGTTTACTTTGATGTTCGCTTATACTCGCTGAACATCAATGGTTAGATAGGCCTGGACTAAGCCATAATAAAACAAAACCTCACAACTACTTATATAAGGTACGAACACATGCAAATACTGCAAATATGGGTTTGTGGCACACCAAAGCATTTGTATTTGTGCCACATACGTTGCTGTGAATCTTCACTCCACATCGATGACAGCACAGTAGCACCTTACTGGGATGAATTCCCACAAAGCATTTGCATCTGATTAAAATTCAATGAAGATTTGGCTGTAGAATAACAAATATCATGCATGTACAACAACAGTTGGCATTTATATAGTACCTTCTATGTAGTAACACATTCTAAGGCGCTTCACAGGAGAAATAGCAGAGAAAATTTGAAATTGAACCACATAAGGAGGTATTGGGACAAGTGACCATAAGCTAGGTAAAGGAGTGCCTTAAACGAGGAGATGGTGGCAAGAAGGATTAGGGAGGGAATTCCAGAGCTTAGTGCCCAGGCAGCTGAAGGTATGGGTTGACAATGGAGCAAAGGAAACTGGGGACACGTTAAGAAGCTAGAATTGGAGGAGTGCAGAGATCCCAGAGTGTTGCAGGGCTGAAGGAGCAGATTTAGTGGAAATATTTTTATTAATCAACAACGTGGCACCATTGGGTCTTTTCCTGCCTGCCATTTTTCATTTGTTTGCACTAAACATTGTGAAAGCCAGAAGGGTAAAAAAAACCAAATAATTTGTTGTGCAGCCGGATTGCACTGCCAAATAGGTTTATTGCCCCTCTCATGTATTGTATATGGATCCTGGTCAATTATAATATTATAATCTAGATATTACTATAACTGACATTAGGGAGCGAATATCTAAATATATTTGTATGACATTAATAAAACAAATGTCTAAATTTAAAATAGCAGACCAAGGAATGTGATATGAACACATTTAAGCTGACAATATCTGCAATATTGTCAACAGTAACTTTCAGGGTGATTTGTGTGCCTTCCATTTTCAAAGTGTTCTTTAGAGTTAATGTACTGACATTCATAGTAGTTGACTACCCATAGATTATTACCAGGTCCTACATGACATCATTAGTTCTGTTTGATCATCTGGGTGGCTGTTGTTATCTATGATGGAGTGATTGAAAGTAATTTGTTTGTGATGCACAATCCAATGTCCACTCAGGAACCTTGCTGCTTGCTGATCCACATCTGCTGCAGGGCAAGAACTGCATGCAGCACCATTAACATCAATTAAGGTAAAGACTCCCTTCAACAGGTACCAGCGGCAATGGCTAGTAACAGAAACTACATACACTTTCCATTGTTGTGCTGCCCCCTTCACCCTGAGCAAGAGTTAAAAGCATTTGTCAAAAGCAATTTGTCAGCAATAATGAGCTTTGTTTCCCCTTAACATAGAAAATCTCAGGCGATCAATCTGAATGACTTCCATTAGCGTTGGCATTTTGTTACACTTAGTTTATTGCTCAAAGGAGGAAAACTGAATTGAAAATAAATAGCAACTGGAATTTCACTGCAAAAAAAATGACCCATGTGCCAAATCTCTGAAAGTAAAGAGCCTGTGACGTATGAAAGTGTATCTTACTCAATGGTTTATTTCTCTGTAAACTGAAAGGAAAAAAGAAATATCTCACATTTATATAGTGCCTTTCAGGACGTCCCAAAGTCCTTTTACAGTCAATGCAGTACTTTTCAACTGAAGTTACAGTTGTAACGTAGAAAATGCAGCAGTCAATTTGCGTACAGCAAAGTTCCATGATTGGCAAATGATAATCTGCAGGTAATCTGTTATAATCTGATGTTGGTTGAGGGAAACATATGATAAGGACATCAGGGAGAACTCCCCTGGTCTTCTTCAAAATGGTGCAGTGGGATCTTTTATGTTCACTTCAGAGCACAGGCGATGCCTCTTTTTAACATCATATGCAAAAGATAATACCTCCAACATACTCAATCAATATTGCACTGAAGTGTCAGCCTAGATTATGTGTTCAAGTTTCTAGAGCAGGACTCAAAAACACAAGCTTCTGGCTGAGGTGAGTCCCTGGAGGCTCGAGTGAGTTTTGTCCAGTGAATAGTTGAGCCATACAGAGAAGGAAGGTAATTTGACATAATTAACAATTGGGAGTAATATATTAGCATGGATTGAGGATTGATTAATTGGCAGAAAACAGAGATTAGGAGTAAATTGGTTATTTTCAGATTGATAGGCTGTTGGTTACCAGAAGAATCAGAGCTTGGGCTTCAGCTATTTACAATCAATATCAAAGACTTAGATATGGGGAAGGAGTGTAATGTATGCAAGCTTGCTGAAGATACAAAGATAAGAGAGAAATTAAACTGTGAGGAGGACACACCAAGGCTGCAAAGGGATATAGACAAGTTCAGTGAGTGGACAAGAGCATGGCAGCTGCAGCACACAATGTGGAGGAATGTGAAGTTATCCACCTTGGCGGGAAAAATGGAAAAGCAAAATACTTTTTAATTGATGGCAGATTGGAAAGTGATGGCATTCAGAAAGATATGGGTCTCCTTGTTTATGCAGCAACCAGCAGAGGAAAGAAAAATTGGTGGATAAAATTTTTTAAAAAACCTTTCTTTTGTTTAAAAGCTATCAAATGCTTTGGCCTTCCCCTTAACGCTTTTTCTCTTCCTGCTTTCTTCTTCCCCTCCTTTCTCTTCCACTTTCTTGTCCTTCGATAAACAAGTTCAATCCTGAGGCGTGGTCACATAGAATAGCATTTATACACTGCATTGTACAAAACATAATATGGCAAATCCCATTCCCAAATCTTGACTTTGATCTTGGTTATATGACAGCTGGGATACAATTCATGTACCACTGCCACAAATGGATTTCTTTTGGACTCATATAAAAACAGAAAATGCTGGAAATGCTCAGCACACGAGGAAGCATCTGTAGACAGAAAAACAGAGATAACATTTCAGGTCGATGCCCTTCAATCCGAAATGCTAAATAATTAGGTGGAAATGGTGGAAAACTGGTATTTTCACTGGCCTAGTAATTTAGAGACCCAGGCTAGTGTCCTGGGGACAAAGTTTCAAATCCCACCATGGTAGCTGGTGGAATTGCAACTTGGAAGGTAAAGCCAATCTCAGTAATGGTGGCCATGAGACTATCATTGATTGTTATAAAAACTACTGCGCTTTAGGGAAGGAAATCTGCCATCTTTGTCTACTCTACATGTGACTCCAGACCCACAACAATGTGGTTGACTCTTAGCTGCCTCCTGAAATGGTTAAGCAAACCATTCCTTTCAAGATAAATTAAGGATGGTCAACAAATGCTAATGATGCCAAGACCCCATGAAAGAATAAAAAACTTGTTTTTTACTGCCAGGTGCACTGAGTGTTTCCAGCATTTAATGTTTTATCTCAGATTCCCAGCATCCACAGTATTTTTCTCTTATCTTCTTGTAGCCTGAATTATTTCACATTTACATTTCTTGGGCAGGTAACTGTAATTTGCATTAGTGAGAAAGTTTTATGCGCAACTGTGGCGCATATTTCATGGTCAGCAACGTGGCAACAGCACTTCCCATTGACTGCAAAGAAAACTGCACACTAACTTTGAGTGAAACCCTCATGAAATAACCAAAATTATTTGCACAATGTCGACTTCCATGGATCTGAGCAACACCGCTTAACACAGTTGCAAATGTCAGAACTCACTGAGCAGCCAAGAGAAGACACGCCCAAAAAATCTGACAGAACTCACAATGCAGATAAGGCACATCCACAAACTCAGCGTGGGCCTTCAAGAGAGATGAAAAGTGTTTAAATGACCTTTTAAATTTTTTAAAGCTTTTATACTTTAGAGGCATGGCGTAGTGATATTATCACTGAACTAGTAATCTAGAGATCCACAGTAATGCTCTGGGGACCTGGGTTTGAATCCCACCATGGCAGATGGTGGAAATTGAATTCAATAAAAATCTGGAATTAAAAGTTTAAAACCAATGTTGATTGTTGTAAAAACCCATCTGGTTCATTAATGGCCTGCCATCCTTACCTGGTCTGGCCTACATGTGACTCCAGACCCACAATAATGTGATTGACTCTTAAATGCCTTCTCAAATAGGGGTGGATAATAAATGCTGGCCTGGCTAGTGATGTCTATGAATGAATTTTAAAAAAAGAGTTACTTTTGAAATGCAGCCGCTCTTAGTCTTGAGGCAAATTTGTCAGCTAAGGCCCGACAAACAGCAGATAGATAATAGGCCAGTTACGTTCCTTTTGTTGCTAATCATTGAGGACTAAATATTGGCCAAGTGACTAGGAGACCTCTCTTCTTCAAATTAGTGCAATATCATCTTTTACATCTATCTTCACAGGCAAATACAGACTCAGTTTAGCAGCTCCTCTGAATGCTAGCACCTCCAACAATGTGGCATCCCTCAGTACTGCACTGAGATATCAGCCCAGTTTGTGCGCTCAACTCCAGGGCCTCACAACTTTCTGGTTCAGAATTATAAATGATATCAGTTGAAACAAACTTGAAAACAGCCCACAATATTTGTTCAAAAAAATTTTTTTTAAATAATAATTTAATATTGTTAAATAATTTAAAACAAATAATCCATCGCTATGATGATTATGGAAATTGTCAGAAGTGTGCATGCAAACAATGGAGGGAGTTTTAATCTATCGGGGTGGCTATCTGCGTGGACCGCAAGTTAAATGAGCAAGACAAATGTTGCACGTCAGGGTGCCAGGAGGAACCTACTGATTTTCACATTTAACCTGAATGCATTTGCAAACACCCGGAGGACAGGTGGGTTTGGCATTTGAATATGTTAAAAAGACAATTGAGTTTTAACTCTGGATTCCATCTTTAACACTCAGCTTATGGGTTTCACAGGCTTCCTGGAACTCATCAGATAAAACCAGGTGAGAGAACAGTAGGAATTAATGGAGCTGAACAATTGACAGGCAAGAAAGTCCTTAAATACTGTACTGAGAAATAACAGTCACTCCCTTGCCTAAATGGAAGGCTTTTGCTCACAGGGCTTGTTTTGAGAGTGTATTTTCACTGCTTTAGAGGTGATTTACAAGTCTTTGGAGGTCACTTCTGCTAATTTGGAGGCTTTTTGTCTCTGACCTGCACTTCCCAGCTACCAGACTTCAAAGCAGCATGGAACCACTTATGCAGTTCTACCTTGGACCTCTCATGAGGAACAGGAGGAGCAGCACCAGCAACACCAACAGCAATAGAAACCACACTGACAGTCTTCTTCTCAACCACCTGCTGCTCCACAGGACAAAGGAGATGAACACACAGCTTCAGCTTGCAGGAGACAATACATCCAACACAGGGTATACCAGCCGGGGATTAACTTTCTAGACTTCACTGAGCACCAGTACCTCAGGAGGCTCAGACTTTCCCGTCAGGCTATTCCTGAAGAAGACCACCTGTCAAATGAACCAGGTAGGCGTATATTGATAGTGGCGCTCAAGGTGACTGCAGCTCTGCATTTTTTCACCTCCAGCTCATTCCAGGGATCTGCTGGAGACGTTTGTAGAATCTCACAATATGCTGTATGCAAGTGCCTCTCCCTAGTTGACCAATGGCATGTTTACCGGGCCTCCATCTATGTCCACTTGGAAACTGTTGATTTCAGTCAGAATGAGAGGCCCCCTCGGATTTGCTGCAACAGCAGGTGCAGGTCATTATAGATTGCACGCATATGGCAAAGATACCATCAGATCACCCAGTGGTATTCATTGACTTTTTTTTAAAAGTTCACAGTGGACATCACTGGCAAGGCCTGATTAGCCATCCCTAATTGGCCTTGAACTGAGTGGCTTGCTGAGCCATTTCAGAGGGCAGTTAAGAGTCAGCCACATTGCTCCCCTATTAGTGAACCAGATGAGTTTTGACTGATGATAGTTTCATGGTCACTGTTACTGAGACTAGCTCAGTAAAATTCCAGATTTATTAATTGAATGCAAATTTTAATAGCTACCATAGTGGGACTTGAACCCAAGTCCCCAGAACCTTAGCCTGGGCCTCTGTATCACTAGCTCAGTGACATTGCCAGTACACCACCCACTCCCCTAAAGAACAGAAAGAGATCCTACTCCATTAATGTTCAGCTCATATGCAACCACTGTGCAAGATAACCATGAAGCTGCCATGATGGCTTAATCCAGCACCAAAAAAGTCTCCCACAGATATTTGCACCTCTAAGCAGAATTAGCGGATGGCTCCTTTGACACAAGGGCTACCTTCTAAGGGTGTGGCTGATGATGCCTCTGAAGAACCCTACTATTGACACCAAGGAAAGGTACAACCAAAGCCACATAAGCATAAAAGTGTTTGTTGAAGATGTGATCCTGATGCCTGATCAGTTCTGGAGCACCGTTCAGTGTGTATAAGTAAGGATTTCAGAACGATAGTGATCTGCTGTGCCTTTTGCAATATTGTGCTGCAGCGAGGACTGAAGTTCCGGAGAGAGTTGGTAATGAGCTCTCTGTGGCTTCAGTGGAGAAAGGGGGGAGCCTGATGTGGAGTGGGCACCTTTGACTGTTCATTTAGCTGCTAGGGATGCTCAGAAATGATCAACTACAGCCAATTGAAACAGTGCAGTTGTCTGGCACATCAATTCCAAACCCACTGTGCCCAATCCCAGCCTCCAGAACAAAGCAATCCCACAATCAGTGATTCATCCCTATGACAGGCACCCATTGCTTGACTGTAACTCTTGACATAATGGTTTTCACAAGCAGCAGAAGATAATTTGGTGGCATCAATGAACTGGACAAGACAACGGAGATTTGAAATAAAGTTTGCGGTTGATAAATATTGAACAGAGATGTGACAATTTAACAAAATCTTAAACTCCCTTGGGTAATTACAAATCTAAACTTCTCCTCTTGCACTCATCAGGTTACTCGCAAGAATACCAATATAAGGGGAAAACAACAATTTATACTGCATGTGAAGAGAATGCTGATTGGTTGGCATTGCCATGGTTAATGCACTACTGATGTTGACTGACAGTTAACTGCCAAGCATTTTGGCAATTTAAAACTGGCAACTTAATCCTGATTGGTCAAAGGATTGCCCTGAGGTATGAGTCAGCAAATGGCTGTCACTTATTTTTGTTTAGCCGAAACAGGCACAATATGTATACACGTTCTTTCTGTCTGCAAAGAACAGGGTCCTGCATATTAATATATGTAGCTTTCAGTATACGCACATGTGTCACACTACAAGCCCTGCTGACAATCATAAATTGGATGTCAACATAATTATTAGCACTTTGAGTGTTACTCAGCAAATGTTGTCCAATCGCGGAATCACATCTAATGTTGGACACTGTGTTTTGAGTTTTGCAAGCACGGGCTGGTTGGGTACAGTTTGTACCATGCCCATTGTGAACTGCAGCTGGAACATGCTGTTTGATATGATTCACCAGTCTTTGAGACGTATGGCCTACATACCTAGCATCACACCAGCACTGAAATTCGTATACCACATTACTCATTTGTGTGATAGGCAGAACGTCTTTTTGGCTTGACAGCAGCATCCTGTTAGTGGCGAATACCACTCGTGTTGCTACTGGATAGTAACAGCGTGAAACAGCTAGCTTCACCTGTTGCTCAAAAGTTTGAGATACCTTGACCTTCTAAGGTAATCTGAGGTAGGCTGGGCACTATCAGGGCCGAAAGTGATGGCCTTAGGCCTGTTCATGAGCTTGCATGATACACAGCACAAAATGGCCTGCTCAGGGTACCCATTATTCTGCAGGATGCCTTTGATGCACTCTATTTCAGCCTATCATACAAATGGGTAATGTGGTATATGAATTTCAGTGCCAGTGTGATGCTAGTATGTAGGCCGTAAGTCCCAAAGACTGGCAGATTGTATCAAATGGTATATCCCAGCCAGTGTTCACAATGGGCAAGGTACAAGTTATACCCAACCAGCCCGTGCTTGCAAAACTCAAAACAGAGTGTCCAACATTAGATGCAATTCTGTGATTGGACAATATTTGCTGAATAATCCTCAATATGCTAAGAATTACGCTGACAACCAACTTAAGATTGTCAGCCAGGCTTGCAGTGTGGCACATTTGTGGGTACTGGAAGCTACATATATTAATACACAGGGCCCTGTTCTTTGCAGACAGAAAGAACATGTACACACATTGCGCCTGTTTCAGCTAAACAAAATAAATGACAGCCATTCACTGATGCATTCCTCAGGGCAATTCTTTGACTAATCAAGGTCAAGCTGCCTGGTTTAAATTTCAAATAATGCTTGGCAGTTAACTGTCAATCATCATCAGTAGTGCATTGACCATGGCAACACCACTTGCCAACCAATCAACACTCTATTCACATACAGTATAAATTGTTGTCTTCCACTTATAGTGGTATTCTTGCGAGTGTCCTGATGAGTGTCCTGTTCAGCAATACTCAAGTTCTGTACTGTCAAATGACTATTTAATTAAAAATCCCTTTTCTTCATTTTTCTATCACTACTGTGTATACAATCCCTGTGGCTTCAGCTGAGCTAGAGGCAGTCTGCTTGGTCCACCTGCTCATATGCTCAGGCCAATGTCTTCTAGATTTTGGAGCCCATGAGGGTCCCACCAAAGACTCTTCCACATGCACCTGTGCAGTAACAGACTTAGACATCAGGACAAGTGGCAGCATTTAGGGCGCTGACTGTGTGTGGGGCTGGGGTGGGGGGAAAATGGGGTCAGGGTGAAAACACTTTGAATATAGGCCCCATTTCCATGTGCCCTTTCTTCACCTTCCCTTTCAAGACCCAACTGTACTTCCCCGCTATCCATGAGCTGGAGAGCACTTTGCTGCGCTTCATTGACATGCTGAATGGCCAAGGTGAGGTTTTCATCCATCATACTTAAGGCCATTGGTGAAGGTCAGTATGCATTTGATTGTCATGTCTGATACGCTATGTGGGTGGCCACTCTTTAAATGGAGGCCTGAGGCATCCAGGCATGTATGTTACATGATGTAACTTACATGATGACTCCTCCATTCTCTCTCCAACTGAGCACAGTCCCTCATGAAAAGCTAACAGAATCTTAAACATTTTCTGCTGTTACCCCAGAATAGTCCTCTTCATTATTGACCCCCTGAGGATTAACATCTGCATCCATCTAAGCAGAGCTTGGAGGGTCCTGTGGCCTCTGATGAGAACTCTCCGCTGCTGTGGTTATCGTCACCACTTGTTTCTTCTCACTTGTCATGTGCAATTGACCACGTGACAACACAAATACCTCTCTTGAAGGCCCCACAAAGGGGTGTATATCTGAGCTATGGATGGTATGCATGAGTCTTATGACAGTGCATCCTCATAGTGAGTGACCTCCTGTGAGGGGTCTTCCTCCCCTAGGAGCAGCTGCTCAGAGATGCTTGAAGAGCTGAGGGAAACAAAAGACATGAATTAAAGCTGACAAGGTGAGCGGATTCTAAGTCACCATTGTGCAGATCATTTTAATTCAGTGATGGGTGACATCATGTCTACGTGAATGAGTCCTGTGCGTTGTGTGTCTGTGTGATATTTAATTCTGTCACAAGGCAACTGGAGGATCTCCATCTCCCCACTGCCAATAGCCAGGCATGCAGAGATACAGTTTATCTCCAGCACTTCCACATCCACTACTGTCATGGTGGCAGTGACTGTAGGGCCATCTCCAGTTCTCTGCCTCTCCCTACTATTCACAGAATCACAGAATCATACAGTACAGAAGAGGCCCTTTGGCCCATCGAGTCTGCACCAACACGTGAGAAACACCTGACCTACCTACCTAATCCCATTTATCAGCACTTGGCCCAGAGCCTTGAACGTTATGACGTGCCAAGTGCTCATCCAGGTACTTTTTAAAGGACGTGAGGCAACCCACCTCCACCACCCTCCCAGGCAGCACATTCCAGACCATCACCACCCTCTGGATAGAAAAGTTTTTCCTCACATCCCCCCTAAACCTCCCGCCCCTCACCTTGAACTCATGCCCCCTTGTGACTGACCTTTCAACTAAGGGGAACAGCTGCTCCCTTTCCACCCTGTCCGTGCCCCTCATAATCTTGTACACCTCGATCAGGTCGCCCCTCTTCTCCGGCAGAGGGAAAGAAAAGACCAATGGGTGTGAGCTGTGGGATGTTTTGAGAGGGTGGAAGGGCAATCTTTGCAGAGGGTCACTGTAAGAGATGTATGTGATTTTGCAATAAGATAAGTGTGAATGACAGTGGTGACTGGTCTGATGGGAATATGAGCAGGCATTTCAACAGAGATGGATCACCTTTGAGATGTGTTGGTCCCAGGAATGATGTGCAGGAGAAGGCTGGGGAAGACAGAATGAGGTGCTTTGTATTTGACTGTGCTAATACACTGACCATTATCTTGCTCTGATCAGGCCATTGAAACTTTTTTGGCACTGTATGCAGGAGCAAGGCAACACCCCTTCTGCTGTTGACCTCATCTACCACTCCCATCCATGCCCGTCTGTTCCCTGCAGCTCTTTCCTTCCTCCCAACCAAGGGGTATAGAACCTCCTGCGTGCCCTTACAACATGATGTCCAGGGATACAACTGAAGACTGTGTGGCAGCCTTTGTACATTGCGCCTCCATTTATCGAATTGTTGGCTCAGTTCTGGCATTTTTGGGAAATTCTTCCACCCAGACCCTCGCATGGTCCCTTTAAAAGGTGCAGCTGAAACAGTGAGTCATCATAAACTCACCCGCTCCAATTGGACAGGAAACCTGGAGGTCAAATGGAAATGCAATGGTTGACGGTCAACTGTGCTGCTGAAATTTCCAGGTTCCTGTTGCACTGCCGGCCTTCCCCTTCCCCATTGCATGCAGGTCAGAATGTTAAAATTCAGCCCAACATCACAGTGCACATCAAGACTGAAGATTGTGGTGCAGCATGTGCAGAAGATGAATTAGTTTAGATGCCCACTTGAAGATGTTGCTTTAACCTGTCCAATTTCACTGTACGATTTCAAGAAAAGAAAGAATTAGCATTTATATTTTTATCTTTCATATTCTCAGCAAATGACAAAATCGCTGAAGAGTAATTAATTTTGAAATGCAGGAAGCATGGCAGTCAACTTATGCACAGCATGGTCCCACAATTAACAATGAGGTAAATGACCACTAAACTATTTCAATGATGCTGCTTGAGAGAGAATTCCCCTGCTCTTCTTCAAAATAGCACCATGGGGTCTTTTACGGACCCTTCAGAGAGCAGATGTCTCATTCAAAAGACGTCACCTCTGGCAGTACAGCACTCCCTCAGTACTGTACTTGAGAGTCAGCCTAGAGTATGCGCTCAAATCTCTACAGTGGAATGTGAATCAAAGTCCTTCTGACTCGAAGGCAAGATTGCTGTTCACTGAGTGACAGCCAACAGAATTGCTTTTTTAAATTTTGACAGCATTAAGGGAAAACTAGCTGATAGCTCTTTTTACCTATAATACATTTGTTAAAAAAAATAATCTGACTAATTACCAGTCTAATTATTGTGACCATTTTCCAAACATGAGTAGTGCAATGCTCTTTTTCCTGATTACATTTCTGTATGTTAGCTGCCTGTAAACAACTGAGGCCAACCTCATCTTAAACATTCTGTTTATGATCCCATTATGGAATGGAATGTTGATTAACTCCAAAAGAACATTTCTTCCAGGTGCATTCAATATACATATTTAACAGCCAGCCAGTAAAAAGGTTGGTTAAGTCTGAACATGTACAACCAGATCTGAACTCACAACTGTATTGCACTCAATAGCTTAGATTTACTTGCAGCAACATGTTATTTAAATAATGATAGAATAAAGTATCATGGCTTGTTGTAGTCATATCTGAAGTTGAACAGTTGTTTTATTGCTATTTTGTCTTGTCAAGTTGTTTATATATGTGAATGTTACCTCTTGTAATGAGAGGAGACAGTTTCTCATGGGTCAGTTGCAGATCAGATATACATGGGTGGAACAAGCTCCAGGTTTTTGATAAATTAACTATGAAATTTACCCTGAAGTGCCTCATCAAATCTAGCTTTGGCAAGCTGTCAATGTGGTACCATATTCTACTATTATGCCAGGGCATGCTGTAAAATTGACATTGACAATGATTACAATTTACCTGATCTCTCAGTGTCTTTAATGTAAGTTCATAATTTATAGCTGATATGGATAGGAAAGTTCTTTTCATGTCATTTAACTGGGACATAATCTTACAATATGGGCTAACGTAGTTAACAAAACAATTCATGAAAAGCTATTTTTCACATAAAGGGTTGTGAGAATGTGGAAAGCACTGCGTCATAAGACCAATGTAGGTTGAAGTGTTTCTAAGGGAGATAGATGCTGGCTTGTGAAGTAATGGCATTAAAGAATATGGAGAAAACAACGGCAACAATAACCCATGTTTGCCAAGTGCCTTTTATGTCGAAAACTGCACAAGTGACCTCACTAAAGATAAATTGATGCTATGCCAAAGAAAGAGAGATTAGGAGTGTTGACCAAAAGCTTCCTAATTCGAACTTCTGGAAAGGTTGTGCTCTAATTTTGAGAATATGCTGGACTGCCCAACCAGCAGAAATAGATTCTCTCTATCTGCACTGCCAGTGCATGGCAGAAGGAAGAGGGAACGCACAAGAGGGTGGAGCCAGAGGAATGGAAGTTTTGAGGAAGGGATTGAAGGAGGTTACAGAGAGAGGGAGGTAAAGGTGACAGAGATACTTAAAACCTTATAAAGATTTTTAACTTAAAGCATTTGGGAGCCCAGCAAAGGCAGTAGATTGATAGGGACAAGAACGATGAATGAGTTCGACTTGATGTAGAATAGGATATGAGCAGAGGCTGAGATGTGTTGAAAGCTGTGGATGGTAAAGGATGGAGGCCAACAAGGCAAACATTGAAGTGGTTGATGTTGGAAATGGTAACAACATGAATCATAGTTTCAGCTGAGTTTGAAATGGGTGACAAATTGGGATTAAAAAGATTGGGTAAAAAATTAACCATATCTAACAAAGATGGCAGAGCAAGTTTGATACAATGAATGATCTCTCTTCTTCTTTTGTATCTAATCAAGTTTCATTAGAACAATTCAGCGAGCCTACCTAGGGGAGAAAAGAAGATGAACATAAAAGTAATGTGGATATTATAACATAGGTGAGAGCACTACACTAAATTTCTGAACCGAGTCCAGTTGCATTGTACGACCAAGTCATTCCAGTCATCTAATGCTGTGGACACTGGGACCCAGTCTGTGAGGCATCATAATTCAGCAAAATGTGTATTTTATTGTCTCATTTGTGGCTAAATTGGAGCTCTATAGATGTGTAAATGAATCTACTGTACTTTCAGATCATTTATACATACTACAAATTCTGCATCCGGACCATGCCAAAAGTGCATCAGGTTGATGAAAAATCTTCACTAAAGCCTGGTCCAACAAAAAAAAAATCATAAATCACATGCAGTTGTTTGCAATATGGTTAATGTGGTTCAGGAAAAGCAGGCATATTTAATTACAATTACATTGTTTAGAGTTAACAGTTTGAAAAGGGGAGGGCAGGTATGAACATGACAGGCTTTAATATTAATTAATATGAATAACTGTTTTGTAATTAGCTTTGCCGCAACAGGCATTGCCCCTCTTACCATCCAATAGCGCACCAATTTCTGCTATTACTCATGTTATTATAGCTCTCTGTATATAAAATAAAAAAGATTTGTTTTTATATTGAGCCTTTTATGACCCTCGCACCTCCTAAAGTGCTTTACAGCCAATGCAGAACTTGTGAAGTGTAATCACCATTGTAATGTAGGGTGGCAGCCAAAATCCCACAAAAACCTTTGGGATAATGATCTGAACATTTTTTTTTTTGGTGATTTGTTTGAAGGATCATATTGGCTTGGACAGCACCCTGAACAAAAGAAATTGGATTCACCAAGGTAAGACACATGCCGTAAGAAATATATGAGATGAAGTAAGTGGGAAATTTATTTGCTAGTTTTGAACCCTTTGAATGGTTTAGAATTTAGTATACTTGATTAGATGTTAAAAATAATCCACCCTCTGAATACAAGAAAAATCTGGAGAGCACCTTCAATTTTTTGTTATTCATTCCTGGGATGCAGGCACCATGGGCTAAGCCAGCATTTATTGCCCATCCCTAATTGATGTAAGTAGGCTTTTTAGCAGTTTGATATAACTGAGTGGCTTGCTAGGCCATTTCAGAGTCAACAGCAATGCTGTGTGTCTGGAGCCACATGTATGCCATATCAGACAGCAGATTTCCTTCCCTAAAGGACATTAGTGAACCAGATTGATTTTTACAACAATCATTTCATGGTCACCATTAGACTTTTAGTTCAAGATTTTTATTGAATTCACATGTCACCATCTGCTGTAGTGGGATTCAAACCCAGGACCCCACAGAATTGCCCTGGGTTGGTGGATTACTAGTCCAGTGACAATACCACTATACCACCACCTCCACCTCCCCTTTAGCTAGACTGTTTCATGTATCTCAATAGTGTAATGTTTTATTCTCTTGCCTGTTTTCTTCCCTCCAGAAGGGTTTGACTGTGGATCAGTCTAGAGGCAATAGTCTCCGTTCAGTGTCTTCATGCTTGAGCAAAAATAGTAAAGGAATAATTTTCCTAGTTGTGGATTCCAATGAATGGCGTCAATGAAGGATTTCACGTCATTAGCGTAGGCAGTCATCAGAGCCAATGCTGAATCTGTGCAAGAATCATATGGTGTCTGGAGCGGGCAACTGCTTAGAACAAGATAGTGAGCAACTAAACAATGAATGTGAGGAAGAGATCCCAAGAAAATTCGCATCCTCAATGATCGCAGAATCCAGAATGTTAATGCAAAAGACAACTTTGTAGCATTTTCAAACATCTTCAGCTAGAATTGATGAGTGTATGATCCATCTTGACCTCCTCCTGAGGTCCTCGACATCACAGATTCCAATTCTCAGCCAATTTAATTCTCACCTTGTGATTCAGAAACTTCTGAGTGCACTGGAAACAACAAAGGCTGCAAGCCCCAACAACATTCCAGCTGTGGCGCTGAAGACTTGTGTTCCAAACTCGCCAAGCTGTTCCAGTACTATGAAAATATTGGCATCTATACAACAAAGTGGAAAATTGGTTTGTCCTGTCTGCACATCAACAAAATGATAGAAGGTATTTTTGACATTGCTATCAAGTGACACCTATTAATAACCTGTTCACCAGTGCTCAGTTTGGATTCTATCAGGTCCACTCAGCTCCAGACCTCATTACAGCCTTGGTCCAAACATGGACAAAAGAGCTGAATTCAGGAGGTGAGGTGAGAGTGACTGCCCTTGACATCAAGGCAGCATTTGACTGAATGTGACATCAAGAAGGCCAAGTAAAATTGAAGTCGATGGGAATCAGAGAGAAAATCCATACCTAGCACAAAGGAAGATGGTTGTTGGAGGCCAATCATCTCAGCTCCAGGACATCACTGCAGGAGTTCTTCAGGATAGTGTTCTAGGTTCAAACATCTTCAGTTGCTTAATCAATACCTTCCATCCATAATAAGGTCAGAAGTAGGGATGTTCACTGATGATTGCACAGAGTTCAGTACCATTTGGGACACCTCAAATAATAAAGCCGTCCATGAGTAGGATCTGGACAACATTCAGACCTGATCTGATAAATGGCTGGTAACTTCCATGCCAAACAGGTGGCAGACAATGATCAGATCCAAGAAGGAAAGTCTAACCATCTCCACTTGACATTCAATGGCATTACGATTGTTGAATCCCCACCATCATCTTCCTCAGGGTTACCATTGACCAGAAACTTAACTAGACCAGCCACATAAATACTGTGGCTACAAGACAAGTCCAAAGGCTGAGGATTCTGCAGTGACTAATTCACCTCCTAACTACCCAAAGCTTTTCCACCTCTATGAAGTCCAAATCAGTGTGATGGAATATTTTCCTATATGAGTGCAGTTCCAACAACATTTAAGAAGCTCAACAGTATCCAGGACAAAGCAGCCTGTTTTTACTCCTTCTGCCACTGGAGCACCTCAGCCACAATATGTACCATCTACAAGATGCACTGCAATAACCTGCCAAGGCATCTTCAACAGCACCTTTCAAACCCGTGATTTCAACTGCTTAGACGCACAAGGGCAGCAGATCATGGCAGCACCACCATCTGCAAGTTCCCCTCCAAGTCACACACCTCCCTTGAGTTAGAAATATATCACCTCCACTGAGAAAGTCCTGGAACTCCCTCTCTAACAGCACTGTGGGCAGCATATGGACAATAAATGCTGGCCTTGCCAGCAAGGCCCAGATCCCTCGTATGAATAAAGGATTATAAGAATGTCCTAAGTGTTAGTAGGTTAAAGCTGTGGATTTAAATAGCAACCTGTTTGATTGAAAAAATGCAGTGATTGACTACCTGGAGGCTTACAGCTCTTATGGAAAATAAGACAGCTGTGAGCTCATTTACATTTGACTTCAGGAGGGAGTTCTGAAGGAAATCAACGTTGCTAAACACATTGAGATTTTAAATTACCTTCTTATGTTACAGTATTGAAACTCCAAACAACCTGGTTTCTTTGAGTTAAAGACACTACACAATATTGATGCCAATCCTTTCTGCTGAATATCGTGGTCATTTCATAATCTACAGATAGGAGAGTGAACATGTTTGGGGTTGTACATTAGTGCTCTTAAAGTGGGTGCAACTGAAGTTTTGCCTCATCCCAAATGCACCAGGCTTCCCAGGCTGCTCCTGTTCCAATAAGAAATTAATGGATGTTAGGTTCACAAAGCCCTCAGTCCTCAGCCCTCAGATCAGCCCTCAGTTTATATGGCTTAACCAAAGTGCCAAAGATACCAGAGAACACTGAAACCTCCTCCAAAGGCAGGCTGATGAAGAAATTGAGAAATCTTGGGTCAGCACAAGTCTGAAATTCCAACTTTGGATATGAATCAGTTTCACATCTTTCTTCTAAAGGTAAGAAAATGAATGGGGGTGGGCAGCATAGGTGGAGAGATAGGTTTCAAAGCAAACTATTATTAAGTACAAATGAGTAATGTGGTATATGAATTTCAGTGCTGGTGCAATGCCAGATATGTAGGCCGTATGTCCCAATGACTGGCGGATCATATCAAACAGCATGTCACTTCGGCTGTTCGCAGCAGGTAGGGTACTCACTGTACTTAATCAGCCCATGCCTGCAAAACTCAGAACGTAATATCTAATGTTAGATGTGATTCCGCAATTGGGTAACACTTGCTGAACAATCCTGAGTCTGATAAGAATTACACTACAACCAATTCAAGATTACCAGTCAAGCTCACAATGTGACTCACTTAACGCTTGCTAGAAGCTACATATATTCATATGTAGGAACCTGTCTTCTGCAGGCAAAAAACACATGTACAGGCATTGTACCTTTTTTGTATGAAACAGAAGCATGAGGGACAATAGTTCCCTGGTGCCTTCTCCTTGGCAACATCTCAACCAGAGTCAATTTGTTAACCAATCAGCAACTTTTTCTCATACAATATAAACTGTTTCTCCCTTTCAAATTTGGCATTGGTCCTGATGAGTCCAACATGAAAAGCTTTGACAGCATGTCTCTTTTTTCAGCAATACGCAAGTATTAAGTTTATTATGGCACTAGTAGTATATAAAAAGAGTTAAATGCAGTATAGTTTCTACAACATAGTTCTGACATGTTGCTTAATATCAAATGCAAGAATACTTCCACTCCCAAGTTGCGTTATCAGAATCATTAATCTCCCAGCCAAAAGATATAAAGCAGCAACAATTCCTGTCCAAAATTATGAACGTATTCTCATTATTCTACTTATCTAAATTATGATTCAATGCAATCACAGTTCTGTATTTAAATATCAAAATCGTACTCCATATCCCAGAATATCAATGAACAATGACAAACAACAACAATTAGTAATAAGCCTTGTTTCTGTGTGACAGCCCAAGCTAGTCCACAACACACTGGAGTGAACATAAAAATATTTTACTTCAGTTTAAATAATGAGCATTAAGTTCCTAGAATACCTTTGACTTGGTCCAATGGGAATGCATAAAATCTGGCCAGCTACTCAAATTTAAAGATATGCACCCCCTTTTAAAGGTAGGGTGTGCATGGGGGTGCAAAATATTGTTTCAGTCTTTATAAACCAAACAACAAAATCTTTCTAGATAAAAGCAAAAAACTGCAGATGCTGGAAATCCAAAACAAAAACAAAAATACATGGAAAAACTCAGCAGGTCTGGGAGCATCTGCAGATAGGAGCACAGTTAACGTTTCAAGTTCGTATGACCCTTCAATAAAACTAAGTAAAAATAGAAGAGAGATGAAATATAAGCTGGTTTGTGGGGGTGGGGGACAAGAAGAGCTGGATAGAGGGCCAGTGATAGGTGGAGATAACCAAAAGATGTCACAGACAAAAGGACAAAGAGGTGTTGAAGGTGATGATATTATCTAAAGGAATGTGCTAATTAAGCTGAGAAAGCAGGACGAGCAAGGTACACCCCTAGTGGGGGTGGGGTGGGGGAAAGGGATCGAAATAGGCTAAAAGGTAGAAATAAAACAATGGATGGAAATACACTTAAAAATAATGGAAGTAGGTGGGAAAAGAAAAATCTATATAAATTATTGGTAAAAACAAAAAGGAGGGGGAAAATCAGAAAGTGGGTGGGGATGGAGAAGAGAGATCATGATATAAAATTGTTGAACTCAATATTCAGTCCAGAAGGCTGTAAAGTGCCTAGTCGGAAGATGAAGCGTTGAGCTTCACTGGAACAATGCAGCAAGCCAAGGACGGACATGTGGGCATGAGAGCGTGTTGGAGTGTTAAAATGGCAAACGACAGGGAAGTCTGGGTAATACTTGCGGACAGACCGAAGATGTTCTGCAAAGCGGTCACCCAGTCTGCGTTTGGTCTTTCCAATGTAGAGGAAACCACATTGGGAGCAACGAATGCAGTAGACTAAGTTGAGGGAAGTGCAAGTGAAATGCACAAACTATATCTAAAATAGGCTGCTCCTTAGTTGGTTCCTTGACACATTGATCTAGAAAACGAACTTGAAAACATTGAAGTCATCCTCCACACTTTTAGTGCAAATTTGGTTTCCCCAATCAAAATAAAAATTAAAAGTCCCCGATGATTATTGCATTACCCTTGTTACTATCACCTCTAGTTTCCTGACTTATATTCTGCCTGACACTATGACTACTCTTAGGAGGCCAATAAACTACACCTACTAATATTTTCTGCCCCTTCTGCTCTACCTTGGTGTTTCTTAGCTCCACCTTGATTTTCTGAGTTAAGAACCTTTCTCAGTACAGCCTTTATCCCATCCTTTATTATCAGGGCTATGTGGCTCTTTCTTTTCTATTTTGTCTATCTTCCCTATAAATCAAGTATCCTGGAATGCTTAAGTCCTAAACTCACTCACTCTAAAACCACATCTCCACGATGTTATTTAGATCAAATTTATTTGTGTCTATCTGTGCAATTAATTCATTTTTTAAAATTTGTTTTTTGGATACGAGCTTTCATTGCCTTTGAGGAGGTGGTGGTTGTTGTGAGTACTTCATGCATTCTGATGTAGTACCTTTAGCTTTAACTTTTTTTCTGTTTTCCCCGATGTCATCTTAGTCTTTGGTACCTTATTACATCGATTAATCTATCTGTCCCATCCTGACTCACTCTACCTACTTTTACTCGTTGTTACTCTGCTTTACAACCTTGCCATTTCTCTTACTGCTTTTAAATTTACCTTTTCCTGAACCCTCCCCTCTCTCTGCCCTCTCTTCATTAGTTTGAAGTTAAATGATCTGGAGTTCACTGCCTGAACATGTAATGAAGTAGATTCAATTGTGACTTTCAGAAGAGAATTAGATATATTCTTGAAAATGAAAATATTGCAGGGCCTGTGCAGAAAGATGGAGGTCTTGTGCTACAGTGGATAGTGTCCCTACCTCTGGGCCAGAAGCTCCAGGTTCTAGTCCCACCTCAGGACTTGATGGTCAAGGAAGGTGGCCATAACATGGCCAAACAGGTTGAGTATCAACTTAAATAGAAATACCTGGAAAAACTCAGCAGGTCTGGCAGCATTGGCTGAAAAGAGCAAAGTTGACGTTTCAAGTTCTCATGACCCTTCAACTCACTTCCTCGCACTTCCTCCAAATAAAAGGTGTGGCTATGGGTACCCGCATGTGCCCCAGCTATGCCTGTCTCTTTATGGGGTATGTGGAACATTCCTTGTTCCAGTCCTACTCCGGCTCCCTCCCACAGCTCTTTCTCCGGTACATCGATGATTACATCGGTGCTGCTTCATGCTCTCGTCGGGACCTGGAAAAATTTATTTATTTTGCTTCCAATCTCCACCCCTCCATCATTTTCATGTGGTCCATCTCTGACACTTCCCTTCCCTTCCTTGACCTCTCTGTTTCAATCTCTGGTGATAGACTGTCCACCAATATCCATTACAAGCCTACTGACTCCCACAGCTACCTGGACTACAGCTCCTCACACCCTGCTTCCTGTAAGGATTCCATCCCATTCTCTCAGTTCCTTCACCTCCATCGCATCTGTTCTGATGATGCTACCTTCAAAAACAGTTCCTCTGACATGTCCTCCTTCTTCCTTAACCGAGGTTTTCCACCCACGGTAGTTGACAGGGCCCTCAACTGTGTCCAGCCCATCTCCCGTGCATCCACCCTCACACCTTCTCCTCCCTCCCAGAAACATGATAGGGTCCCCCTTGTCCTCACTTATCACCCCACCAGCCTCCGCATTCAAAGGATCATCCTCCACCATTTCCGCCAACTCCAGCATGATGCCACCACCAAACACATCTTCCCTTCACCCCCCCCGGCGGCATTCCATAGGGATCATTCGCTCCGTGACACCCTGGTCCACTCCTACATCACCCCCTACTCCTCAACCCCCAACTATGGCACCTCCCCATGCAAACGCAAAATATGCATAACCTGCCCTTTCACTTCCTCTCTCCTCACCGTTCAAGGGCCCAAACACTCCTTTCAAGTGAAGCAGCATTTCACTTGCATTTCCCCCAACTTAGTCTATTGTCTTCATTGCTCCCAATGCGGGTTCCTCTAGATTGGAGAGACCAAACGTAAACTGGGTGACCACTTTACAGAACATCTTCGGTCCGTCTGCAAGCACTACCCAGACCTCCCTGTCGCTTGCCATTTTAACACTGCACCCTACTCTCTTGCCCACATGTCTGTCCTTGGCTTGCTGCATTGTTCCAGTGAAGCTCAACGCAAACTGGAGGAACAGCACCTCATCTTCCGACTAGGCACTTTACGGCCTTCCGGACTGAATATTGAGTTCAACAACTTTAGATCTTGAACTCTCTCCTCCATCCCCACTCCCTTTTCGATTTTCCCCCTCCTTTTTGTTTTTTCCAATAATTTATATAGATTTATCTTTTCCCACCTATTTCCATTATTTTTAAATGTATTCCACCCATCGGTTATTTCACCCCACCCCCACTAGAGCTACCTTGCTTGTCCTGCTCTACAATCTTAATTAGCACATTCTTTTAGCTAATATCACCACCTTCAGCACCTCCTTGTTCTTTTGTCTGTGACATGTTTTGGTTATCTCCACCCATCAATGCTTGCTTGTCCCATCAACCGCACCCCCCTTCTTCCCCCTCCCCCCCCCCCCCCCCCCCCCCCCTTAAGCCAGCTTATATTTCACCCCTTTTCCATTTCTACTTAGTTCTGTTGAAGGGTCATGAGGATTCGAAATGTCAACTTTGCTCTTCACCGCCGATGCTGCCAGACCTGCTGAGTTTTTCCAGGTATTTTCTATTTTTGCTTTGGATTTTCAGCATCTGCAGTTTTTTGTTTTTATATTTGAGTGTCAACTTGTAAGTCCTTCCAAAGTATGCCAGTTGCAAGCAGTAAGAGTGGGAGAGATTTTTGGTCAGGCGTGTAGTGGAAAGAAATTGGAGCTTCTATCATCACTATTCATAGCCCCACGCTACAACATACATATAAAAGTGTATGTTGCAACCCAGACTCATTAGTAGGGGCCAGTTAGCTGGATGGCCAGCGTGGATCAGATTGATGCTAACAGCCCAGGATTTGATCCCCATCTAGCAGGGGTGGGACCTGCCTCCTGCCCTAGCTGTGAAGCCGATAACAGTGCTGTGGGCCAGACCGTTTCAGGTAGAGAACTCAAGAAGAAAATGTGGAAAGAGTGGGGTAATGGAGCTAATTGAACAGCTCTATCAAAGAGCCGGCAAAGTTCAATGGGCCGAATGTCCCTCTTCTCTGTTGTAAGATTCCATAATTCTATGAACATACTTAAAAGGATAGGGAAAGTAAACCCTGAACAGCATTTTCAGATAAGCCAAGACTACAGGACAATAGGGCACAAGTTCAGGGTCATGAAGTACTAATTTAGGATAGGAGTCAGAAGCTATTTCTTTGCACAAAGGGTGATCGACAGCTGGGGAGAGCTACTGAAGAAGGTGGTCAAAGCTGTTTCTTAAATGAGGTACTGGCCTTATTTAAGAAATAGCTACATGCTGTAATGGGAAGATGGTATGGTTGGTATTCTGCAAGTGTGAGATCAAATGAGCCTTATCCTGTAAACTTATGATGAATGCAAAGTGGGCTGTTGATGAAAGTAGCAGTGGCTGTATTTCTTCAATTGCCAGTGGGCATGACATGCTGGCACGTTCCTGGTCACTGGTGTTCAGCCAGCAAAGTGGTTCTCTGATCACTGACCTGTGCAGACCCTCCCAACCATTGGAGAAAGCCTTATATTAGATGTGTTTCTTTCATTCCTGCCAAAGAAATAGTTGGAAACTGTGACTGTAAGAGGATTATTTACATGCCTTCATTCTAAAGGGGCTGTAAGCAGCTGTATAAATCACCTCGTCACACAAAGTGCGGCAGCTTTTTACACTGGGACTAAAATGTGTTAATGCGGGGAGAAGCTTTGCAATATAAATAAGCTGTATAATAGGTACAACATACTGTGGGAAGAAAAGAAGTCATCTTAACCTTTTCATATACAATCTAATACATAGTGCTGATCAGCAGTGCACAACAACAAACTGAGAAAATTGCCAGCAATGTGCTAATGAACACATTCATGATGTGTGCATATGAATGGTGAGAACGTCATTACCCATCCACTTCTTTGGAATGTGACCGGTTACCTACATGCAGGTTTCCTCAGACCTACTAAACAGCTTAATGGTGGCATATCCATAAAGCTATTGAGGAATGTATCTTTTCATTAGGGTTTTTCTACTGCAATGTAATGGCAGCATTGCATTCCATGTGTTCAGGGATTACAGATGTAATACAAACTTCTTTATTGCTGGCCTTCTGAGACAGTTTAACTCAGCTGGTAGAATTGTTGTTTCTGAGTGAGAAGCTTGTGGGTTCCATTCCTATCCCAGGGGTTGAGTGCAATCCAGTTTCAAGGAAGAGGCATTTTGGATTAAATGTTAAAACTGAGTACTTATATGCTTTTTTGACTCAGGTTAAAGAAACGCATAGAACTAGTTGATGAGCTAAGAGTTCTCTCCAGGGTCTTGATAAATATTCAATCCTTAACCAAAAACAGAAGGACCCATGTCTGAATTGTGAACTAATCTGTCCTATTCACAGGTGCTAAGTGACCTTACCGTGTGTTTTCTGTTATTGCTACACATTAATCTGTCATTTCATTCCTTTCTGCAGAACCTAGCCATACACAAATAGGCTGCTGTGCTTGTGCACATAACAGTGGTATTTGCATTTAAAAACGTCATTTATTGGTTGTGAAGCATTTTTGACAATCTGAGGACACAATAGGTGTTATGTAAATTTTAGTTACTTAAATTTTAGTGAGCAGATGCCTTTTTTAAACCAATGAACTTTTTATTTAACCTTAGAAGTCCAGGTTCCATGTGAGAAGATGTGTGCAAGTCTTAGGGTGCTCAGGATGCCACAACTTCAGTAAGATAAAAGCAAAATACTGTGGATGCTGGAAATCTGAAACAGAAACAGAAAATTCTAGAAAAACTCAGCAGGTCTAACAGCATCTGCAGAGGGAAAACTAGGGTTAACATTTCAAATCCGTATGACTCTTCTTCAGAGCTCTGAAGAAGAGTCATACAGGCTCAAAATATTAACTCTGTTTTCTCTCCACAGATGCTGTTAGACCCATTGAGCTTTTCCAGCATTTTCTGTTTTTGTTTCCCACAACTTCAGGTCGGTTAAGTGCTGCCATCTTGATGGAATGTTTGACTGAGAATCAAAACAAGCAATCTGCTCTGCTGACTGGTGGCTGCATATTAACAAGTGTTTGGGAAGAAGGTCAACTGACCAGTGCCTATTAGATCCGCGTGAACAGGGAAGTGAAAGCAAATCATGTGTGAAATGTAACTTCTCCCCCACTGTGATGTGTGTTTGTCTATGCTCCTAGCACATTCAATTCAATTACCAGCAATGCATTCTGTTTAGTGAGTGAATAAATGTTAATTTCCTTTAATGGTCTGGTGACTTCAAAGTCATATGCCATTGAAATTTCCAAAGCCTGGATTTGAAGATGAAATAATTTTTAGACATTTTAGTAGCTGTTTAGTGCAGTAACAAATTTTGACCTGAAAATTCTAGGGGGTCATTTACACTGATGTTATAGCAGAGATGGGACTTCCACATAACAGTCTTCCTAGCACTGACACAACAGTTTGTAAACGCATGGCATTTTAAAGTAACAAAAACATCCCAAGGCACTTCGCAGGGGCATTATAAATCAATTATGACATTGAGCTACATTCAGAGATATTAAGAGAGGCCAAAAACTTGGTCAAAGCACTAGGTTTTAAGGAGGGTCATATAGGAGAAAAGCAAGGGAGAGAAATGAAATGGTGTAGGGACAGTATTCAAGAGCTTAGGTATCAGGCAGCTGAAGGCACAGCCATCAATGATGGAGCAATTAAAATTGGAGATACTCAAGAGGCCAGAGTGAGAGGAGTGCAGACTTTTGGAGGATTGTGGGGCTTGGAGAAGATTACAGAGATAGGGAGGGGCAAGGCCATGAAGTATTTAGAAAACAAGGATGAGAATTTTAAAATGAAGCTATTGTTTTGGGAGCCAGCAAGCACAGGGGTGATGGGTGAATGGAATTTGGTGCAAGTGAGGATATAGGCAGCAGAATTTTGGATGACCTCAAGTTTATGGAGGGTAGAACATGGAAAACCATTTAGCAGTACGTTAGGATAGTTTAGAGGTAACAAAGGCATGGATGTGAGAGTTTCAGCAGCAGATAAACTAGGCGGGAACAAGGTCAGGTAATGTTGCAGAAGTGGAAAAAGTGGTCTTAGTGATGGTGCGGGTATGTGGTCACAAACTCATCTAGGAGTTAAATATCACACTAAGTTTGCAAACAGTCTGGTTCAGATTCAGTTGGTTGCCAGAGAGAGGGATGGAGGTGAAGGCTAGAGAGTTGATTTTTCGGTGGAGATCAAAGACAATGGGTTTGGTCTTTCCTAAATTTAATTGTAGGAAATTTCTGCTCATCTAGAATGGATATTGGACAAGTAGTCTAATAATTTAGATACAATGGAGGGGCTGAGAGAGGTGGTGGTGAGACAAAACTGGGTGTCAAACTTCAACCGTGTGTCTGTTTTTTCAGCAATACTCATTTTTAAAAATGTTTTCATATATTGCGGACATCACTGGCAATACCAGCATTTATTGCCCATATCTAATAGCACTTAAGCCATCTTCTTGAGTCACCGCAGTCTGTTCGGTGCAGGTGGAGGCCACAGTGCTGTTTGGAAGGGAGTTCCAGGATCTTCACCCATTGACAGTGAAGGAACAGCTGTTTTAGTTCCAAGTGAGGAACAAGTATGTGGCTTGAAGGGGAACTTGCAGCTGGTGGTGTTCCCATGCTCCTGCTACCCTTGCCTTCTAGGCGGTAGGGGTCATGGGTTTGGTAGGTGCTGTTAAAGGAGACTTGGTGAGTTGCTGCAGTGCATCTTGTATGTGACATACACTTGCATCATTGGTGGAGGGAGTGAATGGATAAGATGGTGGATTTGGTGATGCTCACGTGGACTGCTTTGTCCCAGATGATGTCACCCTTCTTGAGTGTTGTTGGAGCTGCATTCATTCAGGCAAGCGGAGACTAATCTTTCACTATCCTTATGTAGATGGTGGACAGGCTAGGGTTGTCAGGAGGTCAGTTACTCCCTTCAGAATACCCAGCCTCTGACCTGCTATTATAGCCACAGTATTTATATGGCTGCTCCATTTAAGTTCCTGATCAATGGTAATGCCTATGATAATGATGGTGGAGGAATTCAGCAATGGTACTTTTCCCATGGACACTCAGCAGTCTTATCTGCTTAGTTGCATTTCATCAAGGAAAGTTAGTTAAGCACTCTTCTTTTCTACCTCCTCTCTGTGCCCTGTTGCCTCCTTTGGGCATCTCTTCCAGATCTTTCAACTGAAGATATATGTTAAAAGTGGCACAAATGGATGACATCTACTACACAAATCTGGCAAGGCAGTCAGTCAGGAAAAGCACGTGCTGTATACCTGTTGCTTCCAAAGCCCACTGCTGAAATTTTCAGCCATTTTTGATGAAACCTTTAAATAGTGTTGATGAAAGGGTTCTTCCTACTTCTGAATGCATGTTCAGCTATGCAAGTTTAAGAGAGAGCATTGTCTAGAATATGCAGTTCAAAAACAGCACCATTGGCATCAAGTCAGTATTACATGCTGGCTGATGCGACGATCTGCCTACTTGGCATACTTCGAGCCCACGGTCCCTGAGCCCACGCTAAAGCCCTCACCGAAATAGCATTCAGGTAGTCAGCATCAGAAATGTGCATACACATTGTGGATGCCATTTTGGAACCAACATACTACCCATAGCACCAAAAGTATGGGTGCTATGCAATAGAATTTTGCAGCAACCATCTGCTCATTGTCACTGCTGTTTGTGGTATTTTGCTGCGTGAAAACTGGCTGCTCCATTTCATACATTGCAACAGTGGGTACATGTCAAATGTGTGTAATCAGCTTTGAAGCATTTTGAGATGGTCTGAGGTTGTCAAAGGCATGAAATAAATGCAAGAATGCTTCCTAAATTTCTTTGTTGAAGGCATTAATGCAGCTTCATTGGAATCTGAAACAGCCCACCAATTTCCCTCTTCAGTCACTTTAGCTCCATAATCTGGAATTCCCTTCTTGAATCCCCCAATCTCATCATTTACTTCTCCTCCTTTGAAACCCTCTTTAAACCAATCTCTTGGACCAAATTTTTGATCGCCCATCCTAGTCTCTTCTTTGTCTCCTTCTCCATTCTTTTTTATTTACTTCTGTGAAACACTTTTTCTATGTTAAAGACACTTAGTACGTGCAAACTGCCATTGTTGAAAGGCTGACATGCAATGTCATTATATATTAACAATTGACTGCTGATCTAGCTAATGTTAATATGCATATTCAAGAAAAACACTAGTTCTTTCCCATGCAACTGAGGTGAGAATTCCCATATTGCAGTATTTTGAATGAATGCATATGTTACAAATGTAAAGTTTGTAAAAATTGTTATGTTTTGGGACTGTCTCTTTAATTTAGGGGGAAGCAGAGGAATGAAAGGGGTCATTTGATCTGTTCTGAATTCTGCCTGACAACAAGCTTGAGTGTTTAAAAACTGAAAATGCTGTAAAGACTAAGCAGGTCTGCCAGCATCTGTGGAGAGAGAAACAGTTAATGTTTCAACTCCATATGACTTCTTCAGAGCAAATCAAAATGTTAACTATTTCTCTCTCCACAGATGCTGCCAGGCCTGTTGAGTTTTTCCAGCATTTTCTGTTTTTATTCCAGATTTCCTGCATTCACAACATTTTACTTTTGTTAACAAGCTTGTGTAGTTTGATTGCTGAAGGTTAAAGGGGGATTCGGGTTGTCTGACTGGGAAGAAGGTGCAAGATATTCACACCTGTAAACAATGACAATAGCAGCTGTGCTGATGATGAACAGACTGTTAGTCTCTAAGTATCACAGAAAGGTTTTAGGAATGTCAGGTTTTGTAAATGGTTATACATTAAATTGTTTATTTAATTCCAAGATAGAATGGGATTGGGAATCTAAAGGATAGCTAATTAGCATTCCTACCTGGATACAAGGTCCACATGATTCACCTTGCCATGGAGATGGCTTTGAGAGAGAAAAGCCCCATTGCAAGCCATTGTAGCATTGAGTTACAGGGATTTTTTTTAAGATATCCCTGAACCTCACAGACAGGTCAGTCTGCAAGAATCTGAGAAAGAGAAAAAAGAAGAAAGATAGAATCAGCTACTCCTGCACCTTAAGCAGAGAAAATGCTGGCCCTGTCAGTCACCATGCGAATCATGGATGGGAGCTCACACTCAGATTGAAAAGACCGAGTCCATGACGATTTAAATGAGACTAGAAGATTCACCTAACTTGGGTAGAGGGAAGAATCCCCAATTTGTCCCTTACCATGAAAGTCAGTTCTGGGATTAAGAATTGCCTGGCTGGGAAAGGAAAAGAAAAGAAACAAGCTTGCGAGAGCTGAGAACCACTTTGGACTGGTTCTTTTCTATAGCTCAAAGTATAAGTTGCCTACCAAAATAGTGTTTAGTCAATATTGCTTTTAATTAATTTGTTACAGTGAAAGTCGTAAAATCTGAAATCTTGTCATGTGATCCTTTCAGTCAGTCACTGGAAATTATTTTTTAAAGTTGTCTGTCTCTACAGGGATCACAACAAATTGGGCCTGAGCACCCCCTGCCCCCCACCTTTAACAATCAAGCCACCCCAAGCTTGTTGTCAGGTGACAATCAGAACAGATCACATGACCCCTTTCATTCCTCTATTCTACCCTCAATTAAAGAGACAGTCCCAAAACAGAACAATCTTACAAATTTCATATTTGTAGCAAATGAGCCAACTGAAGTCATTATAATTCTACTGATTCCATTACCACAATCACACCAAGCCAGAAACTGGCATCATGTTTACAACTGACTTTATTGTTCATCATTGTTATTATCAATATGCATACAACCAGTTTCAAAAGATCACATTGAATTACATTATATTTCCAACTCAAAAACAGGCTATTTGGCTGACTGGTCTATGCCCCTGTTTCTGCTCCATAAGATTCTCCCCACACCCTACCATTATTTTCTCCCTCATGTGCTTCTCTAACTTTGCCTTTGAATATTTGTTATTTGCGTCAAGCACTCCATGTGGTAGTGAATTCCATATTGTAACCACAATAAAGAGTAAAGAAATTTCTCCTGATTTTTCTAGTGGATTTATTAGTCATTGATATATTTATTATATTTACAATTCTACTCTGCCTTGAATGTAGCAATGTCTCTACAGCTACTCTATCAAATCCTTTCATAATCTCAAAGACCTCTATCAGGTCATGCCTCAGTCTTCGCTTTTCTGGAGAAAAGAGCCCTATCCAATTTTAGCTAGATAACATTGTCTTAATTTCTACAGTCTAGGGTTTCTCGATTTATGAGGAAGCATGTGACAAGTATGCAATGAGAGGAGGATAAAATTTTTCCACAAAAATGTAGGACACTGGTCAAAACTGTTTATTCATTCCAAAATGGCATTATTGATTCAGCAAAGTCTCAACTGTAACATGCACGTTCTTATTTTTAAATCAACACATGGCCTTGCTCCTCCCTATCTCTATAACCTTCTCTAGATCTACAACTCTCTGAGATATCTGTGCTCCTCTAATTTTGACCTCTTGCACATCCTGGATTTTAATTGCTCCACCATTGGTCCCTGTGCCTTCAGTTGCCTGGATCTTAGGCTTTGGCATTGCCCCGTAAATTCCCTACCCCTATTTCCTCCTTTAATGTGATCCATAAAACCTACCTCTTTGACTAAGCTTTTAGTCATCTGCCATAATATTCCTTTGCTCTGAAGAAGGATCATACAAATTCGAAATGTTTACTCTGTTTTTCTCTCCACACATGCTATCAGGCCTGCTGAGATTTTCCAGCATTTTCTGTTTCTCTTTCAGATTTCCTGCATCTGCAATATTTTGCTTATATAACATTACTTTATGTGCTTTGGTGTCAATGTTTATGTTGATAATGCTCCTTGCAATGTTTTACTACATTATAGGGACTATATAATGCAAACTGTTGTTGAAACAACTTGCAGTTATAAAGCGCCTTTCACATCCTGAAGATTTCTCAAAGCACTTTACATGTGTCATCACTGTGGTAAGGCAGTGATCAATTTTTGTTCAACTAAGTCCCACGAATAACAATGAGATAAATGTCCAGATGCTGTATTTTTCAGTGGTGTTTGTTGAAAGACAAAAGGTGCTTAAGGCACCAGGAAAGCTCCCCTCTTCTTCAAAAGTGCATCAGTATCTTTTACATCCACCAAAGTGCTGGGCAGGCCTTATTTTAACAACTCAACTGAAAGACAGCCTCTCCATTGGTATGACACTTGCTCAACTATTGCACTGAAGTGGCAACCTAGGTGATATTGTTGAATCTCTGAAGTACAGTTGGAACCCAACACCTTCAAATGCAAAGACAGCTATCACTGAGCCAAGGCTGAAATAGAATAAGCTGTATTTAAAGGGGCCATTGTTAGTTTGGGAGGAGGGACTTTTGACCAACCGTTAATGGTTGGAGAATGCTAAGACCTGTGCACAATTCATTTTCAAAACAAAAGGTATCACAGACAAGCAATCTGATAATTCATTTGGTCATGACTTACATAATTGCATCATGCTGTTGAAAACAAATAAAGAGGTTTGCCAAGTGTCTTTTAAATTGTGGTGCATTTCCCACTAAGTTATTTTCCTTTCATATAGATTTTCTTGTCATTGGATAATCATAAACCCACTGATTTTGTGAACGATTGATTAAACACAACTATATTCTGTGTCCAATTACAACTTATTATTATCTGAATGTCCTGCCATTACTGGATCATTTCTCTTCATACGCTGCAGCTGTTTTTGTAAGAGACACAGCAAGTCAATCTTGCCCATGTTCAGTCCCTGGTAGACATCCACATGAACACAGAATACAAGCATAGAGGCCTAGACATTCTTTTGGGCTGGCACGAACTAAGCCCAAGGAATAGTCTCCATGTCTGAATGTTAGGTCTTTGGTGCAAATAATATCAGGCATAAATATCTTTTAAAAACTTACTTCTCTGGTGTCCACCAGTTCACTCAAATCTTTCTGTGTGCATGATTTTAAAAGATCAAGTCCATATGAAGAAAAATTATGACGGCCATTATTGGTTCTCTTCCATAGAACTAAGTTCCTTTATTGGCCATTGGCTATACTGCTTCTGATTTGTCACTATCCTCCCTGTGGCATGTACAAATAAGTCTCCCAGTAAAAACCAGCATCAAGTCACCAGTGGAGGATCTGATCTATGACATTAGTTTACAAAATCTACGATGTCGGTAAATGTAGGGTTATATCACAACTTGTTCTTGCAGATCAATAAGATTTAGAATTGTCATGAAGTCATGTCAAAGGCTATTGACTCGATCAACAACAACTGTTTGCATTTATATAGTGTTTTTAATGTAGCAAAATATCTTAAGGTGCTTCACAGGAGTATGATCAGGCAAAGAAATGACACCAAGGCAAAGTATTAGGGCAGGTTGCCAAAAGTTTGATGAAAGATATTTTTATGAGCAGCTTAAAAGGAGGAGGAAGGGGAAGATAGGTTTAAGGAGGGAATTCCAGTGCTTAAGGCCAAATAGTTGTGCACTATCGCCAAAGGTTGGCAAAGGAAACAGCTGTGCACAAGAGGTCAGAGTTAGAGGAAGTGATAGTTCTTGGATGGTTGCAGGGATGGAGATAGTTATAGAGGTAGAAAGTGGTGAGACCAAATTGTCTTCACACTGAGAGGTTCTGATTTGTACTGCCACGGTAATGTGATTAGCAACCCATTTGTAAAATGTATAGATAAACAATGCTAAATTACTTGATATAAGGATGAGAGTTTCAAAATCAAGTTATTGGTGGTATATATAAAATGTATTCAAATGTTATGCATCCTACAATAATAGTTTGTCTATACTGTACAGGTTAAATGTGTGGGTTACTGAAAGTGGTACACAACGCATTAATCTACTGACCAATTTGTTTACTTTTCTGAGAATAAATTTTGGAAGAGGAGTGAAAGATCAAAGGAATACTTATGTAGTATTTGATTGTCAAAGAGTCGAATTCTAACTACTTTATCAAAAGGTTGATGTTTATTGTGGCAAATCATTCTCTCTTATCCTATGCATTGATCCTACACATGTTTACTTGCACACACACAAATGTTTTATTGACTATTGCAGCTCTCCTCAGCCACACAGTGTGAGACATGTCAAGAAAAGTAATTTAGTGTTGTTTATCTATACAGTTTACAAATGGGTTGCTAATCACATTACCATGGCAGTACAAATCAGGACCTTTGCAGTGCGAAGACAATTTGTATGTGTGAAAGGTTTCTGCAAATTGGTTTTTGCTCTACTCCTGTTTAACAACAGCGCTCTCTTTCAGCTATTAGATGTAATGATATAATGAAGTGCATTTTCATAGTAGACATTTTTCCTGACAAGAAGTAAATATTCTGAAATAATTCGACATGAAATCTAAAAAAAGGAAATATTTCTTTAATTTTACACGTTGAAGAAAATGCACAATTGCAGATTGAAATTATATATAGATTAGTTGATTAGTAAATGGTTTTTACTAAGAAATAAGACATTGTATTTGAGATATATGGCAACCTTGTATAATATTTAACCTGGAAAAATAAACTATTACCGAATCTTCTTGTTGCATGTTAAGGTTACAACTACAATCATATTAATAACTTGATGTTCTTTGATGTAAATTATGCAAAGAATTTGCTACAGAAAATAGAAATAATTTGTAATGGTATGAGAAAAATACAAGACGCAAATTCAAATAAAAAATGCAAATATAAAAGAACGTAAAAGCATAAAACTGCAAGTATATTACATGTAATTTACAGGTCATTCAGCCCAACTAATCTATCCCAGTGTTTATGCTCCATATGACCCTCCTTCCAGCCCTATTCATCTAACCCATAAATTTCTATTCCTTTCTCCTGCATTTGCTGAATGAGCTTCCCCGACAATGCATCTACGCTATTCACCTCAAATGTTCCTTTGGTAGTGAGTTTTATGTTTTACTTGTTCTTTGGGTAAAGAAGATTCTCCTGAATTCCCTATTGGATTTATTGGTGACTATACTATATTTATGGCACTTAATTTATAACTCCCAACAAGTGTAAAAATCATCTCTACATCTGGTCTGATCAGGGTAGCCATTATCCCACAGGATAGCTTTGATGCGCCCTATTTTGGTATCAAATTTGCATGATGAGCAAATGATTGAAACCCTATTTACAAGTCTGCCGATAAGGCCAATCTTATAATGTGTCAGGTATAGTCACCCCGATGTGTATATTGACCAATGAAGATAAGCTTGCAGGAGTATCCAAGCCATTTGCTCACTGTGCTAGCTTGACATTGAAGTAGGGTGCAACAAAGCTATCCTACAAGATAATGGCTACCCTGATCAGATCATTGTTAGTTGTGTATCACCTAGACTCACAAATGGTCCTAAGGCCACCACTTTCAGACCTGAAAAGTGCCTAGTCTACCTAAAATCTCCCTGGAAGGGTAAAGCATCTCAGAAATTTGAGCAACAAGTGAAGCTAGCTGTTGCATGCTGCTACTATGTAGTAGGAACACGAATGATATTTTCCACTTACAGAATGCTACCATCAAGCCAAAAAGACATTCTGTTCTATGGCAACACCTCAACTAATCTGAGTCCACTTGCCAAACAATCAGCATCCTTTTTCTCATGCAGTATAAATTGCTGCTCGTTTTGAAATTTGATATTCTTGCATCTGACTTGATGAGTACAAGACAAAAAGCTTTGACAGAATGTCTATTTTCTCAGCTAATCTAAAGTGAGGTATATAGGTAGATAGTTGTAGGGAGGGAATTCCAGGGCTTGGGGTGTGGGCAATAAAGGCACGGCCACCAATGGTGGGGCAACTATAATTAGGAATGCACAAGAGGCCAGAATTAGAGGAGCACAGATATCTTGAAAGTTGTGAGGCTGGAAGAGATTATACAGTAATGGTGAGTGACGCTGAGCAAGGGCATGGAAGGACTTGAAAACTAGATGAGAACTTTAAAGACGTTGCTTGGCTGGGAGCCAATGTAGGTCAGTGAGTAGAGAAGTGGTAAAGGAATGGGACTTTCTGAGAGTTAAAACATGGCAATGGAGTTTTAGGTGACCTCAAGTTTACAGAGGATAGAATCTGGGAGGCCAGTGCAGAGAATTATGGGATAGTCAAGGTTAGAGGTAACAAAGGCATGAATAAGGGTTTCTGCAGCAGATAAACTTAGATACGGGCAAAATCAGACAATATTACAGAGGTAGAATGGCATGAATATAAGGCTGGATGTTTATCTTGGCATCAAATGTTACAACAAGGTTGTGAACAGACTGGCTCAATCTCCGACTGTTGCCAGGGACAGGAATTGAGTCAGTAATTAGAGAATGGGGTTAATTGCAGAACGTATTTCTTCATCCAGTACTGGATGTCGAAAAAGCAGTCTGTTAATTTAGCAACAGTGGAGAACGCAAAAGTGGTTTTGCTGAGGTAGAGCTGGGTGTCATCAGCATTCATTTGAAAAGTAACACTGTGCCTTCGGAAAATGTCACTGAGGGGCAGCATGCAGATTAGAAGTAGGGTAATACATATATATATCCTAGATCCTTAGGGGACACCAGAGCTAATGGTACGGGAACAGGAAGAAAAGCCATTCCAATGATTCGCTGGCTGCAATTAGATCGATAAGAATGGAACCATATGACAGCTGGGATGACTGTGCAGGGGCATTGGAGGAGGATGGTATGGTCAACTCTGTCAAAAACTGCAGACAAAATGAGAAAGACAAGAAGGGAAAGTTTACATTTGTCACAGTCACATAGGATGTAATTTGTGAGCCTGATAAGAGCTGTTTCAGTGCTGTGGCGGGGTGGAAACCTGACTGGAGGAATTCAAACATAGAGTTCCGGGAAAATGGGAATGGATTTGGGAGGCATTAACATGTTCAAGGACTTTGGAAAGGAAAGGGAGGTTGGAGATGGGATCGCAGTTTGAAAGGATGATGGAGACGAGTGTTTTTTTGATGAAGGGGGTGATTATGACAGATTTAAAGGAGAGAGGGACAATACCTGAAGAGGGAGAATCACTTACAATGTCAGCTAACATGGGGGCCAGGAGGGGAAGTTGAGTGATCAACAGTTAAGTGGGAAATAGATTGAAGGAGCAGAAGGGGGGGTCTCATGAGGTGAGCTCAGAAAACGCATGAGAGGATTGAGAAATTTGAGAAAGATGCGAGTTCAAGGATAGGCCAGGGGGGATCATTAAAGGAAGTCTAGCCTGGACAGCTAGTGGAAAGGAGGGAAATAGCAGAGACAGCTGATTGGGAGATTGCCTCAATTTTAGTGACAAAGAAGTCCATGAGTTCCTCACACTCATTGCTAGAGGTGCAGGTGGAGTGAACAATGGAGAAGGGTTGAATAAGAAGGTCCACAGTAGAAAAAAGAAGCCAGGGGTCATCTTTGCCTTCTAGTTTTACTATAAGAGTAGGACCCAATAGTTTTTTAAATGGTACAGCCAGAACTGGTGGTGGGTGGCTAAATGGGTCATCTGCCATATCCTTTCAAGGCTGCAACCCTTGGACTTAATAAAGTGGAGATGTCCTGTGGAAATGGCCAGGGTGAAAGAGAGTAATGGTTTATTGAGGATTAGGACATCAGAGAGGTGAGGGGCTGCTTGAGTTAATCAGTAGCTGCAGAAATGTTGTTTACAGTTCCCAAAAGTCTGATTTATTCATCCCACTTGTGTTGCAGCATTTAAAGTTAGTTAAATAAATTAACGTAGTTAAAAAAAATCACTGCTGCACTCTGCAGTCCTGGTGATTCCCCTGGGCCACTTTGCTATTCATCAAGCTAAAATGTTGCTCACTTTCCGTTCTTTGGTCATTGGTCAAAGTATAATTCATTATTCTGCTCATTGTGGAATGGATTAAAAAAACCTCAATATCAGAGCCAATCCAAATTATACATATGTATGCAAGATTTTCCTTTTTGTTTAGTGCACACAATACTTTTCAACACAGTAAAAACATCTCACACATTGTCCTTTATGGAAGATATATGTAATAGCAATGAGTCAAAGAATGGAAAACAAAAACAGAAACAGAAATACCTGGAAAAACTCATCAGGTCTGGCAGCATCGGCGGAGAAGAGTACAGTTGACGTTTCGAGTCCTCATGACCTTTCAACAGAACTAAGTGAAATTAGGAAAGAGGTGAAATATAAGCTGGTTTAAGGGGGGTGGGGGGGGGGGGGGGGGGGGGGGTGGGGCAAGGTTTGTTGGGACAAGCAGCCAGTGATAGGAGGAGATAACCAAAAGCTGTCACAGACCAAAGAACAAAGAGATGTTGAAGGTGGTGATATTATCTAAAGGAATGTGCTAATTAAGAGTATAAGACGGGACAGATAAGAGACAGATAGCCCTAGTGGGGGTGGGGGAATACTAAAAGATAGAAATAAACAATGGTGGAAATACATTTAAAAATAATGGAAATAGGTGGGAAAAGAAAAAAATCTATATAAATTATTGGAAAAAACAAAAAGGAGGGGGAAGAAACAGGAAGGGGGGTGGGGATGGAGGAGAGAGTTCAAGATCTAAAGTTGTTGAACTCAATATTCAGTCCAGAGGGCTGTAAAGTGCCTATTCGGAAAATGAGGTGCTGTTCCTCTAGTTTGCGTTGAGCTTCACTGGAACAATGCAGCAAGCCAAGGACAGACATGTGGGCATGAGAGCAGGGTGGAGTGTTGAAATGGCAAGCGACAGGGAGGTCTGGGTCATGCTTGCAGACAGACCGAAGGTGTTCTGCAAAGCGGTCACCCAGTCTGCGTTTGGTTCTGCGGTTAGTCAAAGAATGGGATTGGTGAAGTGTTTACCAGACATTTTTTCCCTGTTTTTTGCCTCTCCCAAGAGATCACATGGCAGTGGAAGTTGGAGCAGGGGGTGCCTAATCATGATTCTCTTGTCATTATGAGTGTGGGGCAGGTTTGTTGGGCAAACTGGATTTTTTCTCACTTGTCATTTCTTTACATTCACAATGAAGGGGTCAACTCCTGAATAATGTTTGCTGCACTAAATGCTAATGGTAATTACCCATTGTTCACAAGGGACCCAAGGTATCTCATTCTGTTAGAGAGAGGCAGGTGGTTATAAAGCTTGAGAGGCACTACTCCACATCAAGCATGGGACGTGGTAGAGAGAACTACCACAGCTGTTTTTTTATTTATTAATTCATGGGATGTGAGTGTTGCTGGCTAGGCCAGCATTTATTGTCCACCCCTAATTGCCCTTGAGAAGGTGGTGGTGAGCTGCCTTCTTTAACCACTGCAGTCCAGGAGGTTTAGGTACACCCACAGTGCTGTTAGGGCAGGAGTTCCAGGATTTTGACCCAGTGACAGTGAAGGAATGGTGAAATATTTCCAAGTCAGGATGGTGAATGGCTTGGAGGGGAACTTCCAGGTGGTGGTGTTCCATCTATCTGCTGCTGCCCTTGTCCTCCCAGATGGTAGTGGTCATGGGCTTAGAAGGGGCTGTCTAAGGAGCCTTGGTGAATTCCTGCAGTGCATCTTATACATGGTACACTCTGCTGTCATTGTGCATCGGTGGTGGAGGGAGTGAATGTTTGTGGATGTGGTGCCAATCAAGTTTGCAGCTTTGTCCTGGATGGTGTCAAGCTTCTTGAATGTTGTTGAAGCTGCACTCATCCAGGCCAGTGGAGATTATTCCATCACACACCTGATTTGTAACTTGTAGATGGAGGACAAGCTTTGGGAAGCAGGAGGTGAGTTACTTGCTGCAGGATTCCTAGCTTCTGACCGGCTCTTGTAGCCATAGTATTTATATGGCTATTCCAGTTCATTTTCTGGTCAATGGTAACCTCCAAGATGTTGATAGTGATGGATTCAATGATGATAATGCTATTGAATGTCATGGGGCAATGGTTAGATTCTCTATTGTTGGAGATGGTCATTGCCTGGCACTTGTGTGGCACAAATATTACTTGCCACTTGTCAGGACAAGCCTGGATCTTGTCCAGGTCTTGCTGCATTTGGACATGGACTACATGGTATAGGGCATGCAGAAGAGGCTAGAATGCAGGAGCATAAACATATTGGAAAGTCGTGGGGCTGGAGGAGATTACAGAAAAATGGAGCAGTGCAGGGGCCTGGTGTGGGGTTGGGAGTGGGGGGGGGGGGGTGGTGGAGTGGGGGGGGTGGGGGCTGGTGATGGTGAGTGGGAGGAGGTGAGGTTGGGGGACAAGGCCATGGATGGATTTGAAAACCAGTGGCATCATTCTGCACTACACTGTCGTCAGCTAGCCAACTAAGCTAACCAACCTCCATTGCACTAAATTATAGCAGATACTTAGAAGGAAGTTGCAAGCTAATTAATCCATTAAAGTCATATATTTCAATTGTGTTGTAAAATAGTGTACTGTATGGTTTTTGGAAGGAATGATGTGTTATTAACTGTTACTAGTGGTGTTCAGTGTTTTGCCAATAAAAAGTGAGGAAAACATGAATATCTCTATCCACCTGTCCTACTGTCATTGTTTAATTTAAAGTCATGTCCAAATTTGCATTTTCTATGCCCTTTGCTACCTTATTTGCCTCTGTAAGATCACCATTCAGTTGCCTTCTTTCAAAACTGGAAAACCCCAAGTTTCTCCAGTCTTTCCTCATGATCCAGTTTTCTGATGTTAGGAATCAGCCTCATGGTTATTTTCAGGGTTGGCTCCAGGGTTTCAATGTCTCCTTTGCATCACAGTGACCAGAACTTATAATAGATACAACAGGAAACCAATAACACTTTGAAACATAGAAAATAATTTCTTCTAAGTTGGTCATTTTAGTTCTTTCTCCTCTTTGCACTAAAATGTCAAGATTATCCTTAGGATCTGTTAATGTTAATCATATCAATAACAACACAGTTTCAGAAAGTACTTTAAAATTACTTTTAATTCATACACTGACACAGGTAAAAGATAAGCTTTCATTTATATAATTCCTTCCAATGTGCACAGCACATACACCACAATATTAAACATCAGCTGTATAAAACTACAGGCACATTCCGACAGATTTAACATTTAAATATCATATGACAACCATATCAAGTAATACTTTAAAAACTCAATGCCTATACATCCCAAGGCATAATTAACAGGGACCTGCAAGGCAACTGGCCAGTCTAGTAAGTTGAACCAACTTTGTTCTCCCTGACCCACTGCTGTACCAAGTATCTGTTCATAATGCTGTACTAACCTTGATCCAATCCAAAATAGCAGCATGGAAATGGAGTATTAGTTGAGAGAAATGTGCAGGTTTTGCAACAGCATGGGTTCAGTTATCATTTTGCAAATTATAACAAACACAAATATATAGTACTAAGTGTGATGTGCATGGGAATATTGCCACAGTATTAATTATGTCTGAAAACAAAGATTGTATACCACATCTTCCTGTAAAAGTGGAATAAATTAACTATCAACATGAAAGTAACATAAACTAAACATTGAAATGAGAACACTCTCTGGCAAAAGGGTCTATACCCAACAAATTGAACTATTTTTTTTATCAAAGATGCTTTTGGACCTTTTAAGTGCTTCCAGAACTTTCTGTTTTTATTTCAAATTTCCAGTGTATGCTTTAACTCCCTTCACTCTTATTCATTGCTGGTGAATTACTTGTCACCTACAAGATTCCCATTCCCATCGCCTCAGTTAAGATTTGAACCTCTTATTGGTTGTGCCAATGCAGAATGCCAACTTAATTTAATGCCAAATTAAGCAAACTGAAAATGTTGCGTGCCCCTAACAAGTAATAGGTATTTATGCCCCAGGATGATGACAATGATTCAAATTACACATAGAGTATTGGAAGGAATACATAACACCGGTAATTCACTCACAAAACATTCGCACATTAACCCCACTGAGGATAAAGGAGAGGACCAGAAATGGATGTTTTAACATGCAGACCTCTTAAGTAGAAACAGAAGGGAAGAGTGAACCTAGATCTGGTAAGATTTTACTGATCTCACTGAACATTTTGGTTGTGAGTAGCATTCTTCCTCAAGGTCACCCTAGCTAAAACAGTTAGTACCCTTAAACGTTCTAGTAAAACAAATAGCAGCTTATTAAAAGGAATGTTGAAAACTGAACTAAATTTTGTTATCGTCGGATCCATTAAGTGTCAAACCCAGGAGTTAGGGTTTTTAAAAAATCTTAGCAGCAAAGAGCAGAGCAGTAGACATTTTTAACAAGGGCTTTAGAATCTCTGTATGCAGTTTATGGCAGCCCCCATCTGGAATATGTAACTAGGAACCCAACTTCACCACATGACTGGCCAGCATTTGTTTCTTTCAATTTTGCAAACTCTGAAAAGGGTTTGTCCACTCCTCCCCTCTCCCTCCCGCAGCCCCCAGACCCAAATGTATTGTTTCAATAAAATGTGCTGCTGTTTTCTTTTACTTGGAGGTGCTGAGGTTCGGTTTGAAAAATATATAAAGAAAATATAGGGTTACGCAATGACCATATAGTGCAGTCTAACAGCTGTCTGCAAATATTTTCACCATGATTATCCCTACTAAAAGTAAATCACTGGGTAAAGATAGCTCAAACGTGACAAGGCTCAACTAGGATGCAATAGACGCCCTACTGGCTACTTTTGGCTACATATGGTAGCATGTTGACTTAAGATCACCAACAATATTTCAGGGGCAAACTCGCAGTCCTGAATTACCATGCAGCTTTTGTGAGGAGACTGTTTTATTCAGGTTTCTTAAAATGAGGTAGATAATTTTTGAATTAAGGAATGGAAAACCATAAGAAAGCAGCAGCGTGTACATCTCCTCCACAATACTGCCTGAATTAAAATTTGCCCAAGATTCATAGCAGATATCTTGGTACCTTTCAGAGGATTATTAATATGGGTTGATCAAAAATTATTTCGTGCCTGTGAAGTATATTGGCGATACATACTGGGCCTAAATCAAGTTATTCTTTGAGGCGCCATAAATAGGACTGAAAATGCTCCTTTAAAGCATATGGGTCACTTACAATGCTAAAGTGTTGAAGCTTGTAGGTAGGTTAAGGATAGCTCCTGACCTGAAGATCTGACAAAGATTGACTGCAGGAGAGTTCAAAGTTCAGCAGCAGCAGATCTAAAAACAGATTTGTGGGTTAGTACTTCAACACTGTACTTTCCGTACCAGAAGTAGACGGATTCCATTGAAATTACACAGCAACACCGCACAAAGGAGGTCAGATACCGAGCATTGTTACAAGCAGACATGTAAAATTTGACAGATTTACCAAACCTCATGGGTGAAGACTAAGACTCTGTACTTTGAGAAACAGTTCAATAAACGAACAAAACACGGACCTCCAGTACACCAGATTATTCAAAACAGTGCAAACCCATTGTCTAAAGGAATTCAGTTTCACGTTTTAAACATGTAATAGCAGCACACCTGTGACAAGTTTTAAAACACACACACACATACACATGATGCACCATATACCTTTCGTTGCACAACGCGGAACAACGCTCGCAGAAATATAAAATCAGCAAAACTATAAATAAACATTCTGAACAAAATATACATACTTAAATATTTAGACACAATTAATTTAAATATATGATAAACCTACTCATCTTGCATAAAGCTTTCCTGAAAGTGCACCGACCGTGGTTCAGCCCCCACCCCACAATTAGCCTTCCCTCCTGAGATAATGTCTGAGACGACCACCTCTCAGATTCTCGGTAGAAAATGAGTCATTGTCATGATGGGAGACACTTTGTTTCCCTTCTTTGTTTTGCCATTCTTGCTTAACGCCATATACATGTTTGGGTATGCGTTGGACTCGTAGGCGTTGTAATTATTAGGTAGGAGTATTTCGTTGAATTTGCATTCATCACTGTAGTATGCCTGGAACGTAAGAAGATAGTTCTTAGTGGGGCTTTTGTGGCTGCTTATTCCACTATTGCAAAAACACGGATGTTCAATTCATTTATTCTACAAGTACATAAACTCGGAAGGTTGCAGAGGAACAACCCACACAAAGTGATGCCACACCGATTAAAGACTTGAGACTCTTGTTTTGCAATAAATGTCGAAATGGGTCCAGACTGTTGGTTTACCAAAACTTTCGCACATGTAGTTTTCTTACGAGCTTAAATGTCTTGGGTTAATCGTTCCAATTTGTTTCATGGATCCATTGAAAGTGGCCGGAAAGTGGGTTGGTTTGAATTAAAAGCGACGGAGAGGTCATGTTAATTCCCCTTAATTAAATGAACCAATGAGATGTCATGGACAATCGCAGCCAGCCATCGGAAACTGCCCAATTCCCAGCAACCACCTGGGGAGTTGTTAGCCCATATCCCAATCCCTTGACTCTCAGTTTTCTTCATCATATCTCTTTACCTTTGATCACTCTCATAGTTTCTATGAAAGCACTGTTTACATGAAATTCATGGTCATTGCAAGAGCCGTGTCTCCAAAGTTTAACTGAGGTGTGCTGATATTTCATATACAAAAAGGTCATGGACATTGCTGTCGTTTGGGTCCTTAGCACATTTAATAACATTTAATTAGCGTTAGGTGCCTATCCGTCGATATTGTGCAACAGACAGGTACCTGGACGTGTTTGGTTGAAGAAAGTTAAAAGAGAAGCTCCCCGTAATGTATCAGCAGCATTGTTAACTTGTTGACTCAGAGGAGATGTTCTAACTAGAAGTAGGTGAAACACAACACTTGGGAAAACGCTATTGCTACAAAGTTGTTAAAAAAAATATTCCGGTAACAAGTAAAGTGTGGTGCAAGATTCTGGAAGGAGGAGACTTGATTACAGTCACAATTCTCTAGGGGAACAAAGACATTATTCTATATGTGGGGAGACTGTACAATATGGGTGGTCCATTTTGACTGCTCCTATTTTACATTGGGAAGGACAGTAGGTGCATGTGCTGGCTGGCAATGCAAAGAATGGAATGCACTTGAAAGACGGACTAGCTGATCCACGGCAGCAGCATCTATCTATATTTCACACTCCACGAGCAATAAAACATATACAGCACTTCAAGAATGCAGTTCTTGTCGAATGACAATCTAACACATAATAGACCTTCAAAGTGTTGTCTTATACACTCGCATGTCATCAGCAAGTGATATGAACTATCTAGCAGAGTGACGCACAATAACTCGTTTGTACTTACAGATCCATAGAGTTTGCCTTTGCTATTCATGGCTACAAACAGCCCACTTCTGACACCGAGAAGGCTGACGACTCCCCTTTCCACGGGAGAAATTTCTAAAAGACCTGTGCAGAGAAAAGAAACATGTCAAAGTGCTTCCTGCCTTCATGGCCAAACACTCAACAAAACCACAATCTGTTAGTTAGCGGGGGCGTTTGATCTTGTGACAACAATACTATGCGATTAAAAAGCTGCTGCACACTGTAAACGCTGAAGGTTTTAATCAAGGCCCAGATGTCGAAGGAGTAAGAACACCTGATTTCTTTTCGACATTTAAAAAAAATATATATAATGTATATAATATTGCTTAGCGCGATTTCACTTAAGGAACGAGTTGCGTTGAGAGTTCATGCAAGCGTATGATTAGTGCAGTGTCTTGCACAAGGAACGCAGGCAGGAAACATTCCCTATTACATGAGAGGTGACAGTAACTTGTTGAAGTGTATTTTCTGCCGCTTTAAGAACGTTATATGCACAAGGATCCTCCCTGCTTGTATATTTCAAGATACCGGCGTGGCTAAAGTAACTCCACAGTGGCATCAACACTAACAAGCAGTCAGTCGCCTCAAAGCGAGAATTTAATAACCCAGAGAGCACAGGTTGAAATTTATTATCAAGGGGCACTTGTTGCGATCTGACCAGCTATTTGGTTGCTAGTTACCTCGACATGTTTGCATTAAAGTGGTAAATGATTCATTCCTATCCTCTTTCCTTCACTTCACCGCATTAAAAACTTTTAATGTAACGATAGACTGTAAAAGACGAGCAGCAGTCTGAAACTTGTTCGCAAGTGACCGACATAGCATGGGTACATACTGGGTGCACCAGGGAAAAATAATCTTTCCATAAATCCATCTAAAATAAAGCCCCGTGTAATATCTCTCCGAGAGTGTATAAATATAGCGTGACGCGGCAACTTCTAATGGTGAACGGGTTAGTACTTACTGTACCGGTTCTCGTTGTGTATTCCATTTATCCTTCCATCCGGTAATACTTGAAGATGAAATCCGATGCCTACGTTGCAGTAAAGCCGTCGCAGCCTTTTGATGCCCAGCAAATAGTCAGTCTCCCGGCTGATCTCCTTCCTCTCCCCCGGGATTCGAGGCATGGAGCGGGACAAGAGAGTCTCCCATCTGCGCTCCAGGGTGGCGTTGGGCTGGGCAGAGAGAGGGGCACAGCGCCCCAAACCAGAGACAAGTCCAAGGAGCAAGATTGGCAAGGAGGCCGATTGAATTGTTGTCTTGCAGAACATCCTGATCAACATGTGCGCACGTGGTTGGGAATCGATTGCACTAAAAATAATTCGACTCTAGCTCCACTTTCTCGCTTTATTTTGGGCGCGCATTAAAAAAAAAAGCACAAATGCTCAGCGGGTAGATGGGCTGCTCTTTACATCTGCAGGCTGCATTGGAGCCTCCTATTCTGAAGAAGCGGCTTAAGGAAGTTTATTTGAACTTGCAATCCGCGTCAAATGATCAATCTTGGAGCCAAAGGAGAGTTCTCTGTGAAGTCGTCTTCCTCTGACAGTACAGCCATACCGACTTCCCCAGACCACGATATTTATATCCATCTGCATGCTTACCTATTACATCACCACCTACTGCACTTTACGCTCATTGAATCCAAGTTACCGAATTCGCATCATCGAGAGTCGCAAGCCAAATGTTTCAGGCTGAACAAACTTGTTTTGAAATTAACTTTGAAAACTTTACTGTATTTATATATATATATATATATATGCTTGTGAAGTTATATGTGAGAAGTGTATAAAAGCAATATATAGATATCTAAAAATAGATGTATATAAACCTATATATATGCAGAATATATATAAGCAGTATACAAACTATATATAAACCAATATCTATGCAATACGCAGCATACATAGATATCCATATGAAAGCTGATACATATGCAGTATATAATGACATATATATGTACATATATACACACACACAGATAAAGTTAATGCACTTGACAATTGCCCCTAACCCGGCTAAAAGCTGAGCAGCATGGTATCTGTCAAAGTTCACCACTGGCTTCATACACCATGTAAAACTTCGAAAAAGTGTTCAAAGTATTTTAACTCTTCTAATGTGTTTTTGCATTTTCTTTTACTTAAAAGTATCGCTTATTATTATACGACAGCCACTTTTAAAATGCAAACCACACTGTAAAACGCAATAAAGATTATAACACAGAACATAGCAAAAGCATTCCGTTTTGGGACCGTTATTTTGGTGTTTTTGGTTGAACATTTTACGTTCTTGTGCACAATTAGAAATGCGCCCATGCTAATGAAAATGAAATCAAACACCTTTTAAATGGTCTTATTTTGATCTGTATTGGAATAGTAGTCCCCTGGATTTTGCTTCAAATGGTTCCCCGTTAACATTAGGTTTAGAGTTGAGGCACTTCTCAAAACTGTCCTGGATCTGTTAAGAAGCATGTCAAATGACAGCTTTTACATGACCAATGCATACATCCAGCAGCATCTTAAAGTCAACAGGTGGTCAGATGTCAGAACCTTTGGACAGAATAGTGCATCAACACACAATGAGTTTAAAATGAGTCAGGCCTTTGGAGCCCAGCAGTACATTTTGCTTTTTCACTTCAGGCAATGAGGCCCCCCTGCTGTCCCGCGCTAAGGGAAAAAGAACCGCGCCGGGCAAGGTGACAGCTCAGTGTAGGTGCGAAAATCAATGACCTTCAGAAACTTCGAGGATGCTCTTTTATCTTTTGAGACCTAATAGATATATCAGTGCGTGGTAGAGCTGGATTTGCCAGTCAGTGACGTCAAATTTGAACAATGAAGTGAAAATTGGTTAAAACATTACAGAAAAAAGCAAGTGGCTATATATATGTGGAGAGGTGGGGGTGCACTGATAAGGTCACTGAGTTAGTAGTCCAGAAGCTTATATTTCACCTCTTTCTTGGACTCACTCAAGTTCTGTCGAAGGGTCATGAGGACTCGAAACGTCAACTCTACTTCTCCGCCGATGCTGCCAGACCTGCTGAGTTTTTCCAGGTAATTCTGTTTTTGTCCAGAAGCCAGGTTAATGCTCTGGGACCATGGCAGCTGGTAGAATTTAAATTCAATTATGAAACAAAAATCTGACATTCAAAACTAGTTGTAGTAATGGTGACCATGAAACTGTGGTCGATTGTCGTAAAAATCCATCTGGTTCATTAATGTCCTTTAGGGAAGGAACTCTACTGTCCTTACCTGGTCTGGCCTACATGTGACCCCTGACCCACAGCAACGTGGTTGACTCTTAACTGCCCTTTGAAATGACCTAGCAAGCCTCTCAGTTCACTGACTATTAGGGATGGGCAACAAATGCTGTCCTTACTAGTGACGCCCACATCCCACGAAGGAATAAAAAGATACTTTAAGGGATGGGGTGGGGGATGTACAGGGCTACGGGAACGTAGGGACAACTGAAGCTAATTGGATAGTTCCCAAGAGCCAGCACAGGTACGATGGGCAGAATAGTCTTGTGCGCTGTATAATTCTATAATTCCTTCCAGCAATTGAAACCAATATGCCCATCCTGTTTAATGAAATGCATTTATCAGACAAGATGGACATTACGAGTGGTCGTCTACCTGTTTTTGGGGATGTGTGGATGTTCAAAAGCCCCTGACTCCGACCTGAAGCCATTGTTCAGCTCGCAAATATTCTCCCTTGTTTTGTTTCAGTGATAAAGCAAACACATCTCTCTGCTTTTCGCGCCCCTTTTAATAGAAACTGGCCACCGAGTGGAAGATCCGCATGACAACGTTTTCTCACGTTCACGTTTGGTTGATTCTGTATAATAAAGAAAAGTCAGTTTACATGGTCTGCGGGCTAGGGTTGGAATGTGGGCCTCTCCCCTGGTGTCTCAGCCCGGATAGCTGCAGTCACTGTGGGAGACCATTTTTTTCCACTCCTCTTTATTTGGGCTCGGGCGGCTTTTTATTCCCCCTGCGTGCGCTTTGCACACAAGCCCCCATGTCTTTATTCAGTCGGCTCATTTGATCTATCCGCCTTTAGGAAATTGTTGCTTGTATCGTCTTGTCTTCGTTTGCAATGATCAAAACTCCTTCGCAAACGATGACTTTGCGACAGCATTGACGTTGCGCGCAGAGAGTGGCGCATCGCCTCACAATGGTCAAGTTAAGCAAATATCTCGGATGCCAAATATTCAAACAGGTGTGGGCCTCTCACCGACTGGAGCGCAGGTCACACTGTGAACAGAAGGAGGTGAGCGGTACCTGGACTGAGAAACACTGGTTCTTAATGTCTTCATCCTTCCCTTAGTTTTCAGGCAGGTCAGAATGGCAGTGCTCACACGATTAAGAAGGAAGTAAACATTTGCATTTATATAGCACCTTTCACAATCTCAGTGCGTTTACCCGCCAATAAACAATTTTTACAGTGTGTTCATTGTTGTAACGTGCTTATTGGGATCCCACAAACAGTATTGAAAAAAATGACTAGACACTTTTCCACTCCAGAGGCCTGAGTACAAAAATCTAGGCTGCCACTCCAGTCCAGTACTGAAGGAGTGCTAGACAGTTAGAGGTGCCGTCTTTCTGATGAACTGTGAAATCCAGAAGACATGAAAGATCTGCTCCATAATAATGGAAAATTGAAGCCACTGTGAGTTGACTTAGTTCTACTTTCTCCAGGGTGGAGATAAAAGGTCCCACTGAATTCTTGCAAAAGACAACAGGGGAGTTGTCCCCTCCTGTCCTGGCCAATATATATCCCTCACTCCATATTACACAGAGAGAGAGATTGTCTGGTAATTAATATCATTACTGTTTGTGGGCGATTGCTGTCTGCAAATTAGCTGAGGAGAACAGAGTGAGCCCAGGACAGAGTGATTTGAGATATGAGTGCTAAATGGGAATTTAGTGTAGAGGGGGGAAAGAGGTATTGCCGCTTTTTATATCTTTGTTCAGCCTCCAGGAGCTAGTGAGTATTCAAAGGTATTAATTGCATGAGTAGGTGGGTGATTTGTTGGTGAGTTTTAAGAATTTATCTCTTTAAACAGGCATTGGTATAAGCTGGTACTGAGGAGATTTAAGTTTTGCGTTAAATTTATAGCTTAAATATGTAAACTACATAACATACATACAGATAACAGTTGAGTGATATTTCTAAACTTTAGCTAATTTGTCAAGTAAAACACAATAATGATGGCAGGGCAGGTGATGTGTTGCATCTGTAGCATGTAGGGACTGGTGGACACCAGTATGATCCAAGGCATTTCCATTTGCAGTAAGCGTTTGCAGCTTGAGGAACTTTGACTTCAAGTTGGTGAGGCTGGAGTCCATGTTCCTGACACTGCAATGCATCAGAGAGGGGGAAAGTTATCTGGGCACTTTTTTTTCCAGGAGGCAGTCACACCTCCTAGACTGAGTACATCAGATTTGATCCCTGGTCAGGGACAGGAGGGTGTAACTGTGAGTGAAGCAGGTATGGGGACCCAGAAGGGGGTGATCGGAGAGCCTCAGCCCTTGCAATTGTCCAGCAGGTTCAAGGTTCTTGAAGCTTGTGTGGATGGCAGCAGGAAATGCAAGAGGGATGAGCAAACTGACTATGGCACTGTGATTCAGGGGGCCACTCAAGAGGTGAGGGTAGTCAAACGGAATGTAGTTGTACTAGGGATAGTATAGTTAGAGGGATAAATACTATTCCCTGCAACTGAGGGAGTGAGTCCTGAAGGCTATGTTGCCTGCCTGGTGCCAGAGTTCATGACAACATCACAGGGCTGGAGAGGAACTTGGAGTGGGAGCAGAAGGATCCAGTTGTTATGGTCATTGTGGGTACCAGTGACACAGGTACAACCAAGAAAAAGATTCTGTTGAGGGAATGTGATCAGCTAGGAGTTAAATTAAAAGTATAAAAACAAAAAAACTGCGGATGCTGGAAATCCAAAACAAAAACAAAATTACCTGGAAAAACTCAGCAGTTCTGGCAGCATTGGCGGAGAAGAAAAGAGTTGACGTTTCGAGTCCTCATGACCCTTCGACAGAACTTGAGTTCGAGTCCAAGAAAGAGTTGAAATATAAGCTGGTTTAAGGTGTGTGTGTGGGGGGCGGAGAGAGAGAGAGAGAGAGAGGTGGAGTGGGGGTGTGGTTGTAGGGACAAACAAGCAGTGATAGATTAAAAGTATACCTGAGCCACAAGCAAATTGGAATAGGCAAAAAGATCAGAGTTGAATGTGTGGCACAAAGACTGGTGTGGGTGAAATGGATTTTGATTCATGGGGTACTGGCATCAGTGCTGGGGAAAGAGGGAGCTGTGCCATTGGGATGGCTTTCATCTGAGCTACACTAGGACCTGGTGAGTTGTACAACTACAGCTGTAGAGAGGGTTTTAAACTAAATGGTAGGGGAGGGCTCATACGAGGGGAGATTTGGAAATCTAAAGAGAAATGACAAGGCAATAATGCATCTTAGTGAACAAAAACAAAAATACCTGGAAAAACTCAGCAGGTCTGACAGCATCTGTGGAGAGGGATACAATTGACATTTCAAATCCGTATGACTCTTGGAGTGTTTGGGCCCTTGGACGGTGAGGAGGGGGCAAGTAAAGGGGCAGGTGTTGCACCTTCTGCGGTTGCATGGTAAGGTGCCATGGGAGGGGAGGTGTAGGGGGTGATAGGGGAGTGGACCAGAGTGTCCCGGAGGGAATGATCCTGTGGAAAGCCGCCGGGGGTGTGAAGAGAACTTGTGTTTGGAAGTGGCATCATGCTGGAGTTGGCAGAAATGGCGGAGGATGATCCTTTGAACACGGAGGCTGGTGGGGTGATGAGGACAAGGGGGACCCTATCATGGTCCTGGGAGGGAGAGGAAGGTGTAAGGGCGGATGCGTGGGAGATGGGCCGGACACGGTGGAGGGTCCTGTCAACCACTGTGGGTTCTTCCTTAACCGAGGTTTTCCACCCATGGTGGTTGACAGGGCTCTCAACCGTGTCCGGCCCATCTCCCATGCATCCACCCTCACACCTTCCTCTCCCTCCCAGAACCATGATATGGTCCTCCTTGTCCTCACTTATCACCCCACCAGCCTCCGCGTTCAAAGGATCATCCTCCGTCATTTCCCCCAAATCCAGGATAATGCCACTACCAAATACATCTTCCCTTCACCCCCACCCCTGGTGGCTTTCCGCAGGGATCATTCACTCCAGGACACCCTGGCCCACTCCTCCATCATCCCCTACACCTCAACCCCCTCTCATGGCACCTTCCCATGCAACCGCAGAAGGTGCAACACCTGCCCCTTTACTTCCCCCCTCCTCATCGTCCAAGGGCCCAAACACTCCTTTCAAGTGAAGCAGCACTTCACTTGTACTTCCCTCAATTTAATCTACTGCATTCGCTGCTCCCAATGCGGTCTCCTCTACATTGGAGAGACAAAACGCAGACTGGGTGACCGCTTTGTGGAACACCTTTGGTCTGTCCGCAAGCATGACCCAGACCACCATGTCGCTTGCCATTTCAACACACCAACCTGGTCTCTTGCGCATTGTCTGTCCTTGGCCTGCTGCAATGTTCCAGTGAAGCTCAATGCAAACTGGAGGAACAGCACTTCATCTTCTGACTAGGAACTTTGCAGCCTTCCGGACTTAATACTGAGTTCAACAATTTCAGATCATGAACTCTCTCCTCCATCCCCACCCCCTTTCTGATCCCCCTTGTTCCAATAATTTATAATTTTTTTACACTATATTTTTTTCTTTTCCCTCCTATTTTTAAATGTATTTCGATCTATTGTTACATTTCCACCTTTTAGCCCATTTCGATCCCTTCCCCCCACCCCACCCACACAGGGCCATCTGCCACTAGCTTGCTTCCCTTAATGTCCCCATTAACACATCCTTTAGATAATATCACCACCATCAACACCCCTTTGTCCTTTTGTCTATGACATCTTTGGCAGTCTCTTCTTGACCTCCACCTATCACTGGCACCCTATCGAGCTCTCCTGTCCCACCCACTTCTACCAGCTTATATTTCATCTAATTTCTCTATGTCTTAGTTCTGATGAAGGGTCATACTGACTCGAAACGTCAACTGTGTCCCTCTCCGCAGATGCTGTCAGGCCTGCTGAGTTTTTCCAGGTATTTTTGTTTTTGTTCTAGATTTCCAGCATCTGCCGTATTTTACTTTTATGCAGGATAGTGATATGGTTAATGGTAATCGGTGTGCTAGAGGAAGGGACAGAATGTACAAATGTAATAATAATGCAATAATGCATCAGAGATTAAGGCCCGTTGAGGGACTAGTAATTAAAAAATAAAATTGAAGTCACTTTATTTGTATGTGTGGAGCATCCACGATAAGATAGATGAATTAGTGGCACAAATGGAGAAAGATATTTTAGATCTAATTATCATTACAGAGAAATGGTTACAAGGTGGCCAAGTTTGGGAAATAAACATTCCACGATATACAACATTTCAAAAATTGCTTTCCATGAGTTGAGCACCTGGATAGATAAACCTCTTTAATCCTTATAGTTTCTAGTCTATCAACATTTAGAAATTATTCTGATTTGTTGCTTTTGAATCCAGAGTAGATGACTTCCCACTTCCCCACATTGAACTCTATGCTGACAGTTTTGTGGGATTCTGCTTCCATCTTCACAATGTATTGTACCCAATTTTAACTCAGTGCAAATGGATGGTTTTTGAATGAGTTAAAATCTTGCCCACTGTGACTCATAATTTACTGTCATCTGCAAACTTGGGTAAACAACTCTCTGTCTTTTCACCCAAATCAATGTTCCCCCTAGAGTGCAAATTGCATCACCTGTGTAACACTATTGGAATGACTGGCTGTGAATCATTCAAAATATGAGTTGCATTCTCATTTACAATTTTCTTTTCAAAGTATATTTAAATCTAGTACAGGGCTTCCCAAACTGTGGATCATGACCCCTCCCCCCTCCCCCCCTCCCCCTCCCCCTCACCCCAGTGGGGTCACGAGATGAGATTTTGAGGTTGCAACATTTGAAGCAGCAATGGCTACCATGGAACTGGAACTGGTTCCTGACAGCTGTGAGGCCCCTTTAAATCCTCGCCTTTACCTTTGGTTGGTGCCTTGCCTAATGGACTGCTCTCTGAGGCCCAATTGCTGCTGTAAAAAAAAATCCATAAAAGTTGATTGTTCATTTTTTTTGTAAAAAGCATATCCCTTCAATAATCATCTTGCATCAATAATCAGTATCATAATGGGTTAATAATCATGATTCTATTACATTAATACTCAGAATTTAATGACATTAATTACATGGTTCCTATTGCATCAGTAATCAGCTGCCTATTGCTTCAATAATCAGGATGCTAATACATCATAATAATCATAATTATTTCAATTAATAATCAGTCCTATTGCACCAATAATTATTATCCTATTGTATTGAAGCAATTTGCCAATTGTGTCAATAATAATGATCCTATTAGATTAATAATCAGGGTGCCACTAATAATCAGAGTTCAAATACATTAATAATCTGCACACATTTATCATTAATCAGTGACTGCTGCATCAATAGTGTGGATCCCATTACATTAATCAGGGTCCTATGACATTATTGAATTAATGCTGTGCATTAATAATGAGGTTCCTGTTATATTCATAATAAGAGTCCTATTATTTTATAATCACTGATACTACTACTTGCTATCTCATCAACTCCCTCAGACCTAACTTCTGTTCCTTTAAGAGCTAAAGCCCCTCTCCATTCAACAGCTGAAACCTCCACCCCGACCCCACCGCCCGTCATACCGCCCCCACCCCCCACAGCTCAACAACTCTCCTACCCCGCAAACTTTCACTCTGGGGCATTAAAATGGGGTCACACCGGGGGAAAAAAGTTTGGGAAGCACTGATCTAGTGTAAATCCCTCCCTAGGATCTGAAAATGGATGCATACCACCTCCGGCCTCATACTCTCTAAATATATTGGTCCTTGCTTTTTCTAGAGCTCCCACCGTTGGCTGAAACTTATGCTTCCCTTCATTACACACTGAACAGTTAAACGAGTGACACCACGTTGCAATGCACAATACAAACTAAAGAGCACTGAATGACGCTTAACTTGCTGAGGACCTTTTTGACATTTTGGCATAACATTGTTTAAAGCGACGATTCCACAGATTATTCTCACAACGCATTTCAATTTAGTACGGTACTAAACTCCCATGTTGATTTTTTTCAAACTTTGAAGTCACTAATGCGAACAATTGCAGGACATGGATGCGCAATTTATTTTACTTTGGTGTAAAATGATTCTATTATCCTGTTCGTACATGCCCCATCTATTTAGACACGCGTAATGTAATTAGCGGTTTCACCAAGAGCGTTTTGCAATGTTAACCCATTGTAATCGCGTTTAGTGCGGTTGAACTTCATATTTTGACAGCTGAAGCACCTCATCGCCAGTGTCTTCCAAATACGTGCACATTCTCAACATGTGGTGACCTATAGACCATGATTCATCCTTGAACTAGGAGATGTTGTGGAACAGTCTGGCTGTTGTGATTCAATGAAGCGGAGTGAGAAATTGTTAAACAGTGTAACCAATTTTAAGACGAAGCTGTCAGAACGTATAGGTGCAATTTTCTAAGCCACAGCCTGGAAATCCATTCCGTAAGGAAGAGATACGAAATGACTCATTTTTCCAGTTGACATTTTGAAGCCAAAACGATGAAGTGAAGAAGAGATGCTTTTACCTGTAAACCTTTGGCAGGTTTGGGAAGAAGCCGTGTTCTGAAATTTTCTGTGACTTACAACGTGTGGCAAAACTTGAAAAACTTTTGAAAAATTGCATCAGAAAGTTCTTGCCGAACAGTGAACTTTCGTTTGGATGAAACTAAACTGAAAGTGAGTCATTAACAGTGCAGCCCTCCAAGTAATTTGGTCAGGATCGATGGACGATTTTTGTCTTTTCTATACAAAAATACATTGTAATCTGAACATTTTCTGCAGACCAAGGTATTCAATAGTCCCTTCCAATCCTTACAATTATGAGATATAATTTGCACCCACTGCATTCTATGGTAAAGCCAAAAGCATGTGACCAACCTGATCCAAGGATTGTCTCACCCTTAGAACAAGTTTGCAACAGTTTCCTGGCTTTTTAGTATGGTTTAATGCAGGCTGTACAAGAGCTCAGAAAACCCTATAGTGTGATGAGAGTGTATGAACATGCACATGTAGACTGGCATTTGGCCATAAACTAGCCTGAGAATTCAGTGCAGCACTGAGAAACAACTGCCATGTCAAAGCTTCCATCTTAGACAATAGGATGTCCTTTTAAAGTAGGCACAGTCTGCCTGTTCAGTTGAACCCATGCAAGAAGAATGGGACAGCTATCTCAGTGCCCTGATCAACATTTAACTCTTCAACCAATCTGATCAAAAAAAGACTTGCTGGTCAATTATCTCTATCACTTGTAGATCATTTCTATGTGAACCTTAGCTGCTACAATGCCTATATTTAATGACTACACTTCAAAATTAAGCCATTGGCTTGAAGGTTCTGGGATATCCTTAGGAGCATAAAGTACAAGTTCCATCTTTTCTTTATGTCTGTGCATGGAGGCACATATTGTATTTTCACACTGGGGTGGAGTAGTAGAGTGGATGCAGTTGTGCCAGTGAATATCAACATATGGCACATTTTATTTGCAATTTAAATGACCACATACATGAGTCCCACATTAACTGTGGTTGCAATATTTCAAACTGTAAACCATGATATGCTGGATCTTGTGCTGTAGATTTTGGAAATATTAACTGCCTGGAATAGAGATTCCAATAAGTGGAAAATCAAATTAATGTTAAAAATGTTCAATTACTTCAACAATGAGAATGTATCTTACGCAAGTTTGATAATAATTATATATAGCTGTATCATTTAATACCTTTTTGCTATTGACACATACAGTTATCCTCTCAAAGAGCTGCAGGCGATGTTCTCTAATATTGAAGTTTCGCTGCAGACATTTTCCATCATGGTAAATTAAAATAAACTGGACTGAGTTTCTAAACTATTATCTCCAGCACTGTCACTTCTTTTGCATCTCAGGAGCAGATTGTAGGCAGCTAGATTAACACTTCAGGTGCTGGCAGTTAAAACTGTACAAATTAAAGAATACACACTTTGACACTATAGATGAGCAGAATTAATGCATAATTGTAACTGAAAAATAATTACCCTTACTTCCACATTCAACTGTTTGAACACCAGTCACCTTATTGCTTATAAGAACCCAAACAAAATTACTTTTTGCACATCATTCATATTTAACAAACACTATTTCCAACTGAATTGTGATAATGCCAACCTAAACTATTCAATGAGGCCTTAGACTTGTTTAAGAAGCTATGTTTAATATTTTGATCTGCATTAGCCTTACGGAAAACTGAAGTAATGTGCTCAGAATGGTTTTCTAATGCCAGATCATTTCAAGGTGCAATCAATGCCATATTTTCTTTAATCTTGGTTTTTCAGTGAATACAAGTCATGTTTAATTCTATTTATTCAATGTAGAGACAACACTTCTCTTTTGATATATTGGCTATATTATCAGCATGAGTTTGGAATCAGTGATTACATATTTACATCTGAAGAAGGGCCATGCAGTTTTGAAATGTTAACTCTGATTCTCTCTCCACAGATGCTGCTAGACCTGCTGAGTTTTTCCAGCATTTTCTGTTTTTGTTCTACATCTGAGTTACAAGATTGCAGGCTGAAGATGCATTCATAGGCAAAGATATTCTGATCATTGCCAGTAACACTTTTGAAATAAGGCAAATGTGTGCAAAGGAGGAGATCTTTTCAGCCACGGTGTATGCACCTCAGTTGGAGCTATTTACTGTTGATGAATTTGAAGAACATAGGAACTGGAATTCAGACCTTTGAGTCTGATCTGCCATTCAATTAGATCATGTCCAATTTATCTCAGACTCTATTTGCACACCTTTCCTCCATATTTCTTGATACCTGTACCCCCCAAAAAATCTATCAAAAACAACTTAGATTTATATAGTATATAGTTTATTTATCTATTATTTAACTAATAAATCATCCCAAGGCACTTTATATGTTCATTTTAAAGCACATTTGACAATGGGTCACTTAAGGTGATACAAAGGCAGATGGCTGAAAGCCTTTTCAAAGAGGTAGGTTTTAAATAGCATCTTAAAGGCAGAAAGTGAAGTATAGAGGTGGAGAAATTTAGGAAGGGAATTTTAGAGCTTAGGGCCTAGACAGCCAAAGGCATGGACATCAGTGGTACATCAATTAACATTTGGGATACTCAATAGGTTGGAATTAGAGAAGTGCAGATAATTCAAAGGGCTCTAAAGCTGGAGGAGATTACAGAGACCATGGAGAGATTTGGAAATGAGGACGACAATTTTAAAATCAGGCATTGTTTAACTGGGAGACAATGTGGATCAATGGTCACAGGGGTGATCGGTGAGTGGGACTTGATGTGAGTAAAGACATGAGCAGTAAAATTTTGGATGACCCAAATTTTCAGACGGTAGAATGTGCAAGACTAGACAGAAATGCAATGGAATAATCTAGAGATAACAAAGACATGGATCAGAGCGACAGATGAGCTAAGGCAGAGGCTGTGTTGGGTGATGTTAAGGAGGTGACCTTACCAATGGTAAGGATATATAGTCACTAGTTCATCTCTGGGTCAAATATGACACCAAGGTTGCGAACAGTCTGGTTGCCAGGGAGACAGGTGGAGTTGATAGCTAGGGAACAGAGCTTGAAGCTCACTCTGATGTCCTGGCCATCATTTATCCCTCAATCAATATCAGTAAAAAAGAACAGATTATCTAGTCACTATCACATTGTGGTTTGTGGGAACTTGTTTTCAGCAAATTAACTACTGTGTTTCCTGCATTACAACAGTGACTACACTGCATAAAGTTTTTTTATTGGCTATAAAGCACTTTTGGAGTATCTTAAATCATGAAAGGCATTTTCTTTTTATAGCCTTTCATTTCCCCATCATCCCAATTAAGCTTCACAGTAATTTTTCCATGGTCTGAACATTATTCCGAGAAAGGGGCACCCAGAAATGAATGCCATACTCCAATTGTAGCCTAAGGATATTTTTTTGGTGATATCAGCATCACTGCTTAGCTTTTATATTTAGTGCCTGTCTGCATAAACCCAGAATGCCATTAACTTTTTGTACGTTTTTTGACTTGAATATGCACCTTTAAAGATAGCCACATCAATGATGCCACATTTCCCTGTTCCTCCACCCTGTTAATAATCTAATGATTTACAAATTAGGAGCAGGAGTAGGGCACTAGGTTTCGAACATATCTAGCAACTCAAGACTGGGCAACCATGAGGTACTGTGGCCATCACCAGTAGCAGGATTGTACTCAACCCAAACTGTAACCTCAAGGCTCGGCATATCCCCCACTCTACCATTACCATCAAGCCAGGGGGTCAACCCTGGTTCAATGAGAGTGCAGGAGGGCATGCCAGGAGCAGCACCAGGCATACCTAAAAATGAGGTGTTAGCCTGGTGAAGCTACAACACAGGACTACTCAGGTGCCAAACAGCATAAGCAGCAAGTGATAGACAAGCTAAGCGATTTCACAACCAATGGATTAGATCTAAACTCTGCAGTCCTGCTACATCCAGTCGTGAATGGTGGTAATTAAACAATTCACTGGAGGAGGAGCTCCACAAATATGCATATCCTCAACGATGGGGAAGGCCAGCGCATCAGTACAAAAGATAAGGTTAAAGAATTTACTGCAATCTTCAGTCAGAAATGCTAAGCAGATGATGCATCTCGGCCTGCTCTGGAGGTCCCCAGAATCACAGATGCCAGTCTTCAGCCAATTCAATTTACTCCACAGGATATCAAGAATTGGCTGGAGGCACTGGATACGGCAAAGTTTATGGGCCCTGACAATATTCTGGCAATAGTACTAAAGACTTGTGCTCCAGAACTTGTCACCCCCCCAGCCAAGCTGTTCCAGTACATCTACAACACTGGCATCTACCCGGCAACGTGGAAAATTGCCCAGGTATGTCCTGTACGCAAAAAGCAAGACAAACCCAACCCTACTAATTACCACCCTGTCAGTCTACTCTCAATCATCAGTCAAGTGATGGAAGAGGTCATCAACAGTGCTATCAAGCAGCACTTGCTTAGCAATAGCCTGCTCACTGGTGCTCAGTTTGCATCCTGCCAGGGCCACTCAGCTCCTGACCTCATTACAGCCTTGGTTCAAACATGGACAACAGAGCTGAACTCCAGAGGTGAGGTGAGAGTGACTGCCCTTGACATCAAGGCAGCATTTGACTGAGTGTGGCATCAAGGAGCCCAAGCAAAACTGGAGTCAATGGGAATCAGGGAGAAAATTCTCCACTGGTTGGGGGCATATCTAGCATGAAGGAAGATGGTTGTGGTTGTTGGTCAGTCATCTCAGTTCCAGGATATCACTGCAGGAGTTCCTTAGGGTAGTGTCCTCGGCTCAACCATCTTCAGGTGCTTCATCAATGACCTTCCTTCCATTATAATGTCAGAAGTCGGGATGTTCGCTGGTGATTGCACAATGTTCATCACCATTTGCAACTGCTCAGATATTGAAGCAGTCCATGTCCAAATGCAGCAAGACCTGGACAATATCCAGGCTTGGGCTGACAAGTGGCATTTAACATTCGTGCCACACAAGTGCCAGGCAATGATCATCTCCAAGAAAACCTAACCATCGTCCCCTGACATTTAATGGCATTACCATTGCTGAATCCCCCACTATCAACATCTTGTGGTTACCATTGACCAGAAACTGAACTGGAATAGCCATATAAATACTGTGGTTACAAGAGCAGTTCAGAGGCTAGGAATCCTGCACCTCCTGACTCCACAAAGCCTGTCCACCTTCTGCAAGGCACAATTCAAGAATGTGATGGAATACTCCCAACTTGCCTGGATGAGTGTAGCTCCAACAACACCTAAGAAGCTTGATACCATCCAGGACAAAGCAGCCTGTTTGATTGGCACCCCATCCATAAACATTCACACCTTCCACCACAAACGCACAGGGGCAGCAGTGTGTACCACTTACAAGATGCACTGCAGAAACTCACCAAGACTCTTTAGACAGCACCTTCGAAACCCAGGACCACAATCATCTAGAAGGACAAGGGCAGCAGATACATGGGAACACTACCACCTGGAAGTTCCCCTCCAAGTCACTCACCATCCTGACTTGGAAATATATCACCATTCCTTGACTCACTGTCAAAATCCTGGAACTCCCTCCCTAACAACACCATGGGTATACCTACACGACAGGGACTACAGCAGTTCTGGAGGTAGCTCACTGCCACCTTCTCAAGGGGCAATTTGGGATGGGCAATAAATGCTGGCCTAGCCAGCGCAGCCACATCCCTTGAATTAATAAAATAAAACAAGGCCCCTCCAGCCCGCTTTGACATTCAATAAGATCAAGGCTGAGTGATTGTAACATCAACTCCACATTCCCACATACCCCTGATAATCTTTCACCCCCTTGCTTATCAAGAATCTATCTACCTCTGCCTTAAAAATATTCAAAGACCTGCTTCTACCGCTTTTTGAGAAAGAGATTTCCAATGACTTACTACCCTGTGAGAGAAAAAAACTTTTCATCTCTGTCTTAAATGGGCAACCACTTATTTTTAAACAGCGACCCCTAGTTTTAGATTCTCCCACAAAAGACAACATTACTTTCCACATCCACCCTGTCAAAACCCCTCAGGATCTTATATTTTTCAATCAAGTTGCCTCATACTCTTCTAAACTCCAGCAGATACAAGCCTAGCCTGTCCTACCTTTTCTCATAAGACAGCGCTCCCATTCCAGGTATTAGTCTAGTAAACCTTGTGTGACTGCTTCCAATGTATTTACATCCTGCCTTAGATAAGGAGACCAATACTGAACACAGTACTCCAGATGTGGTCTCAGTAATGCCCTGTATAACTGAAGCATAACCTCTCTACTTTTGTATTCAATTGCCCTCACAATAAATTATAACATTCTATTACCTTTCCTAATTACTTGCTGTATGGGCATATTAACCTTTTGTGATTCGTGCACTAGGACACCCAGATCCCTCTGCATTTCAAAGCTCTGCAATCTCTCACCATTTAGATAATATGCTTCTTTATTATTCCTCCTGCCAACATTTACCCACTTTCTACACCATTTGCCAGATCTTTGCCTACTCACTTAACTTATCTATATCTTTATGCCCTCCTCACAACTTTCTTTCCTACCTATCTTTGTGTCATCAGCAAATTTTGGTCGCTTCATCCAAGTCGTTGATATAAATTGTAAAACATTGAGGCCCCAGCAATGATCCATGTGGCACTCCACTTGTTACATCTTTCCAACCATAAAATGACCCACTTATGCCTACTCTCTGTTTCCTGTTAGCTAGCCAATCTTCTATCCATGCCAATATGTTACCCTGACACCATGAGCTTTTATTTCCAGCAATAACCTTTGATGTGGCACCTTATCAAATGTCCTTTGGTAATCTAAGTATAGTACATCCACTGGTTCTCCTTCATCCACAGCACATGTTACTTCTTCAAAGAACTCCAATAAATTGGTTAAACATGATTCACATTGCACAAAACCATGTTGACTTCCGCCTGATTACTTTGGATTTATCTAAGTGCCCTGTTATAATGTCTTCAATAATAGTTCTAACATTTTCTCTATGACAGATGTTAACCTAACTGCCCTGTAGTTTCCTACTTTGTGTCTCCCGCCCTTTTTGAATAAAGGTGTTACAATCACTATTTTCCAATCTAATGGAACCTTTCTCAAATCTTGAGAAATTTGGAAAATTAAAACCAACGCATCAACTATCACATTAACAACTTCTATTAAGACCTTAGGATGAAGTCCATCAGGACCCAGAGGTTTGTCAGCCCGCAGCTCCAACAATTTGCTCAGTACCACTTCCCTGATAATTTTCATGAGGTTCTCCCTCCCTTCTGGTTCCTGATTTACAGCTATTTCTGAGATGTTACTTGTATCCTGTAAAGTGAAGACCAATGCAAATTATCTGCTTATTTTCTATTATTAATTCCTCGACTCAGTTTCTATAGTGACCAATGCTCACTTTGTTAACGCTTTAAAAAAAAATCTATAGAAACTCTTGCTTTCTGTTTTTATATTTATGGCTAGATTTCTCTTGTACTCTAATTTTTCCCTCCTTATGGATCTTTTAGTCATTTTTTGCTGTTTTTTATATTCTGTCCAATCTTCTGAACTGCCATCCATCCTTGCTTAATTACATGCTTTTTCTTTAAGCTTGATACTATCTTTAACTTTTTTAGATAAAGATTCTGGGCTCTGGGTCCTCCCCTTGGAATTTTTCTTACTCGTTGTAATGTATATATTCTGTCTATTCTGAAATATCCCTTTAAATGTCTGCCACTGCATCTCTATTGACTTATCCCTTTCCCTAATTTGCCAGTTCACTTTAGCTAGGTCTGCTTTCATGCCTTCATAATTGTCCTTATTTAAGTTTAAAATACTAGTCGTGGACTCACTCTTCTCTCTCTCAAAGTGCATATAAAATTCAATCATATTATGATTGCTGCTACCTAGAAGTGCTTCACTATGAGGCCATTAGTTAATCCTATCTTGTTGCCCAATACAAGGTCTAGTTTTGCCTGTTCTCTGGTTGGCTCCAGAATGTGTTTTTCTAAGAAACTATCCTGAAAACATTCTATGAGTTGTTCATTTAGGCTGCCTTTTCTCATCTGATTTTTCTGGTCTATATGTAGATTAAAATCCCCCATGATTATCACCATACCTTTCTGACAAGCTCCAATTATTTCTCCCTTTATGTTCCGTTCTACAATGTGGGAACTGTTAGGGAGCCTGTACACCACTTCCACAAGTGATTTCCTGCCTTTATCATTTCTCATCTCAACCTAAACTGCTTCTACATCATGATTTCTTGAATTTTGGTCACCCCTCCTATTGTGCCAATACCATCATTAATTAAGAACCATCCCTCCAACTTTTTCTAGCTTCATGTCCTTCTTAAATGTCAGGTACCCTTCAATATTCAGGTCCCAATCTATGTCATTCTGCAGCCATTTCTCTGTAATGGTTATCAGATGGTATTTATTTATTTCTATTTGTGCTTTCAGTTCATCTGTTTTGTTTTCAATATTGCATGCATTCAAATACAGAGCCATTAGTTTTGTCTTTTTGTTATTTTTGTAACCTCTAGCCTTATCTGCTGATTTACTCTTAGGTTTGTACTCTCCATTCCTTCCTGTCATGATCACTTTATCATTTCCCATATTAGTACCTTTCTTTCTTGCCTTGTCTCTATTCTTTGATTTACCACATCTTCTCAAATTTGATCCCTTGTGCCCACTATTTGGTTTAAAATGCTCTCTACTTTCCTCGTTATGGACTTGCTGAAACACTGGTCCCAGCATGGTTCAGGTGTACACCATCCCAACAGTAGAGATCCCACTTTCTCCAGTACTGATGCCAGTGCCCCACAAACTGGAACCCACTTCTCCCATGCCAGTTTTTGAGCCACGCATTCATTTATCTAATCTTAATTGCCTCATGCCAATTTGTACATGACTCAGGTAATAATCCAGAGATTTATACCTTTGAGGTTCTGCTTCTCAATTTTGTGCTTAGCTCCACATTACCTTATCTTACTGCTTTTCATTGTTCTTTTCCCCAAAGGCACTCCTCCATATTCTTCTGAACTACATCTGCCATTTTTCAGTCTGTTCTGCTAACCTGTCTATGTCCAACACTGTAAGCTCTTGCACAGGGCAGAAAAGCCAAAGAATGTGTTGGAGAGGTAGAGTCTGTTTTATCAGTGTTCATTTAGAAACTGATCTCTGCTCATAGGCAGCACCACAATGGGAGAGCACGTAAACAAGCAAAATTGGAGGGGAGAAAGAATGGATCTTTCAGAAACTCCTGAAGTGATTGTGGGGGAGTCTGATGAGGAGCCGTTGCTGGAGCTGTGTTGGATACACTGTGACAAGAGGGGGTGTAACCATAAAATGTCAGTCCCACTGAAGTAGGGCAAGGGAGGAGAATGTCTTGATTGCTTAGGTTGATCATCGCAGAGGTCAAAGATGACAAGGTGGGAGAAAGGGCAATAGTCTCAATCACAGGTGTTATCATTGACTAGGACGATCTCAATTCCATGAATAGGCTGGAGCCAGACTAAAGGGCTTCAAACAAGTTGGGGAGGGGGCTCAGCAGAGAATTTCAAATTCTGAACACCAGTGGCATAATAACATGTTCTAATCTCCTCTCTGAACAAAATAACCACATCAGACTGCTTTAAAGTACAAAGATACTTGGTTAAGGTTATTTTTAAATTCACTAATGGGATGTGGGTGTCACTGGCTAGGCCAGCATTTATTGCCCATCCCTAATTGAGAGTCAGCCACATTGTTCTGGGTCTGGAGTCACATGTTGGCCAGACCAGGTAAGGACAGCAGATTTCCTTCCCTAAAGGGATATTAGTGAACCAGATGGATTTTTTTTACAACAATCAGCATGATTTTATGGTATTCATCAGACTTTTAATTCCAGATTTTTATTCAGTTCAAATTCCACTATCTGCCGTGGTGGGACTCAAACCTAGGCCCCCAGACCATTACCCTGGATTATCAGTCTAGTGACAATACCATTATGCCACCACCTCCCCTTTAAGGTACAGCTTAAAGAGGTGGATAATTAATTGACAAAAAAAGGTAACAAGGAGCATAGAAAGAGCAAGGGGATGGGACTAAATCTTTCTTTTCAAATAACTAAATAACATTCAAAACAGCCAGCCCAGGTGCAGCAGAATGAATGCCTTCATCTGTGCTGTTAAGTTTTCTTAGTAAAACAATACAGACCAAAAGATTGCATGTTTAATCCTCACTGTGTGTTGAAATAGCCAATCTCAGCTCCATCTGGGTGTTAAAGTAGGCCTAAGTGCACTTGGATTCAAAGGGAGAGAATTAGCCAGAGTTCCTGATTGCTATTCACTGCTGGAATGTTCTGTGTGCATGAGCATTGGGTAGGCACAGAATTGGGCATGGTTGCAATGCCCTTTGAGGTGAATAACTTGCCAATTATTACTATCTAAACTCACCAATGAAAGATATTACTGGAGGAAAGTGTTGAATGGCTATGGTGTCAATGGAATGATACCCCATCCAGAGTGTATCTTCAGCAGAAGAATAGGAAATATCAGGAGAAGCTCCTCAAAAATATTTAAATACAAGCATATTTAACATTCTGGGGGTTACCATTGACCAGAAACTGAACTGAACTAGCCATATAAATACTGTGGCTACAAGAGTAGGTCAGAGGCTACGAATCCTGCACCGAGTAACTCACCTCCTGACTCCCCAAAGCCTGTCCATCATCTACAAGGCACAAGTCAGGAATGTGATGGAATACTCTCCACTTGCCTGGATGAGTGCAGCTACAACAACACTGAAGAAGCTTGACACCATCCAGGACAAAACAGCCCACTCGATTAGCTTGATTCCCTCCACTGCCGATGCACAGTGGCAGCATCTACAAGATGCACTGCAGGAACTCACCAAGGTTCCATAGGCAGCACCTTCCAAACCCACAACTACTAACATCTAAAAGGACAAGGGCAGCAGATAGATGGGAACACCACCATCTGGAAATTCCTCTTCAAGCTAATCACCATCCTGACTTGGAAATATATTGCCGATCCTTCACTGTTGCAGGGTCAAAATCCTGGAACTCCCTCCCAAATGGCACGGTGGGCATGCCTACACCATATGGACTGCAGCGGTTAAAGAAGGCAGCTCACCACCACCTTCTCAAGGGTAATTAGGGATGGACAATAAATTCTGTCCTAGCCAGTGATACCTAAATCCCATCAATGATTTTTTTAAAATCCCATGGTGCTACTTACAAGTAAGTTAGTGCCCAGAGCGTTGTTGGGAAACGCAGTTGCTACCGTGACCTCCCTTTTTAAGGCCACTGTTCTAACTAGGCAAATCCAAATAATCACCACCTCATAAATTGCTGCAGGTCAGTTACTTTGTAAATTTCAAGCTCTGGGTTAGTTTTTGGCTATTTTTCTTTATAATATTGCTTATAACATATGTAGCAAAGTTTTATATTCTCTATGCAATGTCTGGAATGTGACGCATGAGGTGGATGAAAGGTTTTTTTAAATATACATTGCATAAAGAAAATACAAAATATATGTTTCAGCAAACAATAAAAGATTTTAAAAATTAGTTATGCAGAATTAACACATGGTCAGAGCAGCTGTTTTCCACTCAAGTAAAGGAGATCTACCTAACTCATTCATGAGTTATAAGTGCTTCACTCATAATATATTCATGGTGCCACACCTGTTCCTGTCAAGCATCCCCTGTATCTCTGTAGATGAACTGCTTCTTGAATTAGTTGAATTATTTTGATGAGGCCTGCTCTATAGCCCGACCTTGTAATCTAGGGCCTGTTTACTCCCCTGTACGCAAAGTGAGTATGTGCTGGTATCCAACAAGGCTGATTTACTTGAATTTTGTGAAGTAAACATCTTTTCCATACAGAAAGGTATTGAAAAGCCAACATGTGTCTCTCACTGGAGTATTTTGATTCATCTCTAGAATGGGTCATTGCAGAACCATTTTTTTTATTTAGTACAGATTTAATGTATTGGGTATCAGGTTTGTGCTCTTTAAACAGGTGAATGTTTGACTTGTGTGAATGTCACTAAATTCTTACCATGGTCACTTTCCCTCCATCATAAAATGCAGGACTACTTACAATGCTTGTGAGAGACATCTCTTTTGGGAATAGTAATGGTAAGGAATGAGGGCAAAACATAAACTGATAATCTAGGAACTAGACTACAGGAACCAGACACCAAACATTGAATATAGATGATTGTCATTGACTCTACTGATAGCCAAGAAAATGTCCTTCAAAATTAGAACAATTTATCATCCAACATCAAACACATATCAGGCATTCTCCAGGATACTAACATTAGTTAAGCAGGCATTCTAGATAGGCTTAAGGGCTGAAAACTAATACATCTCACTGGACACATAAACTGTACCCAAGGTAGTTAGAAAAACAAGGAGAAGATTTCTGAAGCACTAATACTGATTTTGAGTAAGTCAGAGAACAATCGCAGACCCCTGGGTGTGTAGTTCCCATAATCAGAAATTGCAGAAGGTCATACCTGGCAACTACAAATCCATTAGCTTTAGCTAATTAAAAAAGTAATGGAATCAATGACCAGAATCTAAATGGAAGGGGACCTGAATGAAAAAAAACTTAATAATTAAAAACAGTAAAATACAGAAGGAATCAGCGGCCTGACCAACCTCATAGACCTATTTGGGAAGGTGCTATCCCAAGTTGATTTGGGTGGTGGGGGTCAGGGAGGGAGGTGGGTGGGGGGCTGGGGTTGGTGGTAGCGGAGGGTGAGTGAGGGGTGGTGGTGGAAGAAGATGAGGATGCATAATATACCTTAAGTTCCATCAGCTTTTGATAAAGTACTGCAAAGGAGCCCTGTTTATCAACTAACTGAGGAATGGAAGCACATGATACTTGCAAAGGAAGATAGGTCACTGTGGAGAAATGTTGAATGGGATGCCCAAAGGTTAGGGGGGAGGGTACTTTTGTTCTTAAGATACCTAAATGTCCTTGAATCACAATCTCAGTCCAAAGTAGTTGAATTCATAGAAAACACCAAGTTTGGAGGAAGGGGAATGTGGACTGGGAAGAGGCAGTCAGGATCTTACAAAGAGGTTGACATCATCTCGGCTGATCCATGGCAAATATGGTTCAATACTGACAATACATAGTACTGCATATTGGAAATCATATGCACTCTGTTCATGGCATAGAACTTACCAAATCGAAGTTGAAAGAGATCTAAATTGACTTACCAGTATAAAACAGTGCAAGCTGGCATTAAACAAATTGATTATAACCTCAGTCAGTTGGGCATAACCTGCCGGGGGTCATAGTGAAGGTGTAGAGTGCTCTAATCAGGCTGCACATGGACTATTGAATACATTTGTGATTACTGTGACATAAGGGCACCACCCAGCCTCTGTCACCATTGCAGAGAGCAACAAGGATGATCCCCAGTGTCATAATGAAGAGGTACAGGGAGAAACTTAATGAGTTATATTATTCAGCCTCAAAAGGCATTGGAAAGGGGATCTTGTGGAATTACAAGAATAGAGAAAGTAAATCAGCAGGACAAGTGGACCATGGAAAATAGGTTCCAGTAAAATTACTATTGGGTTTCCAAAAATTGGAAATCCAAGTTTCAGAAACATAGTTCAGCTAGTGGCTCAACTAATCAAAATTAAAGTCAAAAGAAGAATTTTGTGTAATGTATTTTTTGTATATAGATACCATAATAAAAGAGTTCAGTGTGAGAAATGACAGCGAAGAACTTATAGTAGTAGGAGATTAACTAGTTTGATATGTTTTTACTACTTAAAAGGGCAAAGCAAGGTAAAAATTTATATACCAGATGCAATTGTTGGGAATATTGAAGTGAGGATGGATGGATTTAGTACAAATAACAGAAGATAAGAATACCCCCATTCAATCTGCAAGCATAACTCCGAGCTTCTGGTCATCTGGGTTTTTAAAATGCCACCCACTCCCACTCTGACCTCTTTCTCCATGGCCTCCTGCATTGTTCCAATGAAGAACATAAATAGGAGCAGGACTAGGCCATTCAGCCCTTCGAGCCCACTCCACCATTTAATGAGATCATGGCTGATCTTCTACTTCAACAACATTTTCCTGCACTTTCTCCTCAATCTAAGGAACAGCACCTCAACTTTTGATTAGACGCTTTACATCCTCTGGACTCAACACTGAGTTCAACAATTTCAGATCATAACCTCTGTCCTCATTTTATTTTTTGTTTTTCGATGGCAGTTGTTGGTCAGGATTCAGCTATTGCCATTTACATCTCCTCTGGATCCATCTTTAGTTTCTTTACTTGCCCCATTACCATCACCTTTTGCATTGTGCCAACATGCCTTTTGACATTTAAAATCGCCTACCTTCTACTTATCACAGATCTTTCCTTCTGTCCCTACCCCGTCTGTCTGCCTTCCCTGCCTCTGTACTTGCTTAAAACCTGTTACACCTCCAACTTTTTTCCAATTCTGATGGAAGATCATTGGCCTGAAATGTTAACTCTGTTTTTCTCTCCACAGACCGGGTGCCAGACCTGCTGACCCCAGGACAGCATTTATTGTACATCCCCAATTTCCCTTGAGGGGGGGCACTTTCTTGAATCCCTGCGGTCCATGTGGTGTACGAGTTCCAGGATTTTGACCCAGCGACAGTAAAGGAAGGTGTTACAGTCCCAAGTCAGAATGCTGTGTGACTTGGAAGGGAATTTGAATTTGGCGGAGTTCCTATGTGCTGCCTTTGTTCTTCTAGGTGGTAGAGGTTGTGGGTTTGGAAGGTGCTGGTGAAGGATCCTTGGCAATTTGTCACAGTGCACCTTACAAATGCTACACACTGCTGCCACTGTGTACTGATGGTGGAGGGAGTGAATGTTTAAAGTGCTGAACGGGGTGCCAATCAAGTGGATAGGCTTTGGGGAGTCCTGAGGTGCACGTCAGACAGGTTAAGGACAGCAGATTTCCATCTCTCAAGGAGCTCAGTGAACCAGATGAACTTTTAAACCAGTCCAGTGGCTTCGTGATCATCATTACTGAGACCCATGGATGCTCTGCGGCAAATGGCAGGATGGGTGGAAAATGGAAAGATTAATAACAAGCTAAAAGTTACTTAATTTTATGCCAATGGTAAGAGCATACAAATTAAACTTGTGGAATTGGAAAATATGTTAAAGGAAACCAAGTAATGCAAGGGAAATAACCGAGACTAGACCAAGCCAATGAACTCACTGAGTCAACCACTTGAACGTACGGGAAGAATTGTCACAGCAGTTGAAAAGTGAAAAGGTACATTACTAATGTCTGGGATAGATACCCGGCTGGAGACTTTTCCCAGACACTCGGAGGCGCGGCTGGAGGCGGAGGCCTTGGGAAAATTGAGGACAAGGAAGTTGTGCTGGTTCCTTGTCCTCATTACTTAAGTGGATTGTGAGTAACCTCCCTCTCACCCCCGCAGCAGCAGGGAGCGTGTTGAGGCTCGTCAGCAATTTCCCAGGGTAAACGAGTTTTACTGGCCTCACACCGGGACCCCTGCTATCTTTGCAGCTCGCCAGGTAACAGAAGGTGCATGCAGAGTGGGAACTCGAAGCGATATGGCAATTACTTCAAACCTACTGTTTTCAGATGCAAACCTGAAGGCCTCTGCAGGCAGAGGCTCACCATTTCCTCCTAATCTCCCGGAGACTGCAGCAAGGAATAGTGCTGGTGGAGAGTAAGTGTTGCCTCCAGCCGTTTCACTTCTGCTGAGCCCCCGCCGCCCCCTCCCGCGTCCCATGCACACCAGCAACACCGCCACTGCTCACAGGGAAGGCAGCCGGCCAGCCGTGCAGTCTCGTGGACCCACTGGCTCTCCACGACTTGCTCACCGTCCCGAGGAGCGCGCCGATCCCAGAGCAAAACGTCTTAATTGGCCACGTCTGCAAAATTAGCCCGGGAGGTGTGCCGCCACCGTGAACAGGGTTGGGACCCGAAGATTCAGCCTGTGGTTTCAGAATGGGGCTGAATGCTGTAACAAGACAGATGTCATTTAAACATATGCAATGACATGTGAACACAGGCAGGTGCAGATCTATGCTTCAGTACATCTGGAGGCAATTAAAGAACCTCACTGCAAAAATGCTAAATATGACGTAATTTGGGTCTTCATTGGAACTGTATAATTTTCTGTACATTTCTTGCATGTATTTAAAATGACAAGTCTTGCTAATTGCATTGTGTACTTTTGTGGCCGTGTCTGGAGGTTATCAAGAAATATTAATAATTCTGTGCAAGACTGGGGCTGGGAAGAGCAGGGACTAGCTGGATAAAATCTTATCCCCATCATGACATTACCAGTCTTGGCAGCACATTTTAAAGCATTGTACTCATATCTGAATTAGCAATAGCTTCAACAGTTCACAACAAGCACACACTAATTGTGACTTCAACTTGTAGGATAGGGTAGAATAGTGGTTATGTTACTGGACTAGTATATGGCACGGTTTAAAGAAAAGCGGTCTCCGATTTAAGACGGAGACAAAGAGGATTTCTTCTCTGAGGGTCGTTAGTCCTTGGGATTCACTTCCACAGATGGCAGTGGAGGCTGGGTCATTGAATATGTTCAAGGCTGAGTTAGACTGGTTTTTGATTGATGAGGGAGTGAAAGGTTATGGGGGACAGACAGGAAAGTGGAGTAAAGACCACAATCAGATGGGCCATGATCTTATTGAATAATAGAGCTGGATCAATGGGCTGAATGGCCTACTCGTATGATCTTATGACAAATGGTATTACATAAAGTGCAATACTGATCAATTTCTTTCAATATGGTGTACTAGGTGCCTCAGTATATTTGCTATCATAGGTTATATTTACAATGTACATTTACATTTTATGTCATGTTAGTTCTTAAATGGGAGCGATTGAGAAGTGTTGATGTCCTGGGTGTTCTTGTTCATAAGTCACTGAAAGCTAACATGCAGGTGCAGCAAACAATTAGAAAGGTAAATGGTATGTTAGCCTTTATTGCAAGAGGATTGGAGTACAGGAATAAGGGAGTCTTGCTGTAATTGTATAAAGTCTTGGTGAGACCACACCTGGAGTATTGTGTGCAGTTTTGGTCTCCTTACCTAAGGAAAGGTCTACTGGCCATAGAGAGAGTGAAATGAAGGTTCATCTGACTAACGAAGAAGGGTCATACAGATTCAAAGTTAACTCTGTTTCTCTCTCCACAGATGCTGTCAGACCTGCGGAGTTTTTCCAGCATTTTCTGTTTTTATTTCACCAGACTAATCCCTGGGATGGCAGGATTGTCTTAGGTGAGATTGAAGAAAATGGGCCTGTATTCTCTTAAGTTTTGGAAAATGAGGTGATCTCATTGAAGCGTACAAAATTCTTACAGGGCACGACAGGGTAGATGCAGGAAAGATGTTTTCAACTGTTTGGGGTTCTAGAACTAGGGGACTCAGACTCAGAATAAGAGGTAAGCCATATAGGACTGAGATGAGGAGGAATTCTTTCAGTCAGAGGGTGGCGAATCTTTGGAACTCTCTACCCACTGAGGGCTGTGAAGGCTCAGTCACTGGGTATATTCAAAGCAGAGGTCGATAGATTTCCAGATACCAATGACATCAAGGGAAATGTGAATAGTGTGGGAAGATGGATTTGAGGCAGAAGATCAGCCATGATCTAGTTAAGTGACAGAGCCGGGCTCGAGGGGCTGAATGGCCTACTCCTGCTCCTATGTTCCTTGTGCAGAAATAGAACTGGGGGGCACAGCTTCAAAATAAGGGATCTCCCATTTAAGAAGGAGATGACGAGGAATTCCTTCTTTCAGAGTCATTAGTGTTTGGAATTCTCTTCCAAGATGGCAGTTCTGGGTCATTGAATATATTCAAGGCTGAGATAGACAGAGTTTTGATTGACAAAGAAGTCAGGAGTTATGGGGTGGGGGGGGGGGGGGGTGCGCTGTGGGGCGTTGCAGACAGAAAAGTGAAGTTAAAGCCACAATCAGATCAGCCATGATCTTATTGAATAATAGAGCTGGATCAATGGGCTGAATGGCCTACTCCTGCTGCTACTTCTTGTGTTCTTGTGTCAAACATTCTCTGGTGCATACAACCTGAGGGTTTTTTTGAGAAGTGCCAGCCCCTTGGTGTACTATGGCAGGTGAGTCTTAGACAGTAATTTTCTGGTCAATAGGAAATGACTGGATGGTGAGGACACCCTTCTCATCAGGTTAAGACATTTCCATTTCCTGATGCTACCTTTTATTCATGTATGCCATTATTAGTTGTCATTCGTGACTTTATGTTTGCTCAAAATTGCAATAAGTCTGGACTCACCATTATCCCTATTAGCTTCAAAATTCAGCAATATTAATTTCGTTTTCCAACATTTAAATAACCAGTACAGTTGGGAAAACAGGAGTAGGGGAAACGCTTTCAAAAAGGAATGTGCAAAGCAGTTGGACAGTTTTCCAGCTCTTTCCCAGCTTCACATCCATACCCAACTGGAGCTGAACAAACATCCTAACTAACATTTTGAACTAGAACTAATGTCACTCACAATAACAGCTCACAGGTAAACACACAAGCAGATTTCCAACAAAAACTTGCTGCATGATGTATATTAATCTGCACACATATGCAGGATGAGCACTGAATGTTCTCTTCCAACTTTCAACATCTGAAAACAATTTCTCTGCTTGCAGGATGAAGCAGTAAACAAGAAACCAGAATGAAGAAAGCCTTTAATTAGACCTGACAGCACCATAATGGAAATTCAGGACATTGTTAGACCATGTAGAAGTTCGAATTAAGAATTCTAGCCCAATAAATTTGCATTACTTTTTATAGAGTTTTTAATTGTGAGCAATACCTCTGTTCTCTTATACATGAGTTTACAGCAGTTGTGGCTCAGTTGGTAACTGAAAGGAAAGAGATGCTGTAAAATGCTGCAGATTTGACGTGTATTCAAAAGGAAGATTAGTAAGGACGTGGCTTATCAATTTATTGTATAATTACCAGTGCCAATCTTTAAGGTCAAGGAGTTCCCTGCTACTCCTGTGTTTCTACATTTACCCCTTTCAAGGACAAGGGTACTTTTCAGAAAAGATCCACAGCCTATCAACCTCAACAACTCAAACCCCATTAGCTCCCCAGTTCATCACCAATCTATCCAAAGTGCCCATTAAAAGTCTCGACCCGATTTGCGGCATTTCCTCCTGGGATAGTCAATTTCAATCAACCTCAGAAACTTTCCCATTTCCTTACTTGAAGACAAATTGCTTGTGTGGCATGGGGAGATAGGGGAAGGTGAACAAGGCGATCATGACAGGGGGCTGTAGGAGGCTAGGTTTTGTGGGGTTTGATATAGGGTCAGAAAAAGGGTGCTTTCCTCGTATTGGTAACTGAAAATTATATCAGGGTTCAACTGACAACATGAAGATGAAGAGTGCTGGAGGGCATGCCAGAAGCGGCCCCAGGCCTAGCTAAAAGTGAGGTGTCAACCTGGTGAAGCTACAACACAGGGCAACTTGTGTGCCAAACGGCATAAGCAGCAAGTGATAGACAGAGCTAAGCAATTCCACAATGAATGGATCAGATCTAAGCTCTGCAGTCCTGCCACATCCAGCCATGAATGGTGGCGGACAATTGGACAACTCATTGGAGGAGGAGGCTCCACAAATATCCCCATCCTCAATGAAAAGGGAGCTCAGCACAGCAGTGCAAAAGATAAGGCTGAATCATTTGCAACAATTTTCAGCCAGAAGTGCCGAGTGGATGATCTATCTCTGCCTCCTCCGGAGGTCTCTAACATCACAGATGCCACGATTCAGCCAATTCAATTCACTCCACATGGTATCAAGAAATAGCTAAAGGCACTGGATACTGCAAAGGCTATGGGGCCTAAGAATATTCTGACAATAATACTAAAGACTTAGTACTTTGTGCTCCAGAATTTTCCACACCCCTAGCCAAACTATTCCAGTACAGCTACAACATGGACTGTTTTCCACATTGACAGGTAGATGCCAAAGTATGCCCTCTACACAAAAAGCAAGACAAATTTAACCCAGTTGATGACTGCCCCATCAGTCTACTCTCGATCATCTGTAGTGATGGAAGGGGTCATCAACAGTGCTATCGAATGGCACTTGCTTTGCAATAACCTGCTCATTGACGCTCAGTTTGAGTTCCTCCAGAATCACTCAGCTCCCGACCTCATTACAGCCTTGGTTAAAATGTGAGATGAAAGAGCTGAACTAAAGAGGTGAGGCGAGAGTGACTGTCCTTAACATCAAGGCAGCATTTGACTGAGTATGGCATCACTCAGCAAAACTAGAGTCAATGAGAATCAGGGTGCCACATCATGGGAAGGGTGTGAACATAAGGAGAGAGTGCAGCAGAGGTTTACAAGAATGGTTCCAAGGATGAGAAACTTCAGCTATGCAGATACTCTCAGCTGGTTGGAGTCATATACAGAATCACAGCATCACAGAATTTTAATGGCATTAAAGGAGGCCATTCGGCCCATTGTGTCTGCTCTGGCTCTCCAGATGAGCATTACTACATAGTGCCATTGCCCCGCCTTTTCCCTGTACCCTTGCACATTGTTTCTATTCAAATAATCATCTAGTGCCCTCTTGAATGCCTTGACTGAACCTGCCTCCACCACAATTCCAGGCAGTGCATTCTAGACGCGAACCACTCATGTGAAAAAGTTTTTTCTCACATCACATTTGCTTCTTTGGCAAATCACTTTAAATCTGTGTCCCCTCATTCTTGATCCTCTTACGAGTGGGAATAGCTTCTCCATAGCTACTCTGTCCAGCCCCCTCATGATTTTGAACATCTCTATCAAACCTCCTCTTAGCCTTCTTCTCTCCAAGGAGCACAGTCCCAACCTCTCCAAATTATCCGCATAGCTGAAGTTTCTCATCCCTGGAACAATTCTTGTAAACCTCTGCTGCACTCTCTCCTTATGTTCGCACCCTTCCCATGATGTGGCACCCAGAACTGTATATAACACTCCAGCTGAGGTCTAACGACTGTCTTATATAAATTCAGAAAATCTTCCCTGCTCTTGTACTCTATGCTGCTATTAATAAAGCCCAGGACACTAATGCTTTATTAACTGCTCTCTCCACCTGTCCTGTCACCTTCAATAATCTAGGCACATATATACTAAGTCTGTCTGCTTTTGCACCCCCTTCAAAATTTCACCCCTTATTTTATACTGTCTGTCCATGTTCTTCCTACCAAAATGCATCACCTCACACTTCTCTGCATTGAACTTTGCCACCTATCTGCCCACTCCACCAACTTGTCTATGTCCTGTTGAAGTTCCACACCATCGTCCTCACAGTTCACAATACTCCCAAGCTTTGTATCATCCACAAACTTTGAAATTGTCCCCTGCACACCAAGATCTAGATCATTAATATGTACCATGAAAAGCAAGGGTCTCAATACTGACCCCTGGGGAACTCTACTACAAACCTTCCTCTAACCCAAAAAATATCCATTGACCATTACTCCCTGCTTCCTATTTTTCAGCCAATTTTTTTATCCATGTTGCTATTTTCCCTTTTATTCCATAAGCAATAACTTATCTCACAAGTCTGTTGTGTGGCACTGTGTCAAATGCTTTTTGAAAGTCCATGTACACCATATCAACAGCATTACCCTCATCGACCTTTTCTGTTACCTCTTCAAAAAACTGCAGCAAGTTAGTTGAACACGATTTCCCCTTTACAAATTGATGCTGGCTTTTCCTTATCAACTCATATTTTTCCATGTGACTGCTAATTCTATCCCAAATAATTGTTTCTTGAATCTTGTGCACCACTGAAGTTAAACTGACTGGTCTGTAATTGCTGGGCTTATTCTTACAACCTTTTTTGAACAAGAGCGTAATGTTTGCAATTCTCCAGTCTACTGGCACCACCCCTGAGTCCAGAGAAGACTGAAAGCTTATGGCCAGTGCCTCTGTAATTTCTACTCTCACTTCCTTCAATTGCCTTTGGATGCATCTCATCCAGTCCCAGTGCCTTGTCAACTTTAAGTACTGACAGTCTATTCGACACTTGCTCCTTATCAATTTTGAACCCTTCTAGTGACAGAGTTTCCTCGTCTCTCACCATGGCCTGGGTAGCGTCTAGCTTCTTGGTAAAAACGGATGCAAAGTATTAATTTAATACCTCAGCCATGGCCCCTTCATCCATGTGTAAATTCCCTTTTAAGTCCCTAATTGTCCCTAATCCTCCTTTTACCACCCTTTTACTATTTATATGGCTAAAGGAGACTTTGGGATTCCCCTTTATGTTGGCAGCCAGTCTTTTCTCATAATCGCTCTTCGCTTCTCTAATATGCTTTTTCACCTCCCCTCTGAACCTTCTGTATTCCTCTTGGCTCTCAATTATATTTTCTGCCTGACACCTGTCATAAGCACACCTTTTTTTCTTTATTTTAATTTCAATCTCCTTTTTCATCCATGGAGCTCTGGATTTGTTTGCCCTACCTTTCCCTTTCAATGGAATTTATCTTGATTGTGCCCAGACAAATTCTTTTTTGAATGTAGCCCATTGTTTGGCTAAGTTTTTCCTGCTAATCTTTTGTTCCAGTCTATCTGGCCCAGATCCGTTCCTGTCCCATCGAAGTTGGCTCTTGTCCAGTTAATTATTCTTACTCTGGATTTCCTACCGTCCTTTTCTATCATCTTCCTAAAATGTACAATACAATGATCACTGTCTTCTAAATGTTCCACCACTGACACTTGATCTACTTGGCCCACCTCATTTCCAAGAACCGGTTACAACAGTGTATATTTTCTTGTTGGATTAGACATGTACTGCTGTAGAAAACTTTCCTGAACACAATCTAGGAACCTTTGCCCCTTTCCGCCCTTTACACTACTACTGTCCCAGTCTACATTCGGGTAATTAAAGTGCCCCATTACAACAACCCCTAATGCTTCCATCTCTCTGTAATTTTCCTGCAGATTTATTCTTCTATGTCTTTCTCACTATTTGGCGGTCTATTGACTACACCAAGCAATGTAATTGCACCCTTTTTGTTCCTTGGCTCTAGCCAAATTGTCCTTGAACCCTCAGGGACATCCACTTTCTCCAGCACAGCAATGCTCTCCTTCACCAATACCGCCACCCTTCCTCTTTTCCTATTTCTTCTGAACACCTTGTAGCTGGGAATATTTAACACCCAGTTCTACCCTTCCTTAAGCCAGGTCTCTGTTATCTCCACAACATCATATTGCCACAGGGCAATCTATGCCTGTAACTCCCCAATCTTACTTACTATACTCCGTGCATTCATATACATGCATAGTAACCCTGATTTAGGTTTTGTTACTTTCTCCCTTGCCCCAACTTAACCTATTAACTTACTATTCTATATACTAGTGCTATCTTTCCCTCCCAGTATTTTGTGCACCCTGGTATTCCTCTCTAATATTTTCTCTTAGTTCCCACAACCCTGCTGAGTTAGTTTAACGTGCACCCCGCAGCACTAGCAAAACACTAGCACAAAATACCTAGCACAAAATAAGATGGTTGTGGTTGTTGGAGGTAATCATCCCAGTTCCAGGACATCACTGCAGGAGTTCCGCAGGGCAGTGCCCTAGGCCCAACCATCTTCAGCTGCTTCATCAATGACTTTTGTTCCATCATAAAGTCAGAAGTAAGGATGTCAGCTGATGATTGCACAATGTTCAGCATCATTTGCAACTCCTCAGATGCTGAAGCAGCTCATGTCCAAATTCAGTAAGATCTGGACAATATCCACACTTGGGCTGACAAATGGCAAGTAACATTCACACCACACAAGTGCCAGGCAGTGACCTCCTCCAACAAGAGACAATCTAACCCTCACCCCCTGATATTCAATGGTATTACCATCACTGAATCCCCCATTAACCTGGGGGTTACCATTGACCAGAAACTGAACTGGACTAGCCATATACTGTGGCTACAAAAGCAGGTCAGAGGCCAGGAATCCTGTGGTGAGTAACTCACCCCCTGATTTTCCAAAGCCTGTCCACCATCTGCATGGCACAGGGCAGGAGTGCGAAGGAATACTCTCCACTTGCCTGGATGACTGCGGCTCCAACAACTCAAGAAGATTGACATTATCCAGGACAAAGGCAGCCTACTTGATTGACACTTCATCCACAAATATTCACTGCCTCCATCACTGATGCACAGTGGCAGTGGTGTGTACCATCTACATGACGCACTGCAGGAACTCACCAAGCTTCCTTAGACAGCACCTTCCAAACCCATGACCACTACCATCTAGAAGGACAAGGGCAGCAGATAGCTGGGAACACCACCACCACCTGTAAGTTCTCCTCCAAGCCACTCACCATCCTGACTTGGAAATATATTGCTGTTTCTTCACTGTTGCTGGGTTAAAATCCTGGAGCTCTCTCCCTAACAGCACTGTGGGTGTGCCTACACCATATGGACTGCAGCGGTTCAAGAAGGCAGCTCAACACAACCTTCTCAATTAGGGATGATCAATAAATGCTGGCCTAGCCAGTGACGCCCACATCCCATGAATGAATTAAAAAAAGAACCCTAATTGTCATGCACTGAAGAGGAACCCATTCATTATCAAGAATGCACCAAAATGCTGGTGGCCTGGATTTCATTGAGTTGTTCCCCCATCCACCAATACACAAATAATGCTGTTGAAAGCATATTTCACTTTACACTTTATACCACATAATATGTTTAAAACTTGGAATTAAACTGTACAGATGGCACACCATACGATCTCCTCTTGTCCCTGTGAGCTAGGAATTACTATCAGGGCTGTTAATAGCTTATTTCCTCCTCTACATTGTTCTGGAGCAAGTTATTTGTTTTAAGTATAATCAAACCAGCTGTTAAACAGCACCAAGAGGAATTTGTGTCGTAAAACACTCAAATGTGAACAGTTGCTGATCATATTTGCTACCCCATGTGTCAGCAACATCTCTCCATGACTATTTCTAAAGTTCATTTTAAATGCTATTAGAAATTCACAAGAAACTGTGAACATAAGCAAACTTCCTGAAATATTTACAGTGTCACTACAACTACTGGCCATGGGGAAATCCTTACCCAAGAGAAGATTGGGCTCAGCTGTGAAACCCTCCACAGTCAAATAGCATGTTAACATTATCTGAATTTACACATAAATAATGATCGTTTGAGGGTGGTGCAGTGGTTAGTGCTGCTACCTCACAACTCTAGGAATCTGGGTTCAATCCTAACCTCAGGTGTCTGTCTGTGTGGTGTTTGTATGTTCTCTGGGTGCTCTAGTTTCCTCCTACCATCCAAAGATGTGCTGGTTATAGGTGGATTGACTCCAGTAAGTTACCCCTCTATATGAGTGTGTGCCCTGTGATGGACTGGGTGTTTCTGCCTAGCATCCGTTGCCTGTTGGGATAGGTTCTGACTCCCCACAACCCTGAATTGGATAAAGCAATTCTGGAAAAGCGAGTGGATGACCATTTGAGGGCAGTAACAGGGAAGGCCAACAATTATTCCAAGTAAGGCTCAAAATATTTAGAAAAGGCAAAATAAAACTTTGATTTCTGAAAGCAGCTGACATTTGTCCTCAAATGTGATTTCCTATTTAGTTAAAATAGTGTATTTCTGGAAAACATCACTTCAAAAGTTATGCGAAATATTTTCACACCTAAAAGATTAAAGACATGAGTCTGAAACAAGACTGAAGTCCTTCTAAATGTTGATACTTGATTGGAGAAAAGGCTGTTTTTCTACCTGCTTAGTGAAGATAAAATATTTCAATAAAATATGATTCAGCACAATAATATTTTAGATAAGTCCTGTGAGAATGCCAAGCCAACAGAGGGCACTTTATCAGAAACCAAATTTTTATAAAGATTTTCATAATCCAGCCAAAGAAATTCTTTAAAAAAAAACAATAGGATTAGGAGAAGACAATACAGCCTGTCGAGCCTACTCTGCCAGTCAATATGATCATGACTGACCTTGGGCTTCAACTCCATTTTCCTGCCCACCCCTATCACCACCCCCACCCACATCCCTTGAATGCCTGAGAGACCAAAATTCTGTCTATCTCAGCCTTAAATATATCCAATAATGGAGCATCCACAACCCTCTGGGGTAAAAAAAATTCTGAGGATTCACAACCCATTGAGTGAAGACATTTTTCCTCAACTCAGTTCTGAGCGATCGCCCCTTATCCTGAAACTGGGCCCGCTTGTTCTAGATTCCCCAACCAGGGGAATTCTGATTAATTATTATGAACTTTTTCATTGTATGCATATTTATATCTTGTGCTATTTACATTGTATATAGTACTCTTTATATTTTATATCTTAGATATTTAATTGTAATTAAATACATTATTTATTTTATGCTGCAGCACCGAGCAAAATACTCAGTGATCTTATTATTGTAAGTGTTCTGCAATACAGAGTCGACCACTTCATCCTCCTCCATTTTTCCACCTTTTTTCTGTGATCCAACCTTCATGGGATCAATTTTGTGAGTTCCAGTCTTACTTGTCCCAGAACATCTCTTGGAGTGGCTTTTTCCTCTGACCCTGAATGACTATTTCTAAAGTTCATTTTAAATGCTATTAGAAATTCACAAGAAACTGTGAACATAAGCAACCTTCCTGAAATATTTACAAAGTCCTTCTTTGGATTCTTCTTATTACCATTTACTGTGAACTGCAGCATATAAGTCAACCCAACATAAAAACGACCCAATTTTTCCAGCCCTAGAAATCATGCTTTTGCATATACTTGGCATATAAATTGACTCCCCTGCCCAGCTGCACTTTTCAGCTACAACATACTATACTTGTATTAGTAGTCACCCAACAATTAATGTTTTACTTGCCTGTACCAGGAATTAACTGAATTACCCAGTGAAAAGCTCTACTTAGGTATTTTTTTCCTACTTGCAGAAAAATATGGGATCCACATTCTTGTCACCTGTCAGTTATTCCATAGCATGCTGTAAACAGGCCATCTTTGGCCTAATTCCTGAAACCAAGTTCACAATTACAACTTAGCCTTAAGTCAGTGGCTACCACATGGGCAAGTATACATGTAGTGATGCAGATTTTTTGGGATGGGGGACAGAAACAGGAGAAGCACCGTTAGGATTAAGCAGACAATGGGGCTGTGTTGTGAAACTATGTAAGAGTTTGAGACGCTCCCAGTCTTTGTAGTGTATGCCAATGACATTTTAGAATGGTGACCACCCACACTGGCTGTTCACTTTTATACTCGGCATATAAATCGACCTCCGTTTTTCGACGGATTTTGAGGCTTCAAATGTCCATTTATGTGCCAACATTTATGGTACTTGTTGGCCCTCCTGTTACTCATGGGCATGTGATCGCATTCGTGAGTCAAGGACAGACTAACTCCCCATTCTAGGGGCGTGTGGGGGGCCGGGGGAGGGGGCGGAGGTTGGGCTTGATGGGGATTCCTCAGGATTCACATTCTGAAAGAAGGGTATCCCTCATTTGCACTATGGAACCATTATTAAGAGGGGCACTTGGGAAATTTCCACATAGGGGGCCAATCTGTCCTTGTATGTATGCTGCCAACACAGCTCTAAATCTCCACTGCCAGCCTCGGCAATATGACTTCTCTCATTTGCTCCACAAGAGTGGGCGAGCTAACGTTCAACGTTGGGAAGATCAAAACATCCTTAATGTCTTCTGCTAAAAACGTCAATTTCTCCCTTCTATCTGGCTGTTCAGTGTATGAAACAGTGTCTAAATCTGAATTTCATGCACCGTAGCCTACCTTCCGGCAAGGCTATAAAGTTTCTCTCCCCATATAATGCCGCCTGACTTGCTAAAACGTTTCAGCAGACTCTGTTTTTATTGATGTTACAGAACGAATCCAGACCAATATTGATCCCAGGATAAATCAGGTGATCCCAAAAGCGTTTTATGCAGCTCTTCCCGCCCCCATTCCATCTCATCCCTCCAACCCTCAAAGCTACACGCTATACCACCCCCTTCCAGTAAACGCGCCAATTCTTCGAGGAAAAGTAGCTGCAAGCACGCCTGCGCCCATGGCGTAACAAAAAAAATACGCAGATCACGTGACGGCGGTCGCCTTGGAGACATTGGAATCTGGTGTGTGTCAGTTTCAGTGTCAAGAGTAACAATTAGAAGGAGCGAGTGGCCTGGCCTGGCTTCCACCATTCCCCCCCCACCCCCCGTGTCTGTGCTCGCTCTGCTGTCCTAATTGACCTTCTTGTGTCAACACAGAGGCGGAGCGGCGCCTGTAACTGACGCAGCCCGTTCTATCAGCGCTTGTCATTTCAGCGCGTCCCGTGAAACCGATAGAACCGCACAGGCGGGTTCGCGGCTGGGCTGCCTCTTCTGGGAGGGAGGTAAAAAAAAAACCCAGAAACCTTTCCCATCCCTCATCCTAACATCCTGCCAAAATGCACCGAAAGCATATAGAGCCCAGCACCGACATTCACAGTGACCCTCGAATTCACTGCCCCCCGGGACAAGGGGTGGCATTATATGGGGAACTTCTGAGGATTGGTATCAAATAGGAAAGCTACCCTGCCCGAGCTACAGCGCGGACGTTTCTTCCCCCACCCCAAGACGGTTCGTTGACTAAAAAAAACGTTCAAAGTTACGGGACTTGTACTTGGCCCTAAGGGGTGAATTGGAAAACCCGGCTGAAACATTTTAACCGGATCGAGAGTTCAGTCGGGATTCCCATGTTCAGCTCTATTTGACACTAGTCGTATGCTGCTGTGAGTCTGAGCCTCAAAACCATTGCTAGACGTACTGTATTTCAGTGACTGGACAACCGTATTCGCAAAGATTTTTAAAAGAGGTACATTCTGAGCCTAAGTTGTCCCTTTAACTTCAGTTTATGTCGTTCGTTGAGGTGACGAGTGTGCAGATGTTGCCTGATTCCGGCAATGGTTACTTGAGTGTTTGTTATGGCAGACTCTTGGGGCGGGTTGAATCCAAAAGGGAAGTTTTTTGCGGTGTCAGAGCAAAAATAAAATGCGGTTTCACCAAGTCTCCGGCTGTCGAAACATGTTCCTGACTGTGATTCTCCTGTTTCTGTCCTCCAAACAATGTCACTTAAAATCTGTATCACGACATGCCTACTTGCCAATGTGATAGCCACTGACTCAAGGCTAAGTTGTAATTGTGAACTCGGTTTCAGGAATTAGGCCAAAAATGGCCTGTTTGCAGCGTGCTATGGAAGTAACTGTCAGGTGACAGGAATGTGGATCCCATATTTTTCTGCGAATAGGGGAAAAAAACCGAAGTAGAGCTTTTCACTGGGGAATTCAGTTAATTCCTAGTTGCGTGACTGTTTGTTTGCTGACTTTCTGGTACTACCCCTGAATCATCAATGATGAGAATATAATTTATGGGGAGGTGGTGGCATAATGGTATTGTCACTGGACTAGTATTCCAGAGACCCAGGACAAAAACAAAAATAGCTGGCAAAACTCAGCAGGTCTGATGGCATCTGTGGAGAGGAAGACAGTTAATGTTTCGAGTCCATATGACTCTTCTTCAGAACTGAAGATAAATAGAAACGAGGTGAAATATAAGCTGTTGAAGGGGTGGTGGGATAGGTGAAACTGGATAAAGGGCCAATGATAGATGGAGACAATGGAGCGATTGCCAAAGATGTCATAGACAAAAGGACTTTTAATTCTATGAGGACCCTGGTTTGAATCCCGCCACAGCAGATGGTGAAATTTGAATTCAACAAAAATCTGGAATTAAAAGCCTGATGATTGCCAATTATCACAAAAAACCCATCTGGTTCGCTAATGTCCTTTAGAGAAGGAAATCTGTCATCTTAACCATGTGACTCCAGACCCACAGCAAAGTGGTTGACTCTTAAATGCCCTCTGAACAAGGGCAATAAATGCTGGCCTAGGCAGCAATGCCCACATCCCATGAACGAATAAAAAAAACTACTACTTGGCATTGGCATGCTCTTTGAGTTCACTAGATCACTTCTTTAGCAGTGCCGATGACATCTGATGACACTTGATCCAGTTCGGAGTGTATCGTAGAAACCCATGATTTTCTATCCATTCCTTTAGAACCATTTTCCTTAGAATCTTGCAGGTGCTGTTTTACTGGTTTCTGCTATGGCAGCTTTTGGTTTTTACAGTTGGTGATGGGTAGGCTAAAGAAAGCGAAGAGGGATCCTGCGGTCCCAATTCAACCTGTCCAGCTCTTGCACTCCCTCCTCTCAAGGATGTCCCCATGGATTGGTGCTCCCAGTTTGGACTGCATCTTAGGAAACAATGATTTTCTATCCAATCACATAATTTTGAACTGTAGATGAGCTGGCAATTGGTTGAGAAATAGGAGAAAGAGAATAGAGATAAAGGAAATATTTTCTGATTGTTTGGATATGACAAGTTGCATTTGCCAGGGATCTGTAAAAGGACCCTAGCTAGTCACAATATCTCTCAATTCCTTGGATATTTGTCTCTTTATACCTTCATCTAAGTTTGCAGCTGGCACTAAGTTAGGAGACATGGCACATATACCTTACATGTGCCAATAAGTTAAGGGGCACAATGGGCAAAACTGTGGCAGATGGAATTCAATACTAGGAAGTGTGAGGTTCTCCACTTCGATCCAAGACACACCAAAATATTTTCTTAGTGGTAAGAAACTGTAGAGGAGCAAAGGGATTTGGGTATCTATGTATCAAATCACTAAAAACTAGTGCACAAGAAATAATCAAAACAGCTGATGGAAATTTTGACCTTAATCTCAGATGGACTGGAATGCAAAGGAGAGCAAGTTATGCTTCAGTTGTACAGAACTTGGTCAGGCACCATCTGGAGTTCTGTGTTCAGTTTTGGGCATGACACCCTCTGAAGAGGTACAGTGTAGAATCTTATAGAATGACTGAACAGGCATGAGGGGCTGAATGTCCTAGTGGTGTTCCTATGTTTCCTGGTTTAGTATGAATGTAATAGTGTAATACAATGTCAACCCTGTCAGGCTGAAATACAAGTGGAAATGCTGTAACCCTAAGCAGATCAGGCAACATCTGTGGAGAGAGATTCAGAGTTAATGTTTCAGGTCACTGACATTTCATCACACTTCCAGAACTGTCAGGTATATGTATTTTCAATACTTTTCTCTTCTGCATTCCATGTGCAGCAATTTGATGCAAAATGACAGCTGTTGACATTGCAATTTTTCTTTTAAATTCATTATTGTGATGTGGGCACCACTTCAAAGCCCAGCATTTATTGCCCATCCCCAATGGCACTTAAGATGGTAGTGGTGAGCCTCTTCTAGAATACAATTGAGTGACTTACTAGACCATTTCAGAGGATAGAGTTAGCTGCATTGCTTTAGGAGGGGAGATGAGGCGCAGTGGTAATGTCACTGGACTAGCAATCTGGAGGCCCAGGCTAATTCTCTGTGGATATGGTGGTGGTAGAATTTAAATGATGCTGATGGAATTTAAATTCAATTACTAAAATCTGGAATTGAAATATTGTCTCATTAATGGTGAGCATGAAACTATCTTCAGTTGTAAGGATGCATCTGGTTCACCAATGTCCTTTAGGGAAGAAAATCAGCTGGCCTGGCCTACATGTAACTCCAGACCCACAGCAATGTGGTTGACTCTTAACTGTCCTTTGAAATGGCCTAGCAAGCCACTCAGTTCAAGGGCAATTAGGAATGGGCAACAATTGCTGGCCTTGCCAGGGATGCCCATATCCGATGAATACATAAATTAAATTATAATCAGATATAGGCCAGAGTGGATAATGATGGCAGATTTACTTCTCTATAGGACATTAGTGAACCAGATGGGGTTTATGACAATTTAATGGTCACCATTACAAATACTAATTTTTACTTCCAGATTTATTTGATTAAGTTAATTTAAATTTCCCCAGCAGCTGTGGTGGAATTTGAACTTGTCTCTCCAGATTATTTGTCCAAGCATCTGGAACATTGAAAGGTTATTGGGGGTAGGCAGGAATGTGGTGTTGAGGTTACATTCAGATCAACCATGATCTTATTGAATGGCGGACCAGGCTTAAGGGGCCAAGTGGCCTACTCCTGCTCCTAATTCATATATTCGTAGTTCAGTAAAATATCCACTATGCTACTATACCCTAATTATTAGGGTATTGGTGAAGGTAGCTGATTGAGTGAATTTGTGACACAGATACGTGTGCATCTTGTGAAATATAGTGCAATTAGCTTTTATTATAGAATAAATAGAAGTTAACCTTGCTCTTCAACCATAAACAGCATATCACATAAAATCAAATCACAAAATATTAATGCATAAAGTTAAACACTGCTGATGATTACACCATTCCATTTAACCCTGCTGTAGTCCCATCTGTTATTTCTTTATGTGCCCCATTATTGTATCCTTTTGCCTTGCACCATCATCCCTCGCTTCATTTTACCTATTTTGCTATCCACCCTATCATGGATTTTTCCTTTTGTTCTTTCATACCTCCTTTTCTGCTTCAGTTATTTGCTTAAAACTTGGTACATTTCTAACTTTTCCCAATTCTGATGAAAGGTCATTGACTTGAAACGTTGACTCTTTCTCTCTCCGCAGATGCTGCCTGGCCTGCTGAGTGTTTCCAGCATTTTCTTTTTTCAAATCACAAAATATGTCAGGTTGTGGTAACTCTGGAAGGTGTAGATTTCAGCTGTGTCTTGGACCAGTTGGGCCCACTCGCCTTTTTCTGTGCTGTATGTTCGACAAAAGAGAATTTCCACCTCCAGCTTAATAAAAATGTTGAGGGAGACGATAAAGCTGCAACAGGAGAATTCCAAACCCACGACCACTACCATCTAGAAGGACAAGGGCAGCAGATAGGTGGGAACATCACCACCTGGAAATTCCGCTCCAAGCCACTCACCATCTTGACTTGGAAATATATCGCCGTTCCTTCACTGTGGCTGGGTCAAAATCCTGGAACTCCCTTCCTAACAACACTGTGGGTGTACCTACACCACATTGACTGCAGCGATTCAAGAAGGCAGCTCACCACCACCTTCTCAAGGGCAACTAGGGATGGGCAATAAATGCTGGCCCAGCCAAAATAAAATTTTAAAAAGGAGAATTTACTTCTGGAATATAACAATATACTAATTTTTTTGATTTTCCAATATATTTGTCCTTGGATTAATGGTTACAAAGTGAAAGTATCCCTTTTATATTAAAAAAAACCATAGGAAACTTCTCACTAAGTAATAATTTTAGAGATCCTGATATTAATATGCATGGCATATTTAGTACAGTGTGAAGCTTGTAAATATAGGTGATAAAAATTCAAACAAATTGTTAAACAGTTAAACCTGATGTAATGTTTTGCAGAGTTATCGTGCGTTTTTTATACTACGCCTCCTTCAGTGCAGCCCTCAACAGCATTTTCACAGCAGTTGTGGTTACATTGCCTGAGGGCTGGCATATAGCACAGAAATTCCTGCGTGCACAGGAAACCACTGCTTAAAATTTGCTTTGTACAGGGATGAGTATAACTCCACTGCTCCAGGCCCGGTTTCTCAGCAGCTGCGAGCTGTACAGTTCGGGACTGACAGTGGGACTAGCAGCATCAGGTTGTTTCTCTCCCCTTCCTGGTGACCTTTATTTCAATAGTAGCTTTTCAAGCAGGCAGCATTTATCTAGCTAAACAGCGGCAGCGTTGAGAAGTATTTTCGTGCCTTTTTTTTTTGTTTTAACGGCGCGTTTATTTTTTTTTCCGCAGTGAACAGGAAGACGTTCAAAGTTACAGAAGAAACCGCAAGTGCAGTCTGGTGAAACAGCATGGAGGAAGAAGCCCATTGCTCTCTCATTTACTGTGGGAGGGAGGAAGACAGGTTTTTTAGCAGAACTGGTTAGATGAATTCAAGTGGGAGAAGGCTCGTGTGGAGCATAAACAGCGGCATAAATCAGTTGGGCCGAATGGCCTGTTTCCGCGCTGTTAAATTCTATGTAATTTAATTCTATGTAATTCCATGTCTACACGTAGGCAACCCATGCATACAGTCCTGTTGACTGACCTCTGATCCGAGTGATGCCTTCTACCTGGGAGGAGCTAACTAGAAGTTCAAAGATGGATAGCCGTATTTGGCAGAGTTATATATTAAAATTAGTTAGAAAGTGAAAAAAAAGACTTGCATGTAAATAATGTTTTTTAAGACCTCAAAAGCCCCAAAGCGCTTTACAGCCAATGAAGTACTTTTTAAAGGTGCAGTCACTGTTGTAGGAAACATGACAGCCAATTATGCACAGCAAGATCCCACAAACAGCAGGCAGCTAGAGCACAGTGATCTGAAAATCAGTGCCTGCAAGGTTATGTTTGAGCCAGTGTCAGACACACACAATGCAGCACCAGACATGATCATTGGATGCCACCAGTCTCAAGGCTGTAGAAAAACTCTCTTGATTTGGCAGTGTGCTCTCTAGAGATGCCATTATTGATGAAGATATCTGTGCCCACATCAGAAAGTGAGTTTTGCCTATAGCCAACACCATGATAGGGTCTGAAAGCACCTTGGCATTAAGCTGAATACTAAAATCAAACTCTGCCAGGCATTTGTCCTTACTACCCTGCTGTAGGGTGCAGAATCCTGGGTCTGCCAAAGGCATCAAAGATCTGGAACACATCCACCAAAGACATCTGTGGTCCATCATGAGAATTCGATGACAGGACAAAATCACAATGAGGTTCTTCATGGTGCTGGGCTCAACAGCATGGAGATCACTCTCCAGAATATCGATCTTAGATAGGCAAGTCATGTCTCCTGCCTGGATGACTATAGAAGCCCCAAGCAGATCTTCTATGGGGAACTGTCTCAGGGAACATGACATCAAGGTGGTCAGTACAAATGACACAAGTACATGCTTAAAAGGAGCCTTACAAACGTCTACATTGCAGACAACCTCTCTTGGGAAAACACTACAGCCGACTGGCCCATGAGCAGACAAGCACTGAAATTTGGTTCAGTATGTTTTGAGGGCTAGCTATGTCAAACTTGCAACATCCGATGTGCCCGGAGGAAGGCAGGGGGTGGTGCAGCTGCAAAAGTTCCCCCAAACATCAGCAATGACAATTTGAACTACCATTCCTGTGAATGTCCATAACAATTCCACATCAGACTCTTCAGCTACGAGAGAAGCCACAAGAGATGACGAAATTGCTCACAGCTTCAATGTCCTTGCACCACGAGGAGTCTACCATTGCCATGGAAACTCTTGCATCCACCTGAGAAGGCAGATATAGCCTCACCTGAAAGACACCACCTCTGACAGTACAGCACTCCCTGAGTAATGCACTGAAGTGTCAGCATAGATTTTGTTCTCAGGCATTTGAAGTTGGACTTGAACCTGCAACCTGCTTAGAGCCACCAAAGCAAATTGTATTGGTACAACTCTAACTTATGTTGATACCAGTTCAAACTTAGCATCTTCATAACTAGCTGTTGGGACTGTTGCCAAAAGTGCAGCATAACAGAATTAATAGTTATGGTAAGTTGAATAAATTTTCACAAAAGTGCATTATTTAATTAGGGAATGAAACAAACTGTAGAGTGTGTTGTAGCTGTAGAACAGGTTTGCACCTACAACGTCCCATATCATCTGAGTTTCTGACATTAGCCATGTTGTTGTGAGATAGCACTAAGAGAGGACATGTGCTTCTACAATGGGGGGGGGAGGGGTGGGGGGGAGAGCCAAAACATTAGAGAAAGTAGCAACTGCTGATAATTAGCTTAAACAAGGTTTCCTGGGTAAGGCAGCACTAATGTTGGCCAAGAGCAGCTCATCCACTGGTCCAGTGTTTTAGCCATATTGAATGAGGGAAATATAGAAAGAAAGAACTAGCATTTAGATAGTACCTTTCATAGCTTCAGGGCACCTCAAAGCACTTTTTGGCCAATGAAGTACTTGTTGAAGTGTAGTCACTGTTGTAATATAGGAAATGCAGCAGTCAATTTGTGCTTAGTAAAGTGCCACAAAAAAGAATGAGACAATGACCAGATAATTTGTTTTTGGGGTTTTGGTTGAGGGATAAATGTTGGCCAAATAGTTTCATGAAATCTTTTACAAACACTTGAAAGAGCAGATGGGCCCTTGGTTTAACATCTCATCCAAAAGGCAGTGGCTGTGGTATTGGAGCACTCCCTCAGTCCTGAAATGGCAGCTGAGAATATAGGCTCAAGTGTCTGGTGTGGGACTTGAACCTCCGACCTCCTAATTTAAAGATGTCAATTATCACTTAACCAAGACTGACAATTAATATTAATATCTATGGTTCTGACCAGATCGATCTGTTCAATGTAAATATTACTTGTTAAATTTGACTTACCAAAAGATAAAAAAGTAAATCCTATAATTCTGGAAGTCCCACATATAAAATGTCTCTAGTGTGAAAAAAGTGAAAACATTGAATTTAAGAAAGAAGTACATGTACATTGTCGTTCATTAAAACATGCGATAGAATGATAAAACAATTTTAAAAAAGACAACAACATGTTTATTCATCCTTCATGATAAAAGAAGTCAGTCAGAATTTTCTACAGTCAGTTTTTAGGCTGATAAGACCAATCTTTGCTGGGAATGAGTATCCACATAACGGAAAATGGATCCTGCATATGCGAAGGCTAGAATTTTACGGCCTTTTCGCAGCACAGATGGGGCCGTAAAACGTGGCAAGCTATTCCAAACTCCATTGACTTCAGTGGGAATGTAAAATCCCTCTGCCGTTATATTCCGCCCCAAGTTGGGATCTTGGTTTCGTAGATGAGACAAGCTGTGCAACAAGCTTCATAGTAGAAGATGCCACCATGGATGTCTTTTCTTTTGGCCAAGCTTTCTGGAGAAAGTTATTCCCACATATGAACATCTGTTTCACGATATGTTTCTGAGGAGGTTTCCAGCAATTTTTTCAAACATTTTTTTTTGCTGACGATGAAATAATTTCACAGTTTTCAATGTGCCATAAAAGATCCTGTTTGGAATTCATTCATCAGACATTTGCAGCACATGATCTGACCAGCGTAACCATGCTTTCAAGTGATCAGAGCATCTATCCTTGGCATGCTAGCTTAGTTAAGAACTTCAGTTTCAATTCTTACCATCTGATCATCATTAGACATCTCCGGCAACTTAGGTGCAAGTGATTTAGTTTCTTAATATGTTGTGCATATGTTGCCCAATTTTCACAGGCAAATGGCAGGGTTGTCAGAACGGTAGCCTATAGACATTAAGCCTAGTCTGTAAATCGATTCCTCTCTTGTCACGGAGTTTGCCAAAAGCTGAGCTTGTGAGTTTGACATGACTAGCAGCCTTCAAGAGATCCTTTGAACCAGTCCCAAGCATGGGATGCACTCAACCTACCATCACTATCAGTGATAACAATAATATCTAGACTTCTCTCATCGCCTCCACCATGAACTCCCAATTTTCTCTCTGCTCGCCCAAAAATGCTAAATGATGCAAGGATATAATTACACAGGTGCCAGTAATATTTAGTGATCATTTTGAACATGTACACCCAGACAATGAGTGACAGAAAGCTATTTGACACTGGAAGGCATCTCAACAAACCCCACTCTTCAGTGAATTTTCCACTCTGTTACCCACCAATGCTTAGGGAAATGGTGTGCTTCAAGTGCTGCCCAGTTGAGATCAGCTGACACTGCACTGACCAGGAGTCAACTCTGGAATCTGCTAGTCTGTGTGACATTAGTACAACTTTACCTTTTACCCCCCAAGGTCATCAGGAAAGCTCTAGTGTCTAAATCGTCACCGAAAGTAAACAGAACCAGGCAGAAAATACCACCAATTGTAATCTTTTGCATATGAGAACCATGGCTGTATCACAAACCTCTTCTGTGAAGGTCTGTATGATACTGAAACTACAATCTCTCCTTGCAGCTACACTAGACTGCAGCATGCAATCAATAATTCTCCAACTTTTTCAAAATATTTTTTAAAAGATGCAAAACAAAAAGTAACTCATATTTTAAGGCATGCAGGAATTGTGGAGTAAAGAGGAACAAAAATAAGATCAGTAAACCCACTTGATGTATATCCAAAAAGTGGTCTTGACTGATTTGGAACTCCACTACAACAAACCCTGAGTCTGTATCCATTACCTGACGACAGAATTACAGTTTCAAAGGACAAAAAGCTGGAAAATCTAGAATCCCTGTCACCATTTCAACTTTTAGATGTGTTCAGATCATGGCTTACCAGCATATTGATAATTCTGGGGACAGATTCAACTCAGTAGCACACTTGTCATGAGAAATTTATATTAATAGGGAAGGGTCCGACAGAATAAGGACAGCAAGTGTTGTTTTCAGTATAATTATTAAATTCGCTCTTTCTTTAATGAGAATTTTGCCAATTACTGAGATCTGTTATAATTAATGTCCCCCCTGCCCATGAAATATATCCACCAAATGTACCCAGCTCACCTCTTCCCTTTATTTGGAAATCTAGTTTGTACCATCCAATTCTAAAGCAATATTAAATTAATGTAAAATCCTCAGCCTGACATATCATTCAAACCACTAACTGTACCTTGTAACAGTTCTAACAGGAAAGAATGAAGAAATGTACTATACCACACATCCTTCCTGTTGCTTTCTGCTAAGGAGGAGGGGGAAGGAAGGAATGATGTCTTCAGAAAATAAGCCATATGGGATACAGTACATTATATTGTTTTATTACTCCCTCTGGAGTTAATTTGTGCCTCCTACTACCCCATTCTGTCAGCCTGCCATAAGGCTGACTGGTGACACCTCTCTCAATAAGTGGTTATTATTTAAAGGGGCAATGCTAGAAGTCAGATATTCCTGCACACAGCCAGCAGTCAATTCATAGTCTCACAAACAACAGAAGAAATGTGAGTCTGTCACAACTTTTACAACCAAATTGTTGTTGGACAGTTTGAAAGATGTGCTCTTCATAATAAAGCTTTCATGTGAACCTCACATCTTTTGAAAGCATCCAAAATTCTCTTTATTGTTAAAATTTGCACTGGATTCACATTTCCACCAGCATCTGCGATACTCTAAACTGACTTTTTTTATGTACAATAGCTGAGGTATGCATATGTTTCAGATTTATGAGGACATCTAGCAAGGTAATAGTCTTGTATGAATTTGATACTGTAATGTCATATTAAATTGTGTATGGTACCATTGATGTGAAAGATGTGTTGATGGATTCAATACACATCAATGTGCTGATAAGCCATGATCTGAGCACATCAAAAAGTTGAAATGGTGACAGGGATACTAGATTTTCCAGCTTTTTGTTCTTTGAAACTGTAATTCTGTAGCTAAGTAGTGGTTACAAACTCAGAATTTGTTGTGATGGGGTTCCAAGTCAGTCAAGACCACTTTTTGGATTCACATCAAGTGGGTTTACTGATCTTATTCGTCTTTACTCTGTGATTCCTGCATGCATTAAAACATGAGTTACTTTATATTTTGCCTCTTTTTTTAAAAAAATGGAAAATTTGGAGAATTATTGATTGCATGATGTAGTCTAGTGTTGCTGCATGGAGAGATTGTGGTTTCAGTATCACAGACTTTCACAGAGGAGGTTTGTGATACAGCCATGGTTCTCATATGCAAAAGATGACAATTGGTGGTATTTTCTACCTGGTTCTGACGATTTAGACACTGGAGCTTTCCTGGTGATCTTGGAGGGGTACAAGGTGAAGTTGTACTAATGTCACACAGACCAGCAGATTCCAGAGTTGACTCTTGGTCAGTGCAGTGTCAGCTGATCTCAATTGGGCAATAGTTGGAGCACACCATTTCCCTAAGCATTGATGGGTAACAGAGTGGAAAATTCAGTGAAGAATGGGGTTTGTTGCACTGCCTTCCAGTGTCAAATAGCTTGCTCTCACCCACTACCTGGGAGTTAGATTTGCCAACTCTGGCTGGACATATCCTGGGAGATGTCGGTGGAACCGATATCATGAAAAGCTGGCGCTGTGGCCTGAGCGGGTGAATTTTTTTGCGTCCAATTTCTCATCCACCCCACCATCTCATTCCACTTCCCATGGCCACTCTCCCAGGTTCAGTTTGTTGCTATTTATTTCTAATTTTTGGCTTCTCCTTTCTCTCCAGTGCAATGATCACCTCAGGCTCTTTTAACTGTTTAATTCTGGCTTCCAACACGAGTTGTGTTCAACGTCTCAAGATTAGAAGAAAACACATAAAACAGCATTGTGTTAAAAATCGGTGACGCTCCCGTCCACTGTCTCTTCAGAGTTGAAGTAACACGCTGGAACCTTAATGACTGATATGGCACCAGAAAGGCCCAGGGTCTATGCAGAACCTAGGTCATCGTTTCCTGTTCGGTTGCTACCATGTCCTAATGCCCAACAAATTACCAAGTCAAACACTTTTTCAACAAAATGAATGCAACTTCAGAAACAACAAGTTGCTAAATCAGCAGCCTCACTGATTATACTGTCTTCAGACTAGTGACCTTTCTAGGCCTTTTAAATCAATGTAATTTTTCTAGCGCTCCCTCTTACTTCAAGTTCTTTCAGCTACAGGTAGAGGTCGTCTCGAGGCTCAAACAGTGCCAGTGGGAAAATAACAAGCAGCAGCAGCAGCGACATTAGTAAGTGCAGTACATGTTGGAGTCACATTGGTAACGTCTGTGTCAGAGTCAGAACCAATGGCCCGTGGGCCGAATCCGGCCCATTGCTCAATTTCATCCAGCCTGCAGCAAGATTTCTAAAAACATAAACCTATGACAATAGTGCCTTCAAAATAGCATTACCATCATCATTGCGAATTTGCTTTGGATAAAAACTTCAGCAAAATTACTATAAGAATATTTAACAATATAATATTCAAATTCAGTTAGCGCATTAAAACAGCGGGTATGTTGAATGTTTCTGTATTCTCTTTAAAAAAAAAACAAAATTAAGTTGATTTTTATGTGTGTGCGGCCCATGACTGATGTTGTCTATGTGCGAATGGCCCGTGACTGATGTTGTCTATGTGTGTGAATGTCCCATGACTGATGTTGTCTATGTGTGAATGGCCCATGGTAAGAAAAAGATTTCCCACCCCTGGTCTATGTCATCATGCGGTGCCTGTGCGGCTGACGCAAATGTAATCATCAACATTCATGAATGGACTGTAGCTGGGAGTTACGAATTACAGAATTAAATCACAGAATTATCATTTGAAAATCTCCCAGGTGGCTTTTAATAGCCACTGGGAAATTGAGGACGAATCCAGCAGTCTTCTGTCCATTCTGGGTGGGTTGGTAACCCTACTAGGTGGCACATGGAAGAAATAGTCATAAGTACTACTAGTGCCCATATAATTATATCTGGGCATGAGTTGGCACTTTTGAGTGAGCAGAAAGATAATCGGGAGAGGATGTGAAGGTGGAGAGAGAAGCCTAGATATTATTGTTGATGGTTAGTTTTCTCTGATAGACATGGCCGCTGCTGAGGCTGCAAGAGGAAGAAGAGGCACCTTCAAAGGGATAGGAAGAAATTTTCTTAACTGGTGACTGGAGGTATGAACCCTCCAGCAGAAACAGGGAATCACGGGGGCAGCTGGTGTTGTCAAGGGGCTGCTCCATGGCCAGAAAGGAAAGCCTCACCTTACCTCTAGGGAAGTCGGTGGGAGATGGCCTCAATGAACCTGGTGTTCTTCCACATGCCTGGGGGCCATACTGAGACCAGTAAAATGCCGGCAAGGCTGCAAAGTGGCTGATAATAAGCCACTTGATTGATTTGATTGGGACCTGCCTTCAGGTGGCTGAGATTCTCCATTCCCACTTTTCAAAATATTTTGTGATAAGGGAGGACCAGAATGCATCAGACCAAGAATGGTGTGTGCATTATGTATGGTGCTTGGTTGCTAAATGAGGGGCGCAGTAGTCTGGAAGATTTGAGACAGGGTGGTGTACCATCATGGATCAACAACAAACACTTAAGGGCTTTTAGCACTCATGATAACCTCATGAACCCATGCCAGCTGTGGTTGGCTGCTGAATCATACCCTGTCCCGATTGACTGTGGCCTTTATAATCAAACTATAATGGGAGTGGTTCTCAGGATGCCAGTAATGGGCCAGCCACAGCAGCCAGCACCAGTATACTGGGTGGTGAACATTAGGGTCAATAGAAATAGGGTACATGTGCAGCATCAAAAGGCCCCTCCATATGTGGTCAAATGTGGTAGCTCTGTCTCTGGCATGGACTTAAAAGGGTGTCAGGAAAGGTCGTGGTGTTATACCTGAATGTCGGGCTTCCCTCCTGATGCCTTCCGCTGCCATTTACCATCTCCAGAGGGCTGGCAAAATTGGATCATGCAGACATGCATACATGTGTGTGCATACTTCAGCAAGCATTAGCAATGAGAAACAAGAAGTTTGGCTGGTTTCCTCTCCCACCTGCACATTGCCAAGCACAGGATTATTAAGGACAAGTGTAGTATTCCATTTGTGATTTTGCTACAAAGACCAAGTGAGCAGAAACTGGATGTCAGACCTTCTAATCTATATATTTTAGGATCACAACAAGTAGCGCCATTAGAGAAGTTCCCTATGCATCTTTTAATTGAATGCCAGTTAAAATCTTGATGTTATTCATGATGTTTCATCCAATTCAAGTGTTGGAAGCACTTCTAAAAATGTAGGAAATCTTTTCACATGCCACCAATATTCCATTCTGCAACATACAGGTTTATACAATAAAGGATTTTTAACCTGAATTAAAAAATAAAGTAAGCTGGACTGATGTATTTTATGGTGTCCATCTATGCTCATTTTTAGAATGTTAATTATTTTTAAATATGACTTTTTGCTGTTTCAATTCTTGCCATGCCTTTGAAATCATTTTGTATTGGATAGTTCATTTGACTATATTTCAGTTCATTGTGATGCTTATTTGAAGTTCAACAATGTCAGTTGCAGGAAGCTTTGTGATCAGATTGTAATCAATTAGTCACTTTAACTCCCTGCATGAAAGCTTTGAGGTAGGTTTGCACAGTCAATTTTGAATCTTCCTTTGTAGCTAACCATTTTTTAGTACCATTATCCAAATACAAATGTTAAAAATTCTTATGAGACTTGTTGGGCCAAGACAAGACTAATAGGTTAATGATCGTGAACTCAAGACATTGATCCACCAGTTACACAAGAAACAAATTAAAACAGAGGAAAGAGAAGATAGTATAAATTAACTTGCCAAACAATAAGGAGATAGAGATAGACTTGAAAGACATAAGCATTAGGTGCAGTCCTCCAGGCCAATGGTTCAGGTTTGTCTATCATTTTTCTCATATTACCTCACTCATGCTCCATTTATCATTGGTTTTCTATATCCACCTACTGTGCAGAACTCCACACACACCTCTAAGTATTGTTGACATGCAAATGGCTGAAAGAAAGGTAATAGTTAACTGGTAAAGATGATATTTGGCTTTTAATAATCTTTAGACAGTACCACTTTCCAACTCTATTGGAGCTTTGTACTCCAGTCTTATTCTTGCTCTTTACTGAATTCTAATCTGATGGTGTGTGGGAAAACCTCAGGGTTGCAAAACTCAATGAAGGCTTCACAGGAACTTTTGCATGACATCATTGCATTTTTCTATGTTAACTATTTCCTGCTGCTCCTTGAGGGTTTATCATCTAATTGCTGCAAGATTTATTTTTCAATCTGTTCCAAAATTGACAGTGCGGAGTGTAGACCTAAATTTAGGTTTACTGAATAATTCACTATTTTTTTCAATTTCCAATTTTCTTTTCCCTAGTGTTCCCAGAGACCTGGGCTTTGGTTCCATAGATTGTGTGAAATCAGACTGTTGTGCCTCATAGCAAAAAGAGCGACTTTTGGGCAGCTATTTGATGATGAGGCCACCGCAGTTGAGGGCAGCCTTTCCTTCAGATTATAAGCATTTTGCAGCAATCAAGGGTGGGAACTCTAACCGTTTTTTTCACTCTCTGAACCTAGAGATATTCCAAAGTAAAAACAGAACAATGCTGGAAATATTTAACAGGCCAGGCAGCATTTGTGAACAAAGAGAGTTAACATTCTGGGCTGGAATTGGAAAATGTTAGGGATGTAACAGGTTTTAAGCAAGTACAGAGGCAGGGAAAGGTGGAGGGGGAAGAACTAAATGGGAAGGTCTATGATAGGGTGGTAAGCAGGAGCGATAAAATAATAAAATGGATGATGGTGGAAGGCAAAAGAAGATGGTAATAGGACAAGTAAAAAAACAAAAGATGGGATCTATAAATGGGAATAGCAAAATCTATACCAAAAGCAGCTGCCTGTAAAAAGAAATGGGTGCAGAGATTATGATCAAATTATTGAACTCAATGTTAAGTCCAGGAAGCTTTAAAGGCCTAATCAAAAGATAATGTGCTGTTTCTTGAGCTTATGCTGAACTTCGTTGGAACAATGTAGGAGGTCTAGGGCAGAGTGGGAGGGGAGTGGAGAACTAAAATGACAGGCAACTAGAAGCTCAGGATTGTGGACTGAATGGAAGTGTTCCACAAGGTGGTCACCCAATCTGTGTTTGGTCTTTTCTATGTAGAGAAGATAAAATCGTTTCAACAACTCCCGAATGGCAATGTCCCTTCACGTTCCTCTGACCTCATCTCTTCTTCCAATCTCACCCTTTGCGATATTTTCATGAGCCCTTTGGCCCATCCCTCAATGATCTTGAACAATCAGTACTCAGCAAAGGCCTCAGCTTCATTTCCTTTATAACTCTACCTCAATGAGTTTTGAGCTCGGCACAATGCTGATCTCTTCTTTCATCACCTTCACCTCCACTCCCACTTCTTCGGCCAGGAGTCTCCCCTCTGCATGGTCGAACTTTCTTCTATCTTCAGAAGTTTTGTTCCACCTGGACACCTCCCTCTGCATCTTATCCTCGCCAGGTCTTTTCACTCAGACCCACCAGCATGACATCAGCCATCATAGTTTCTCTGCTCCACTCACCCACTGTAACTTTCCTCCCTCTGAACTTGCAGCATTCCGTTCTCACAGGCCCAACCCTAACATTGCCATTAAACTTGCTGAGAAGAGGAGCTCTGTTGTTGTTTTGTGAATTGACATCTGCCTTGCAGAAGCTGCATGTCAACTCTCTGACACCTCCTCTGACCTCCCACTGGACCATGAGAGCACTATTGTAGATCAAGACATTGCTTCTGAAATTGCCATGGACCTCATTTCTTCTGGAGATGTCTGCTCCTCGGCCTCCACCGATAGTCCCCGCTACCCTGCATAGCAGGCTTTTACTTCCTCCCCAAGACCAATGAATAGGTGCCCTGGTGCACCCATCATTTTAGATTCTTCTTGCCCCAAGGAACTGATCTCTTCCCATCTCAAGCTTATCTTTTCTCCCCTTGTCCAGTCTTTTCCCACCTACATCTGCGACTCTCCTAACCCCCTCTGTCACTTTAACAGTTTACAATTCCCTGGCCCTAACCATCTCCTGTTCACCATGGAAATCCAATCCCTTTATCTTTCCATCCTCCACGAGGAGGAACTGTGAGCTCCCTTCTTGAGTGGAAACCCACCAATTCCCATCCACCAGCACCCTCTTCTGTCTGGCTAAACTTTTCTCACATTAAACAACTTCTCCTTTGACTCCACTCATTTACTCTCAACAAACTGTGTTAATATGGAAACCCATATGGGTCCTATGCTTCCTTTCAGTGGAACATGTGGAATAATCTTTGCTTCAGTTTGACTCAGGTTGCCTCCTTCGTCACTTTTTCTGGTACACTGATGGTTGTGTTGGTGCCATTTCCTGCTCTTGCCCTTATCTGGGAAGTTTCTTCAACTTGCTTCCAGTTTCCACCCTCCCTTGTCTTCACATAGTTCATCTCTGCCCTTCTGCAACTCCATTTCTGGTGATAAACTATTGACCAACATCAGTTATAAACTCGCTGACTTCCAAGGCTGCCTTGATTACACTTCCTCATTTCCCACCACCTGTAAGGATTCTATTCCATTCTTCCAGTTCCTCTGTGCCCATTCTATCTGTTCTGTCAATGCCACAATCCATACAGTGTTTCCGATATGCCTCCCTTTCTCCTCAGTGGAGAATTTCCCTCCACTGTGGTTGACAAGACGCTCAGCCATGTTTGTCCCATTTCCTCCACTTCTGCTCTCACCCTTCTGCAACCTCCCAGAACCACAATAACATCCCTCTTGTCCTGAGCAGCCTCCATATTAAATGGTTCATCCTTGAATGTTTCCACTGTCTCTAAAGTCATGCCACCTTCAAATACATCTCCTCTCCCCTCCCCTTTCAGAATTCTGAATTGACTGTTCCCTCTGTGACACCCTGATCCCGTCCGCAAATACCCCCAAATTTCCCCTCCCTTCCCACAGTGCTGTTCTCATGCAAGAAATGGTGGATGCAATACCTGCCCTTTTATATCCTTCCTTCCCACCAATCTGGGCCCCAAACACTTCTTCCAGGTGAAATGGTGATTTATGTGTACTTCTTTTAACTTAGTATACTGTATCTGTTGCTCATGATGCAGCCTGCTCTACACTGGGGAGACCAAACGCAGATTGGGTGATCACTTGCAGAAGACTTCTGTTCAGTGTGCAAGTGTAACCCCAGGCTTAGTCACTTGTCATTTTAATTAACTGCTGTAGTTTTACTCTGACCTCTCTCTCCTTGATTCCTATACAGTTCAAATATAGCTCAATATAAGCTTTAAACATAGCACTTCACCTTTCATTTAGGCATTTACAACTTCCTGGGCTCAACATTGAATTCAACAATTTCAGATAATAATCTCTATCCTCATTTTTTCAGACAAGAGCTGTGGGTAATGATTCTGCTATTCTTATTTACACTATCTCTGGACCACTCTTTTGTTTCTTTACTTGTCCCATTGCCATTTCCTTTTGCCTGGCACCATCATCTCTCATTGTAATTTAATCTCCCCTGTCTTCTGCCCTTTCACAGACCATCCCTCTTGTCCTTTGACTATCCTGCCCCTGCACCCCTTTCCTTGGATCTATACATGCTTAAAATCTATCTCTGACATTTTTCAATTCTGACACAACTTATTGCCTTGAAACATTAATTTTGTTTCTCTCTCCACAGTTGCAACCTGACATGCTGAGTATTTCCAGCAGTTTCTGCTTTTATTTCAGATATTCAGTATCCACAGAATTTTGCTTTAGTATTTCTATTGCTGTGTTTTTGTTGAGAACAGGACACACCATTGTTCTGTTGGCTCGAGCAGCAATTCTACAATTCAATCTATTGATGCACAACTGTAAACTGAGGAAATAATGTGTCCTTATTGCAGATACCACTTACCAATTCTATGTAGTACATTGTGTACCTCTTTCTTTAGAAAGAGGAAAAAGCAAAATAACTCAGTGATCATTTTTTGAAAACTGCCCTGCTTCACATTAATAAAAGACTTTTATAGTTCATCAGCACCTACAGTACTTGCTGGTTCTTTCATGTCTTTTGAAAGAGTCTCTGTATTCCAACAATCCTCAACATACATTATGCAAAATATGCAGCTATTAAACTTTTAAGTAATTGTCACAACAAACAAACTATTGATACCTATTTTCTTGCCAAGTATAGGATATCTTACCACAAAGGGCCATAATGCCTTCTTCCGTGATATATGATACATAGCAGTTACCACAGCAATTAAGTCATTACCTTTCAAGACATTTAACCATTAGACTGCTGTCCAGCCACCATGGAAAGCAATTTATTTTAAGGTGGTGTAGCTTATTCAGAAATTATTTGAATATTAACCCAAGGCTATAAAAATAAATATGAACAAGAGATTTTAAATTTAAAAAAATGCTTTAATTTGAATTAAAAATAACTACTTTTGTTTATCTCACCCTGTTGTACCTTTGGTCAATTCTTCCTTCACCCCAATTCACTCTCTGCTATTTTATTTTAATTTTCCTTTTATTTTCTCTTATAACTGATAATGGATATTCCAACAATTATATTACATATTTTATTTCAAAATGCAACTTTAAAACAAATTCTCATCATTTATTCTATGATTCCCAGATCCCATCATTCACCTTCATGTTGGAATTCATATCGAAAAACTTGGCTTCAGCCTTGCGATGAAAAATTGCTCCAAACAATTGATAGGCATGCCTTCAGCTGCCAAGGTATCTATGATATGGAGTTCTCCACCCCACCCTGCCCTGCCCCCACCCCCACCCCACCCCGCGCCCCCACCCCTTTCCACTTCTCCACCAGCCTTTTGTCTTTTTAGACCCTCTTAAAAACCCTTGTTTTTGACCAAGGTTTTTGTCACTCCTACAAATACTTTCTTCTTTGGTTCACTGTGTATTTTTTCCCCTGATTTTGCATCCGTAAGGCGCCTTGAAGAATTTAAAAAGCATTCATTTATGAATGGAATCTATTCTTGTGCGGGTGGGGAAGAGGGAAGGGAAGAACTGCCAGAATTAAGAAGTTGCATATTATATCAGCTTATTAAATTGTAGGTTCAAACTGTTTGCTATGGCCCCTGGGGCTGTCTGAGCATTTTACATGAGGCAACTTCTTAGAGCAATGGATGTGTTTCCTAAGACATAATTGTTTTGATCTAGCTTTTGGGAGGCACTGCTTTACCCAGAGAGTGGTTAGAATGAGGAACTCACTACCACACGGAGTCATTGAGTCAATTAACATAGGCACATTTAAGGGCCAGCTAGATAGGTACAGGAGGGAGATAGCAATGAAAAGATCTGATGAAGTAGAAGAAGCTTATGTGTGCAGGATAAACATTGGCATAGAACAGCTGGACCAAATCACCCATCTCTGTGCTACAAGTGCTACTCAACTCTATGTAGCCTACCAAGGTTATCAGAGTCAACAACCCCAGTTTCAACAGTGATAGTAAGACTGAAAAAAAAAATCTCATGCAAAAGCAAAAAAACTGAAATTTGGAATAAAAAGAGAAAATGACAGAAATACTTGGCAGGTAAGACAGCATTTGTGAAGAGAGTACAAGAGTTAATATTTTAATGGCGATGTATAATAACACTCCACAAATAGAAAACTACATTCTTAGGGCCAAATTTGTTAATCAGTAATAGTTATTACTCTGACCACTGTTAAAAACTGATTTCAATGCTTGCTGGCTCCGGGGAGAATGGGGGATTCAACACTGCTCACTACATAACAACATGGACTGTTGAAGCAGTGAGTGACAGACTGCAGCTTAAGTATTTCTGTCTTAATCTGCATTTGCACGAAATCCTGAAGTTGCTTTCAGATTCAGTGGGACAATGATGGCAAATGCCAACAGTTCACCATCAAAACAAAGCAAAATTCTGGCCATTATTAAATTTACAGAATCAGTCCACATGATTAAGAACATAAGAACATAAGAAATAGGAGCAGGAGTAGGCCATTCGGCCCCTCAAGCCTGCCCCACAATTCAATAAGATCATGGCTGACCTGCCCCAGGCCTCAACTCCTCTTTCATGCCAGCTCCTCATAGTCCTCAACTCCCCAATATTTCAAAAGGTTATCTACCTCCTCTTTAAATACTTTCAGTGATCTAGCCCCCACAACTGTCTGGGTTGAGAATTCCAGACATTCACTATCCTCTGAGAGAAGAAATTCATTCGTAACTCAGTTTTAAATGAGTGTCCCCTTATTCTGTAACTATGTCCACTAGTTCAAGACTCCCCCAGTAGTGGAAAATCTTCTCAACATCTACCCTGTCAAGCCTCCTCAGAATCTTGTATGTTTCACTAAGATTACCCCTCATTCTTCTAAACTCTAATGAATAAAGGCCTAACTTGTTTAGCTGTTCTTGATAAGCCAACCCCTTCATCTCAGGAATCAGCCTAGTGAATCTCTTTTGAACTGCCTCCAATGCCGGTATATCCTTTCTTAAATATGGGGACCAAAACTATACACAGTACTCCAGGTGCAGCCTCAACACCCTATACAGCTGTAACAAGGCTTCCCTATTTTAAACTCCAACCCCCTAGCAATCCAGGTCAAAATTCCATTTGCCTTCTTAATTGCTTGCTGCACCTGCATGCTAACTTTTTGTGTTTCATGCACAAGAACACCCAGATCCCTCTGTGCTGCACATTTTTGGAGTCTCTCTCCATTTAAATAATAGTCTCTTTTTATTCTTCCTACCAAAGTGCATGACCTCACACATTCCAACATTAAACTCCATCTGCCAAGTTTTTGCCACTCACTCAACTTATCTATTTCCCCTTGCAATTTCCTTATGTCCTCATCACAACATGCCCTCTCACCTAGTTTTGCATCGGTCAGCAAATTTGGATACATTGCACTCTGTCCCCTCCTCCAAGTCATTAACATAGATTGTAAATAATTGAGGCCCTAGGACTGATCCTTGTAGCACTTCACTAATTACATCTTTTCAACTTGAAAAAGACCCATTAATCCCCACTCTCTGTCTCCTGTGTGTTAACCAATCCTCAATGTGTGCTAATACATTACCCCAAATACTGTGAGCTCCTATCTTCTGCAAAAACCTTTTAGGTGGCACCTTATCAAATGCTTTCTGGAAATCTAAATACACTACATCTACTGGTTCCCCTTTAACAACTCTGCTTGTTATATCCTCAAAGAACTCTAGCAAATTTGTCAAACATGATTACCCTTTCACAAAACCATGTTGACTCTGTTAGATTGCGTTAACCTTTTCTAAATGTCCTGCTATTTCTTCCTTAACAATGGACTCTAGATTTTCCCAACAACAGATGTTAGGCTTACTGGCCTATATTTTCCTGCTTTTTGTCTCCCTCCCTTCTTGAACAGGGGTGTCACATTAGCAGCTTTCCAATCTGCAGGGACCCTCCCAGAATCCAGTGAATTATGGAATATTTTTACCAATGCCTCCACTATCTCTGTAGCCACTTCCTCGAAAACTCTTGGATGCAGGCCATCAGGTCCTGGTGATTTGTCTGCCTTTAGTGCCAACAGTTTGTCAAATATTTTTCCCCCATGATAAAGACTGTTACAAGACCTTTTCTCCCATTAGCTCCTTGCTTATCTGATATCTTTGGGATGTTTATACTGTCCTCCACCATAAAGACCAATGCAAAATATTGGTATAAATTATCTACCATTTCCCTGTTCCCCGTTATCAATTCTCTAGTCGGATCCTCCAAGAGTTCCCGCTCACTTTAGCCCCTCTCTTTCTTTTTATATACCCATAGTAGCTTTTGCTGTTTGTTATTATATTTCTTGCCAATTAACTTTCATAATCAATTTTCTCTCTCTTTATTAGCTTTTTGGTAATCTGGTGTTGGTTTCCAAAAAATTCCCAATCCTCTGGCCTACCACTACTTTTTGCTACTTTTTATGCCTTAGTTTTTGATTGGGTACTCTCCTTGACCAACTTTTTTAACCATGGGTGGTTTATCCTTCTCATCGAGTCCTTCTGTTTGACCAGGATAAATTTTTGTTGAGCATTATGAAATACCTGCTTAAATGCCTGCTACTGCTCATCCACTGACTTTCCTTTTAGTCTATTTTCCCAGCCCACTTTAGACAACTCTTTCTTCATACCTCTGTAATTGCCCTTATTTATGTTGAGGACAGTGGTGTGAGGCCCAAGTTGCTCACTCTCAAACTGAAATTGAAATTCTACCATGTTGTGATCGCTACACCTAGAGGATCCTTAACTATGATATCGCTTATTAATCCCACTTCATTACACATTACGAGATCTAAAATAGCCTGTTCTTGGGTAGGTTCTGCAACGTATTGCTCTAAGAAACAATCCCTGATGCATTCTACAAATTTGTCTTCCATGTTACCCCTGCCAATCTTCTTTGTCCAGTCAATATGCAAATTAAAATCACCCATGACAATTGTAGCACCCTTCTTACACTCATCCATTATTTCCCAATTTATACTTTGTCCTACAGTGAGGCAACTCTTTGGGGGGCATATGAACAACTCCCACCCATAACTTTTTCCCCTTGCTATTCCTTATTTCCACCCAAAGTGATTCCACATCACAATCTATTTTGCATATATCACTACTCACCACTGCACTGATACCTTCCTTTATTCTTTTTCCTTTTTGCCCATTTTTCTGGAATGTTGAATACCCTTGAATATTGAGTTCCCAGTCTCTGTACAACCATGTCTCTGTAATAGCTATCAAGTGATATTCATTTATTTCTATTTATGCTGTCAACTATCTATATTGTTAAATGCTGTGTGCATTCAGATAAAGAGCCTTAAGCTTTGAATTTTTATCATGATCACTCATTCTGGTACTAATTTCTGCTGCACTCTTCTGCTTATATTTTCTGCCCTTTCCTGTCACACTTTATTGTTCGCCTCTTCATGACCCTGCACATCTGCTCTCTCATTTCTTTCTGATATTTTAAATTTCCCTTCAGTTGAACCCTCCCCCCACTAATTAGTTTAAAGTCCTATCTACAACCCTAGTTATATGATTTGCCAGGACACTGGTCCCAGCATGGTTCAAATGAAGCCCTTCCCAATGGAACAGCTCTCCTCCTCAGCACTGGGGCTAGTCCATCATGAATCAGAACCCATTTCTCCCAAACCAATCTTTGAATCACACATTTACCTCTCTAATCTTAATTCACTCTATGCCACTTTGCATGTGGCTCAGGTAGTAATCCAGATGTAATTACCCCTGTGGTTATGCTTTTTAATTTAACCCTGAGCTGCTCATAGTCCCTCAGCAGACACATGTTTTGCAAAAAAATATATAGCCTCCTTATTCTTTCTACAAAATATACCAGCAAATACTAATTTAAATTGAATTCATTTACCAATCAGAGAGTGGACCTGCAGAACCTTTTTCCTAGTCCTACCTATGTCATTTGTACCTACGTGGATCATGACAACTGGATCCTTCCTGTCCACTCCAAGTTCCTCTCCAGCCCAGAAGAGAAATCCTTAACCTTGGCATCAGGTAGGCAACACAGTGTTCGGGATTCTCTGTCTTTGCTACAGAGAACAGTATCTATTCCCCTAACTACAGTATCCCCTATTACTACTACATTTCTCTTTTCTCCCCCCACTTGAATGCCACTCTGCACCATGGTGCTGTTGTCAGTTCACTCATCCTCCCTGCAGTCTGTGCCCTAGTCCATACTGGGAGCAAGAACCTCATACCTTTCGGACAAGGGCACCAGCTGAGGCTCCTCCAGAGCTCAATTCTGAATACCCAAACCTGCCTTACTTGCAGCCATGTCCTCCTGTCCCTGACCACAGTCCAAATTTGATGTAATTAGTTTAAGGGGCATGACTGTCTCCTGAAACACAGTGTCCAGATAACTCTCCCCCTCCCTTTAGTGTCACAGTGTCTGCAGCTCAGACTCCAGCTCATCAACTCTGAGCTGAAGTTCCTCAAGGAGCCAACACTTGCTGCAGGTGTGGTCACCATGGATCACACCGGCATTCTTCAGCTCCCACATACTACAGCTGCATCACATCACCTGCCCAGCCATCTCTATTCTATTTAATTAATTAATTTGGATATTAAATATTTTAGAAGTGTATTTCTTAATTGCACCTTTCAGCTGTAATAACGTCTCCTGATTTAAGCCACTTGGCCAATCTAAATATACACGGAAGAGATACTCACCAATCACCTACCTATTTTCCTTTAATGTCACACTTTGGCCCTGACAGGTAGAAACAGGTTGAAGGGGCTCTCTGCTGCCAGTTTTTATCTCCCGTTGTCACTGCCCTTCTCACGCAGGTCTGCTCTCCGATTGGTAAATGAATTCAATTTAGATTAGTATGCGCTGGCATATTTTGGTAGGAACAATAAGGAGGCCATATATTTCTTTGCAAAATATGTGTCTAAATGGGGTAGATGAACAGGGGCATTTTTACTGAATGGTGGGGCAAGCTTGAGGTGCTGAATGGCCCACTCCTGCTCTTAATTTGTATGTTCGTATTTGGGGATAGGCTTGAATGTGGAGCTAAGACCACAATCAGATTAGCCATGATGTTATTAAATGGTGGAACAGGCTTGAGGGACTGAATGGCCTACTCCTGCTCCTAATTTGTATGTTTCTATGTTGGTATTCTAACACAGAGATATATAAGTCTCAAAAAGTAGCAACACAGGTTAATAAGGCCATAGAAATTGCAAGTAAAGCGTTGAGGTTCATTGAAAACAGAACAAGTATGTTAAGCCTCACTTTGAGCACTGTGGAACAGTTTTGGTCTCCATTATAAAAAGGATATAAAGACACTGGAGACAGAGCAAAAAAGATTTACAAGAAGGATACAAAAATTGAGAGGTTATGTCTATCAGGGAAGATTGGGCATGCTTGGGGCTGTTTTCTCAGAAAAGAGAAGACTAAGGGATGATCTAATAGAGCGCTTTAAGGGTTTGTTGGGTAAATGTGAAGGGGATGTTTCCACTCGCAGGGGAAACAAGAGCTAGATGCTGTAAATGTAAGATATTCATCACACGTGAAATTCTGACCTGCACAAATGTCATTTTTTTTAAACAGGGAACTTGCATTTATAATAACGCTTTTCATTAACGCACAATTGATTTCGAAGAAAGCAGCAAGTTGCTGTTAACTAAAGTATGCTGATTGGCCCAAAATATTTCTAAGTCCATAGGAAAGTTATCAATGTAGGACCATTAAGCAGTGAAAACCAGCAAGTAGGCAGGATAAATGCAATCAGCAGAAACCATTCTGCTTTTCAGGTGCGCTCAATTGCCACGCTGATCAATCAGGAACTAATGAGACATAGGGCTGAAAATAAAACGCGCACAAAAAAACAATATCAAACACAAATATCACAGGAGAAATTATGCATTGAGTTCCATTTTCTGTGTTAGGAATCACTACAAAGTTTCTTCTGTTAGCCTATCCGTTTCTCCAGGGCCCAAGGCGCTGCTATATTCCTGCAGCTTCCACCACCTTGTTGCTCAACAATGTCTGGTAGCCGCGGCACTAGTGGAAATCTAATAACAAAGTGCCTGTACACTGCAAGTTTCAGAATGCACCCAGTTGAACGCCATTTCGACACAAACACGTGTAACCTTTCTTCAATGCATGGCTATTAAGTGGACAAATGCAATCCATAAAGGTTTTTTATGGACAGCATGACTAAACCATTGTTTCTAAGTCAGAACTGGAAAGTCCCAGCTCAGTTCGGACTCAGCAAGAAAAAAAAGTACAATATACCCACTGAGTAAGCGAGGGAAAAAACGTACACACGGCAACAAGCAGTGTGACACAGAGAGAAGAATGAGCAAATAGAAGAAAGGAGAAACTTGAAGAACAAAGTGAGGGAACAGTCAAGATAAATAGATAATAACGTGAGAGCCAGGCACAAATAGTGGAGGAAAGAAAATGAGAGTGCAGACAAGAATAAAATCCGTAGAATTTTTTATTAGGAGCTAGTTACACAAGTATATGATAACCCATTGTCTATTTTAGGATAAAATACATATAATATATACAACTCATGATGTGACCCCGCTCCCCGTTATAATAGTGAGCAACACGGTGAAATCGATTGGAATATTGTGATCAAAGTAATTCCATGCCTAGGGTGTTACTGAATCACTTCTGTACTTGCACACGTGACTGTAACTGTGTTAAATGTTAGAGGCCCGCACACAGGAGCTTGGCGAAATTATAGGAGCTCCCCATATCGTTCAGTTTAATAAAATATGGGAGTGAATGAATGGATTTAACCCAATTATCAGGAATAAAGGATGTTCACAAAACCGCTGTGTAAAAATAGTAGCGAGGTGTGTTGACAGGCACGCCCCTTTCTCTCAGCACACCGGCACGCTCACTCTGCCACAGGGCATGACTTGCTGGGCAAATCACGAGCCGACGGGAGACCCCTGACTGTAGAATTCAGGTTAATGCGGAGTTGACCATGGAATGCCCCAGTCTGGCAATCCTGATTAGCGAGCTTTTTCACAAGGGGAACCACATGAGGATTCATAACAATCACCGTCCCCCTGTGGTATACAATCCTAGTCACACCGTGCCTCGAGGGGGTCTTTTTTTTCCAGCCTGTATGCACTGCGCTCAGGCCTACAGACTTTCATTGAAAGCAAGGTAGACTCATTAATCTCCCCCTTGACTGCCTCTTTTGAACAAGGCTACCTTGGCTTCTTTGAAAAAAAATTGAGTTCAGCCAACCTTTTTCTTTAATTGTGGCCCTTCCATTCTGTTGAAAATAACGTGTTTTAGTCTAGACTGGTAAAATCCTGATGCATTTTGCCTTGGTGATCACTTTTATCTATTTAAACCTTATAACCGCCCGCTCAATTAAAAGTAGCCAACAGTTAAAGAGAGGGAGAAGTGACACGTCTGAGAAGCACCCTTATGCTCTCGATGAATCAGTGATACAGTAATTTAATCATATTGATCACAGAGGGTGCTGGTATTCTGACTTTTATCAGCTGGGATGATGGCGACGTTATTGGCTGCATTAAATATTGATATAACACTCTGCAAACGCGTAATATGTTAAATATCTTTAATCAATTTTTGCACTATTACGGTGAAGATGTTACAATGTTTTGTTTCGGTTTGTGCGAACAGGTCACTAATCAACATCCCATCCCGACAGGGAAGTATTCCCCCTGCTTTAGCTTCACTTGATGTTGTTTACTCCCGCCCTGGTCATTTTTTTTTTTGGATCCAGCTTCATTTAATCCATTGCATGGATGAACATGTATTTAAAAGTAAGCACGCGCCTTCAGCTGTTCAGAGAAGATTCTAAATCCATGACGGTGGGCTTTGCCATTTTTATAATGCGAAAGGGAGTCAATGTGCGAGAAGGGCTCTCACTGCAGATCTTCTATCCTGCTCGCAGCTGCAGACATGGAAGATGCAGTTACCGCAGTGGAGCCCTCATTTCTGGTACTTATGAAGTCATTGTGCCAGGAGCATCACATTTTCGGCATTAATTTCCCTGATTCGAAAGGTGGTCAAACAGCAAGTTGTATAAATTTTTCACACCTTGTAATTTCTACACCCCAGAGGATGGATACGTTTCCTTACTCGGTAAACAACTTAAACTTATCTAAAGAAATTATGGAGCTGTCAAATTGCCAGCTAAGGAATGTCAGACCCTTTGTAACGTTCCTCTAATAGGGTTTCACCTCTCCTGTAAGAGCATTTCCGATTGCGGGAGATTCACCCTTTTTTTCTCCGCATATGCAAAAATCAAATTCTGTGGAAACAAATTCTGAAGTGGCATTTTTCGGGCATGATATCGTAGGTACATTTTGCAGTTATGGCGATATGGGAACAAGTTTAGGCCCTTTGATCCCGCCAATCCATTCCTTAGTTTGATGAGTTTATGGCGGATATAACTCCATACACCTGTCATTGTCACCTATCCTTCAATACATTTGGTTAACAAAAACATTATGAATTTCAGATTTAAAATTAACAATTGATCAGCCATTAATTGGTATTTGCAACTATCCTTTGTGCGCAGAAGTGTTTCTTAATTTCGCTTCTGAAAGGTCAGCGACCTGAAATGTTAACTCTGTTCCTCTTCACAGATGCTGCCTGGACCTGCTGATTTCCACCCCCGCCCCGCACCCCCCCCCCCCCCCCCACACACACACACACACACACACACACTCTTTTTTTGTCTTATTCATTCTTGGAAGGTCTGGCTCTAAGTTTTAAGCTATACCCTGCTTCTCTCAATCAAGTCTATCTGCTCCCCTCAATTTCTTGAAAACTTTGATCACATCAACCCTTAACCTTCTAAACACCGGAGTTGACAACCCTGGTTTGTGTAATCGCTCCTTAAAATTTAATCCATAACTTCCGGTTATCAGTCTGGTAATTATGCACTGCACTGCCTCCAGGACCAATATAGCCTTCCTAAGATGTGGTCCTCAGAACTGCTCACAGATCCTAGCTGCAATCTATTCAGGATTTTGTTTAGATGAAGCCTGACATCTCTACTCCCTTGTATTCTCGTCCTCTATATGTAAAGGTCAGCATTCCATTAGCCTTTTATTATTTTCTGTATTTTCCCATTACATTTTAATGATCTGTCCAGTTGGATTCCCAAATCTCTTTGGGACTCAACTCTTCCTGGATGTTGTTCACTTACAGAGTATCCTGTTCTTTCCTTTTGAGGTCCTAAGCGACGGCACATGTTCAATTCTCGTTTGTAAAGGTTTTTCTTTATTCATTCACGGGATGTGGGCTTCGCTGCCTAGGCCAGCATTTATAACCCATTCCCAATTGCCCTTGTTCAGAGGGCATTTAAGAGTCAACCACATTGCTGTGGGTATGGAGTCACATGTAGGCCAGACCAGGTAAGGACAGCAGATTTCCTTCCCTAAGGGACATTAGTGAGCCAGATGGTTTACACTGATCTCCTGCAGGGAAAGCTAGACAGTTACATTTCAAGATCCCGTCCTTGGTTAGCTCCGGGAATATCAATTCGTAATCCATTGCAAACATACTGCATCTAGTTAAAACAAACCAAAAAATGCAACAATTCCTTAATCTACATGAAAAGATAGGTTGCTGCCCTAGTAACAGTGAATTGTTTCATCTTTCTGTTTTCCTGTTGCTCATCTTAAAATCACCATGTGCCATTGCACACTTTGTTCCATCCACACATTATTTGCAAATCTATGGGCTCAGTTGTTTTTTATTATATATTTGTGATGATTAATGATCTTGCTAGGAATTGTTAAAAACAAATTCATAACGTAAGCTTGATAGATTGTTGATGTCCGTAAGAGAGTTGGTGTATCATCCAAAATTGGGATATAGAGGTTTCAGTGTTCACCTCTTGGTATCTTCCATACGGCTGGTGGATGGATGATCTCGTAGCCTTTGCTCTTTGAAATTTAGACACCAGTAGGATGTGATTTTTGCATAATTTACCTATAAGCCATCCCCGGTCAACAAGTAAGGCCTTAGACATGTCTTCTTGAGTCATCCCCGTGGGCTAATGGCACATTCTTCTATCACCCGCAGAAAATCGTGGATGAGAAGCACATTATTTATGTTAGCCGTTATCTTGGAGGGCTCCAGGATTATGTGTGTGTAATGTATGAATATATGTAGATGCCAATTGTTTCCTGTGCGCAAACATTTTCAGCGACATGCATTGCAAACTGAACGTGAGCATTGAACGTTCAACAGTCAAACGGACAGCCTTCAATGTGCTTGTATATGAAACTGTACTTTAATTTATTTAAAAAAATTCTATTATCAGGACAAACCACAGTGGTGTTTCAAGAATGCCCTTGCAATCAAATAAAACCAGCGGACAGCTGACGTAGGGCATAGGCTGGCGTCTGGGACTTCTCGCGTATTGAAAGGCCCAAATCTTCCAAGTCGTGTTGAAATCTGATAAATTGACCATTTTTTCAGCGACTATTTCACCACGGAATATTCTGGAACCACATTACTTATTCCTCAGTTATAGAAATTAACTACACCAAACTCTACAACCTCTCTGGACAAGTCCATAGCTGCTGTTTATAGTGGTACACAGTGAAAGCGACCGCCTCTAAGAGCCATTTATTTTGGCAAATTGAGTGGTGGATGCTAATTTGAAACATGTCTTGCGAGACTAATGGGCGAAGAGCTCTAACGGAAAGCGAGCCTATCTTGGAGGCGAGCTGTCTACGGAGAAACTCCTCAGTGAGCCCAATTTCTGCCAAAACTTCCTTCGAAATTCACAGGGGAAAGGGACAACTCAAATCGCATTCCATTAACAAATACACATTTTAAAAGATCTTCAAATAATATTTGAGACTTCACAACTAATTAGCTACTAAGATAAAGTTTTCTCCCCCAGATACAGCCCATGATAGTGTAAAATCTTGCACACTTTATGAGAGATTTCTCAGAGGTTTCTCGGGTTGTCTCAGCTAGTTGTTGGTGCGGTAGTGCCATATGGTATGGACATTGCGTGAAACATGTATCTTTAGATTGGTACTTGAACAGACGCCAGTGCCCGAGGTCTACCGAATCTTAATGGACTACATTCAAGCAACGCCTGCATCAAATGTGCCTTTCTACTGGTAAGTTTAAAAAAAAACTCTGGATGTTCTTCATGCGAGTTCCTACAGAATATCAAAGTCGAAAGAAGGCGCGAAAGTTACAACATAAATAGGTTACTTCCTCTGACAGACTCTAACACATCAACTTTCAGAAAACTTGATTTTTGTTTAGGCTGAAAGAGAAATTGTCAACAGAGTTCAAGTGTGTGTGTGAGACAGAGAGCAATGGGGACGAGTGGGCGGCTGACAGTACAGGTGTATTTACAACCAATAAAACGCAATTGTAAACGACCGCTATTTCTTCAATGCCCACCCCTTCGTATTAATAATACTGTGTGCATATAATGTTGGGAATCGCCCCCTTGATCGCCAGAAGGATATTTCTCTAATAATATTTGATTGCTGATAAGCTGCACCTTGTATCGATATCTGTTCGGAAGTATCACCGATTCGATTTATTCCCGTTATAAGCCTAACCTGATGATATTCATTAGAATTTAGTTCTTGGATTCAAATCATTGTAGTGACTGCTCCATCCTTGTGTTATTGATGGAGAGACTTGGCCAAGTGAACTACATCATGGACCATTCTTTGCATCAAATTGCGCATGTGTATATGAATTTTAAACAAACTAAACAAATACAGGTAATCCCTTGTGTAAGTTGTTCAGTACGGCTTCTGAACCCCTTTGCACAACGTAATTAACTTATCTTAATTTAGAGTCACAGTAGCAGGCCATTGGGTCCATCGTGCCTATGCTGGCCCTTTGAAGTAACAATTTGTCCCCACCTCACCGCCCCCCCCCCCCCTTTTTCCCATGGCTGTGCAACCGCCTCCTCTTCAAATATTTATCCAATTCCCTTTTGAAAGTTACTGTTAAATCGGCGCACGCCTTTCTTTCAAGCAATACATTCCAGATCACATCATGCAACTGGGATTCCTCACTCAACTCCTTGATATATCCTGCTTCATGATCTCATTGCAAATGAGGCTACAGGCGAGAGCTCTTAAGTATGGTGTGGTGTTCTGTACGAAATGAGGGAAGAAATTAGAGAGAGGTACTATACTAATCCGTTGTATTTTCTTGTGATGGAAAAAGACATACAAAAATAGAACATGTTTAAAATATCACTGACTACAGCAAGTCCCTACATAGTTCGAATAAGGCATTGGCGATGATATACATGAAAAGTCCTTTAAAGACAAGGACAAACTCGAAATAAAAACTAATTTACATATTTACATTTATTATATCACAGATAGTTTCAACCTGCGATGCTAAGTATATCATTCTACAAATAAATTTTGTCCTATTTAAAACGCAAGTCCAACATTATAAAATATCTTGCTCAAAAGTCTTAAGTTATTGCAGCAGTATTAATCACTATTGGGCGGCCCTCGTTTTCTCGGCCTTGCTTGAACTTTTCAATAGGCTCTCTCGATATTTGGAACTGGTGTGGAATAATCGGACCATTTCGTGGTCCTTGCTATCCAGCACCCTCGGCAAGAAAAGGGAGGATTTTTGAGTCCTTCGGGTTTTGAAGCCCCTTCGGGGTCGGCCTTTTCCATTGATGGACACGTACCAAAGTCTCTCGGCGCTATTTCTGCGCCTTGTTCCCGCTGAGTTTGGAATGGTCCTGTAGGATCTGGAAGCGTACGTGTTATATCCCAGTTCGTGAATGCGTTCCACAAACTCACACTCCTGGTTGTAGACTTCCTGCAAACGGTGGAGAAACATGTGAGATTTGCATTCAGAGTGGTTAGTTTTCTAAATTACCTCCTAAAACATTTGGATCATTTATCTAACCAAAGTCCCTCTCCTATCATTAGACTGGTGTCAATGTGAATATGTGGAAGTAAAGCCCAGTCCTGCTTTGCTTGTCATCTTCTCTGCCCCACCTTGGGCGATTTCCTCATTTTCTTCTGCAACAGGTCTAGATTATATGGTATTGTCACATGTACTGTTCGAACAGAAATTCTTCTCACTATTGTGTATAATCAAAAAAAATCCTATGCATTAATAGATTGTGACATCTCCACTGTGGAAGAGATTGTTCAGCGCGCAGAATGTCACTGTTAGAAGGTGACAACTATGGTAACTCAATATCCCAAAGTTCTTTTAACCTCCATTTTAGAAGCTAGGAAATTATATTTATCCGACGTTGCTCAACTTGGCGGAACTGGGAGCAACGCTAGACACTAAGCAGAAGAACTGGAGATGCTGGAAATTTTGGTGAGGTGAGTGGGAGTGGGAAGGGAGGGCGGGGTGGGGGGGAGTGGGAGTTGGGGGAGGGTGGGAGGGGGACGAAGTTCTGACCAAAAGTCATCCACTGAAACATGAACTCTATTTCTCTCTCCACTGATGCTGCCAATCCTGCTGAGTATTTTCAGCATTTTCTGTTTTTGTTTCAGATTTCCAGCATGCACAGTATTTTATTTTTTTTATCTTATGGTCGTCCTGGACCTTGGAACTTGCCAGCCTGCAGCATTCAGTCTTGGACAAGTCGTTACACTGGAAGACCAACAGGTTTCAGAACAGACCAAAGAGCATCTTTCACCGAGTTGATGGTCCTCCAACAGCAGTTGACGTTTGTGTTGGTGTGTGTCCCTGGAAACAGATTGTAGAGCACAAGAATCCTGCACACACAGCTGCTCAGGAGGAACTTGGACAAACACCATTGCATCTCTTTCCAGATCTTCTTTGCAAAAGGCACATTCGAGCTGGAGGTGGATGGTAGTCTCTTCTCAACTGCAGCCAGCTGGAGAGCAGCGTGCAGTGGCACCGAGAATACCAGTGTATATGAAGGATCTGAGCGCAAGTGTCCTTCTCACCAGCAGCCAAGTTGCCTCTTGCTCCATTTTGAAAGTTCTGGAGGTGAGGCTTTCTGCCAAATTGCATTAACAGTCTGCTCAGGGAACCATGGGACAGCTGTTTAAATAATTAGTGCACTTGGAAGTTGACTGAGTCCAAATCCTATATAAAGTCAATTTAACCAAATCCGGTAAAAAGGTAAATGAAAACATCATTTTAAGAGATGGTCCTTATAGTTACCTGCCTCACGAAACAAGTGGCCCTGATTTAAACAATAGCTTTTAAAGGTATTTTCAAATCAATTCTAATAATGCTGAACGGACCAATGAAATACATGCGTTGGGCGATTTCTTCTAAGCTACAGTAAATTTATTTCCGAGCAACACATTAACATGATGGGAAGCTCTGCTAATTATGTAGGTATAAAGGATGCTGTTTCTTTTTTTAAATCAAAGTTAATAACCTCGACCTTAACAACTATCCCTTTCTTGCTACCATAATTACATATTGAATAAAAGTTCACTTTTCCAAAGCACTTATCAAGTAAAAGTTACAAAATTAGACGGAAATAATGTTTAATAATCGCTTTCTTAAAAAAAATCTGAAACACATCATAAGCTTTTGCCAGATAATCAAACTGTGATCGGAACTACCACTTTCCTCGGATATATGTCTGTTAAGGCTATCGGTCGATCAAGGATAAAACTGCACTGAATCAAACAGTGGGGCATATTGAACAAGCTGCTACTGAGACGGTAGCAGTCTGATCGGAGATAAGAGTTGCTGTGAGAACCCTTTCTCTGTGCAATTCCACTTTGAACAGATAAAGAGATTGGAAGCCCGTGATATCAAACGATGTTCTATCTGAATAGAACATACAGGAGAATAAAGGATCAAACAGAGATTAAATGCGTCCACGCTTTTTAGAAGCAGCAATGCTAAATCCTGCTCGTACAGTTTGCAGAACCTGAATTCGGAGAAAGTATAATTTGGCACGGGACGCACATTATAGTATAAACTGCCAGCCAGGTATCAATCTTAAAACTGCACTTCAAACAGGGTGTTAGTGTCAACATGGTGCAACCAGAAGTGTGTTTTAAATGAATACCTTGAACATAAATAAACAACTCATTTCTCACAGGAGCACACAGTGTGATTCCAAGCCTTAAAAGGTATTTGATAATAGCACATTTGTATATCTTTGACAAATTATGTTTGTGTGAAACCTGAGGTAGCCATGACTTGGAAATGGATAAATAATTGACGATGAAATAGTTAATCTGAAACTTCTGAGTAAAATGTGAAGTTTTCACAACGATTAACCACACATTTCAGGCCACTTGTGCGGCCTGTGGTTTGTGTCGCGCCGGATTTTTGAGTCAGGAGGAGCACTGTGCACCCTGCTTCCCCCCCTCCCCCCCGCCCTGGGTGGGGGTCTTATTTGCGCCACTTCTGGTAGCGAGAAGTGTTTAGTTGGCGTCAACTGTTTCCATGCTGATTTATCAATATAACTAATGATGGGTCAGCGTGGAATTTCTGGAAACGTATTTATGGCTTTGGGTGAAAACCGAAAATTTCACCTGTGATGAAGCAGTTTACAGTTGGCATAAATGAATCATGTTGATCTTACAGCTAAGTGCGGTTCAATAAGAAAACGGAACGTTGTTTTGCCCTTTTTACAACTGAGATAGAGATAAAGGGCAAAAGACTTAGGGACCAGGTGGCACATAGACGCCAGTCCAATTCCGAGCTCAAGGATGTAGTTATGACTTTTCTCAATCTCTCAGCACATTTCTTGTCTGTTCTGCGGCGCTGGTTAACTTTCCAGAAAGCCATCACAAGCGATACACATCGCTTCTACCTTCCCAGCGTCCACTTTAAATTGGTGTATACCACCCGCGGGGTTCGCTTCCTCGTGCTATCAGATAACACCCCAAGACCTCTGGGATCATCCAATAAACCAAACAGCATGACTGTTTGTACAACTTATCCGGATTTCAACCCGACAGCGAAGTGAGAAGCTTTAGGAGTGTGGTCGGAAAACCATGCAGCAAGACTAGGGGGTTGGCACAAAGAGTTGCATTGAAACTCCAGCCAGGGGGGAACTCACTTTGTCATTGGTTTCGGCTCATAAACAAACACAGAAAATGCTGGAAAAACTCAGCAGGCCCGACAGCATCTGTGGAGAGAGAAACAGAGTTGACGTTTCGAGTCCGTATGACCCTTCTTCAGAGCTGATTTTTGGCTGTTGTTTCTCACTATTATAGAACTTTGTTACGAGGCAGCAGGCATTTAGTTATTAATAGACACATTTAACTGAACAAAGGTGACAGGTGCATTTTGTGTATAATACAATTAGAATCTGGTATATTGAGTTCGTGTTCTTGTTGGTGCATTTAGTGAAACTTATGATTAGTATCCTATTCTGACCAGGAATAAGAAGCTTTGTGTCTGCCCTGTTTTAATGTTTGAAATTGGCATCATGAACATTCACACCATTAAAATGTCCCAGTTTGAATAAGGATGTCTTGTGATAAAGATAACTTACCGACGCATACAAGCGTCCTCTATTGTTCATCGCCAAGTATCTACCCGAAAACAAACCTTTAATCGCCACAACTCCTACATCAACTGCAGTTATTTCTAATATACCTGAAAGAAGAAACAGGAAGGATTGGAGGACGGCACATTGAGCAGATGAAGTTCAAATAACATGACAACCTCAACAGAGGAAGATTCGGGAAAGAATACAAACTGAATTAGCATAATGAGGAATAGCAAGACAGGTACAACAAAACCCACCAAAATGGTAACAATTCTCGCCTATAGATTAAGATATGGCAAAAAAAAAGTTGCACTAATCTAGTTGAAGGTGATGTGAAGGCCTGAGAAAGGCCAGGGAAAGCTGGTTGACATTGAACTATGGTGTACACTTAATCCAATAACTGTCTAAATCCCTCTTTATTGCGCGTCACTAGGCGATTACCTGCACACCTACATGTTTGACCCAACCCTTAACATCGTATATTGCGATGTTAGCCAGTTGGATATCAATGTTTCTAACAGCTGCCAAAGATTTCGTGAGCTTGATATGCTATCCCCCAGTTTCCACATCTATGAATCTTCTTATCTCTTTCATGTGTGATAATTAAAGCTACTGCAGCAATCACAGGTAGTGCAGGTGCTTTTAAGCTGCTTTTAGCCCAGCCTTTTAGAACATCAGTCGTTTTCGGCATAGTCTAAACGTGGTTAACCGCTTTGTATTCTAAATATAGTCTTCAGTTCCCCCACCCCGCCCGTTCGTGTGCGCCGTAAATATCTCCAGTCTATCATTCGGATGTTGCCTGTTCACCTACTAATTCCAATTAATCCCAGTTGAGGCCTTACAGGAGTTCATTACTCTAATGGGTGTCAGAAATGCACACAGTACAAAAGGTTGGGTGAAGAGTAACAATTTAAACCGCTTTGTGGTTTTAAGAAAACAAATTTGAGTGTAGCTCCTAGGATAGCGCAACGAATTAGGATTGTATCAAAGCAGTTTGTCAGCAAGCTTTTAGGGGAAATGACGCGTGTTAGGATAAATCCCTCGAAATGGAGCAAAGGGCCGGCTCCTCCAGAGATGGTTAAACAAAGTGACAGCTTACTGGAGTTAGCCATTGTCATGGGGAAATACACTACTTTATCCCACCCCCGATTGATCCCTCATACAGGCCAAGTCTGCTGAACAGCCCACTCCCGGCTTGAAAGCAGCTAGTGTGCTCGGTCAGGGAAACGGTGCCTTTGGCTTTGGAGACAAGGCCGACCTTCCATTAGTCGTTAGGCCTGAGGTGTCACAACTCGAGCTAATTCTGTTCTGCGGCCAAAACGTTTCCCAAGATCACGCTCAAGTGAATGGCGCTATACGTTAATGACAGACCCTTCGCCGTATTTTGAGCTGAATAAGGGGAGAATTCAAATACAGTGAATGCCTGTAAGTTGCCGAATAGGGGAGAGAGGGGGGGCTATAAAATGAATAGGAACATGGAAATAACTAGAGAAGAAAAAAAAACCGAAGTCAATCCAGTTCATCTTCTGCCATCTGGGTAGTCGCATAATGCAATAGTTATACTGTTGTTGGCTAATCATAGGAGTCATGCATTGAAAATCCGACTGTTATAAAAGGCGTGAGAGTGGGGCATTAATACCCCGAACATGCCCCAGGCTGGCGAAACCAGCCTGCAAAAATCCACTTAGACTGCAAGAAAATGCTGATATATAAAAAAATCACTATAAAAGGGTATGATAAATAACTCCCATAAAAACGTGTCGTATTAACTGTTAAACCATATCTCTACCCAATGCGGGATTATGCCTTTTCGTTAATTGGATACTGCAATTACTCCGCAGAATAGTCATGATCTTTTTTTTTCTTATCCGGAGATCAGCGTTTAGAACGCAAGAATCACTTTGCTTAAGCAACATATACGTGCGTCGCACGGCCAAATTGGCTTTCGGTGTCTCCAGAAATTCCGCCGAATGCGGCTAAAATGAAGAGAAGGCATCAGTGTTGTGCCATGCCGCAGACACGGTGTGTAACCCTCTGCAGCCTCCCTGTAATGGTTTAGAAAGAACAGGCATAGTCTCATACTCACTGAAGATGCTGTTCTTCTCCAGCGTGCCATCGATCTTCCCGTTGAGATGGATCTGCAGATGGTACTTGGTGGCACAGTAGAGCCTCCTCCGCCGCGGTGCTCCCCCGAGATGTTCGTACACCCCTCCGCGCCCCCCGGCATCCCTCCGCAGTCTGGACTCGCAGGCTGGGGACGGGGAGCACGGCACCTTCGGAGCCACAGCCGGCACCCGGGGCAACGGCGACTGCTGTCTACTGAAATCCAGAAAACTCAGCAACAAACAGACAGTTATAAACATTGTGGCATGGTCGAAACACTCGCCGGTACAATCCGATGCGGATGAAGGTCTGGATGAGTCGGGTCAAGGGGTCCCATTAAAAAAGTGTTACAGGCGAGCCAACAGGTTGCGGGGCGCGCCGGTCCACTCGTTGAAACATTGGTAGTTCATCTGCATTGATCTGTTGAGTCAATAGTCACTTGTTCTGGGCCATCATAATCTCCCCAAAAGAGCCGGCTTTTAATGAGGGACCGTGCCAGCCTCTCCGGTCCTCCTGCTCTCCAAATAGCGCAGGGCAGACTGTGGCTGAGAAAACGACTGAATTTCACTTAAGACACTATCGTGAGATTTCGTCGCAACCCCGGTGATCGACGGCGCATAGAAATAAAAGAACTTTGCTCCGAACAATAGCTGAACTCCGACCAATTGATACAAAGGAGAAGGAGGCAAGGTATCAGTCTTGTGTGAACTCACAGAGTGCGGCGTGGATAAGATTACAACATTACACACAGTGGCTTATTGCGGAAAACCGCATCACAAAGAAACCAGCAGCGCATCTGAGGGAAGATTTTCTTCAGAGCTCTTCTTAAAAGTCCAAAAGACCAATTATACATATGAAAAAAAATATACACTGAAGGGTTGGAGTGAATATTCCCCAGAGCACGCCAGAGCTCCCAGTTACTATCAATGCAAACTAACAATACGTGACAACTCGGATGACTGATGCTAAAATGAAGCAACTTAGAAAAAAAGTCTCTTTAAAAAGATGCTCACAAAAAGCTGCATACGAAAAGGAATCGCCAACGTTGCAGATTGTTTTTAAAAAAAACACTTCTGCTGCAATACTGCCTGTTCGCACTTCGACACGTTTAACGCGAGCTTTTTAAAAAAAAAATGTAAAGGAAAAATTAACACCTTTTACAGTTCTCTGTTGCGCTAGACCCCCACAGGCGTGCGCAGAACATTAACGGTTGCGTTTCATTATCAATTGAATAACTAAATACTCGCCCCTTCTGGACATCTGGCTGGCTATTTTAATCATGACCCCCCACCACCACCACTGCACCCCCCCCCCCCGCCCCCCGCCACCCGTCAGTCCTGCATCAGCAAGGTAATTTAAACGAAAGTCCACTACAATCACAGGAAACTAATGCAGGATAATCCTGATATAACAGATGTACTACTCTTTCATTCATTAAATGCTACTAAATGCATCGAAGGGAACACGCATTGTTTTTGCAGTTAATTAAGGCTGTTCATTTTTTTAAAAAAATCTCACTGGGGCACAACAAGGACTGGAACTGATAACTCATTAAATACTTTTATTTGCCTGAAAATTAATAACTCCACGTCGCTGATGTGAAACAAATTACTCCTGGTGAAGCCCCATGCAAAGCTGCCGCTGGATTATGTCCATATCTTTGCTTTAAACTGTAGGATGTTCACTGATACATCTCGATTTCAGGGCAATCGATTAGGCAGCACTCTGGAATGTTGAAGGGAAGTAGTGCACTCACTGATACCTCGGTTGGAAACGTGAATCTTAAAAGACAGCAAGGTACATTGAGTTTTTTTTTAAAAAAGCAACCCCCAGCCATATTCCAAAGCCACTTGCTCCTGTGCCCCCGCATTACTGACACATTGCTATCTCTAACAACATTCCTGCACAGATATTACTTGGCGAGATTCTCTGCCATGTTAAAGTTAAGCTGGAAAAGACAAACTTTTACTGGCCACAAACTAATCGAAAGAGCATTTAATCCCCCAAGTGAATATCGACCTGCCGAGCCCGTCGGTCTCTTGCACAGCCAGTTTGTACCTTGACAGAATTCAACAAAATATCATTTGTGTGTGTGTGTGTGCATTTCATCATTGAGGGGTGTAGGATGTTTAAGCGTACCCAAGGTAAGAAGCTTGCGACTGTCAGTGTCACAACTTGAACCAGCGTGTAGTTAATTAAAAACCTTCTAGTTAACATCTGTTTCCAATAATATCATATGTCTTCAATCAGACTGCACAACAGCAAAATCCAATCATTGTTTAATGTTGCAATAAAGTAATACGTGTCTAAACTAATCCTTTTTTTAAAATGCTAAATGTTAATCAATGGGCTATCCAATGGGTGGAACAGCAACACGCACATGACCTTTGCCAAAATTGCTTCCATCCCGGCTACATGATGGTTAACATTTTCATAATGGGTACCAGCGATGACTAAACTCGCTGTCCTGGGCAGTTGCTGGCCTGTGGTTTCAGCACACCGAGAGATAGCGAGGGATTCCCTAACCAACCCCTCCCTACGCTCCACACCAATTATGCTCATCCAACGAATTCATATCATGCTCCCATTCGGATCCCCAACCCCAAAATGCAGACAATTAAACTTATTGTTAAAAAAAACCTCTCCCCGTTGGACATTCAGAACATCAAGTGGCTCTCCCAGTCAGACATCAACATGGTCAAATGGGAGTTCGGTGACGTATATTATAAGTTGTCTGGTGACCATTTTATTTAAGAACCCGCTTTTGATGTGGTCTGGTTATGACTGAGGGTGGTACTTTAGATGTGGTCTGCTGTCTGTTTCTGGAAGCATTTTTAATTAGCCCTTAACCTCCCAGAAAGTACTTTGTGGCCCTAGAGCAACAATACCGGAGCAGTTTTTGAATTTTTCTCTCTCTCTCCCTTGAATGTTACTATACACAGCACTTCAGTCCAAACACATGTTTATCAAGGGTTAGCGTTGGAGTTGGGGGCAGGGGAGGGGAGGAAAAGAAAACCTCCGAACGCCTTAACCGTACAAATGTGGATGTTATCCGTAGCCACACAAGAGTGACCGTAAACATAGTTATGTGATTGACAAATGTATCTAAGTGCATTCGGGATCCTGTTACAATTACATGCAATAGGCGGGATGGAGGGGAAGGGGGAATGGTTTATCTAACCAGAGGTTGCGAGTAACAGTGGTGGCCATGTCGGTGCCAATTAAGTCAGGAGCTACTTGGACACGCTGCACGCTTGTCGCTCAAATCCGTCTGTGAAGATCTGCCTGTTCCAATCTGAACCAGTGATTTCTCCAAGATAAAAGCCAACGTTTTCTGTTTTTGTTTCAGTAATTCCCCTAGTTTAAAATGGGGCTGTTCTTTGCATCATTTCAAGCCGCACAATAAAACACACAGCTGCATCATTTCCAACAATACTAAATATTTCCACCGTATACATAGTTGTACGCCTGCCAGCGTTCCCAGTCATTTGTGTATAGCTTTATGAATGAAATAAAGATTAAAAAAATACTTCCGAACAGGAAGTTCAGACACTGATGAACAGCCCCCAGAATCACCGCACACAATTTAATAAGTTAATAGACGGATTACATATGCCTACCTCCTATCCCCAATTCAGAAGGCACAGATAAAGTGGACGCTGAGTGCTCATTGTGATAATTAGGAGGTTCAAATATTAATGGTTAAAAGGGAAGGGAAAGGAAGGGAGGTCGGAAAGCGAAGTTTTCCAGGAAGCTCGGTATTTTTAATCATTTAAAAAAAAAAGTGAGGGTGTAAAATATAGTTTGGGATTCACTGTTCCCAATTTCTCGTAGGCAGCACATCCTGTTGTTAATTCACTCTCTTTCGGAGCACGTCAATGATTTACTGTTTTAAATGGATGCCTGATGGAAAAAAAGGGGAAGTTACAATTTGTAGCTGCAATAAATACAAGGGTGGGAGTGGTATGAGTGGAGGAGTACCCCCCGCCCCCCTTCCTCGCCAATTAAAAAGTCATTACTTGTTCAAACAGTGCCTTCTTTGGCCCCAAAGAACGCAATATTCAAAGGCTGTCATTAAGTGTTGCTTTCAGTTCTGTTAGCACAACTACCGGTAAGTACTTTTTCCTCAAAAAGAAGAGAAGCCAGATTATCCCCCTAATGCCAATGAAGTCTGAAATTTTAGAGATTTTCCTCTCTCTTTCGAACACAGTCACGGAAATATGGAAACTTCTGAAGAAGCTCTGTGCGTTTAAATTTATAGTTCACAATACATTTTTCAACATCAAGTGTCCTTGTGGCATTGGAGGTTTTAAGAGTTAACGCGTACCAACCGAGTTTCCGTTCGAAAGGAAAATTGCGATTGGTTGTAGACTGGGAACACATTTTATTGGTGTTCTCTATAACTTGAGATTTTTGTCATCGACAAGGCTGTGCACACTGGCTGCAAAACTGAAAACTCGCACGCCGTCACCATCTGCACTGTACCACTCAAGAATGTTATCCCAGCTGAAATAATCTTATGGATGACATTAAGAACTCCGTTGGAACTTTTCCCAAGTTATTCTCGAATATGTATCTAATGTTCATGATGTAAAGATATTACATTGTACTCCTTCAGCAATTTAGTTCTCTACACTTCTCTGCCTATACACACCCCCGTCTTTTTATAACTGAAATATAACTATAACTGAATTTGAGGATGTAACAATATAGGAATTTACTTAACCTTTTATTGGCTCGTACAAATGAAGTTGATTTTTCAAAATAAAAGTGATTGACTTTCAAAAAGACTTGGTGAATGATGCTTTCAATGTAACCGATGATAAGGTCCGTCTCTAAGGTTGCAGGTCCCTGGCTGTATTAAGAATACAACGGTTATGTTTACACCTTAATAAAAAATAGATTTTCGCAAGAAGAATAAAATTGTTGGTAGAACCACCGGATATACACAACACTAGCGCAAACAATCTGAAATATAGAATCAGAAATGGTTACAAGGCAGGTGGGGGCTATTTGGTCCGTTGACTACTTGCGAGAGCAATTTAGCTAGTCCCTTTCCCCAGAACGTTGTATCCCCCCACCACCCCCCCCCCCACCCCCCTCTACTTATCCTATTCCCCTTTCAAAACCACAATTTAATCCGATTCCACCATATTTAGGCAATATATTCCAGATCGTAGTCACTCACTGCATAAAAAATATTTTTCTTCGGGTTGCCTGTATTTTTTTTTTTTGCCACTCACTTTAAATCAGTGTCCTCTGGTTCTCAACCCTTTTGCCAATAGGAAAAGCTTTTCTCTGCCTAGACCCGCCATTGTTTTGAACACCTCCATCAGATCTTCTCTCACCGTTCTCTTCTCTAACGGGAACAAACGCAGCGTCTCCAATCTGTCCACACAACTATCCCTGGAACCATTCTTGTAAATCTTTTTGGCAGTCTCTTTAACGCCTTCAATTCCTTCCTAATGTGCAGTGCCCAGAATTGGACACAATACTCCAGTTGAGGCCAAATCAGTGTTTTACAAATTCTCATCATAACTTCCTTTCTTGTACCTATTGCCTCTATTTATAAAGCCCGGGGTACTGCATGTCCTTTTAACAACCTACCCTGCAACAAATTGTAACATATGCCCCCAGGTTCCTCTGTTCCTTTTAAAATTGTAACCTCAGCTTATATTGCCTGTCTTCATTCTTCCTACCAAAATGTATCACTTTACACTTCTCTTCATTAGATTGCATCTGCTTTGTGTCTGCCCATTCCACCAGCCTCTCTACAGCCACTTGAGTTGTATCACCATTTTCCTTACAATTCACCATACCTCTAAGTTTTGTGTCTTCTGCAAATTTTGGCATTGTGCCTTGTAAACCCTAGTCTAAGATATTTTAATATATCAAGAAAAGCAGGGGTCTTAGTACTGACTCCAGTGGAATTCCAATGAATGCCTTCATCCATTCTGAAAAACAATGTTCAGCATCTCTCTCTGCCTCCTGTCAACTTTGTATCCATGCTACCACTGTCCCTTTTATTCCATGGACTTCAACTTTACTGGCAAACCTAGTATCTGGTGCTTTATCAAATGTCTTTTGGAAGTCCTTATATGCCCTCATCAACCCTCTCTGTTACCTCATCAAAAAAATTGAAACAAGTTAGGTAAACATAATTACCATTAACACATCTGGACTGACTTTCCTTAATTAATCCACAATTATCCAAGCGACTTTTTATTTTGTCCCATTTGATTGTTTCTAAAAATTTTCTCACTGCCAAGGTTAAACTGGTCATCGCTGGGTTTATCCTTAAACCGTTTTAGATCAGGATCTATCATTTCCAATTTCCCAGTCTTCTGGCACCAGCAACATATCTAAGGAGGTTTGGAAGTTTATGGCCAGTACTTTTGCAATTTCTATACTTAAGTCCCTCATTATCTTTGGATACATCACATCCAATCCTAATGACTTATCAACTTTAATTATGGTCAGCCTTTCTGGTACCTCTTTATCATTTTTTAGCTCATCACACATCTTAACTAACTATTCTTTCATTGGGGTTTTGGCAAAGCTTCTCCTCAGTAAAGACGGACGCAAAGTATCCATTTAGTATCTCAGCTATCTCTGTGTCTGCATGTCCCCCTTTTTGATTCCTAAACAGGCCGATTTATTATCACTTTAGTAGTAATATGCCCTTTTATTTTATCCGCCAGTCCTTTCCTATAATCTCTTTTTGCCTCTTTATTTCCTTTTCCACTCCCACTTTGAGCTTTCTATATGCACCACAAAATCACTGGTTCAGACTATCTGATACATACAACAGATTATTTGGTATACATAACACAAAATGACTGATAGATTAATACTTGTATCCAATTTAAAGTCATTAGCACTGGCTCCATGAAAGTCACAGAAGCAAGTCACGCACAGTAACTATTTGAAATATATGCTATAGAAAATCAGTAATTCACTCATTGTCTGATATGTACAATTCAAAAACAATGACTCACAAACTGGCTACATGAAAAGCGCAGACTATGCATATATATGAAATTAGCACAGATTCCATCTATGTTTATGCAGCATAACATTGCTGTCAAAAGGCAGCTTTTATGTACAACATATCACCGATCTAGAGGAATACCTGGTACACGATTAAATGACAAACTATTTTCATTTTATTGTAGAACGATGTAATATTATTTTGGCAATAAGCCGAAATGTAAGATAGTCTCACCTATTTTGCTTTTGTTTATTTTCGTAATGCCCTGGGATCTTATTCATATCTGGCATGAAAGGTTTGTTCTACAACCGCCTTTACTGACGAGTTAAACACTGATAGACAACAGAAAGTTTTAGATTAGAGTATTAGCGCCTTGTTTCTCTTCTGCTATTCAGGAAGAGACCAGCAATGATGCTAACCCAATCAAACCGACCTTTGAACCTTTTCTGCTGTACTTTTTCTCATGCCACAGTTTCTTTAGTTCATTACTGATCTGAAGGCCCGGACTGAGCTATAGTCACTTTCTCAGACATCAGTGCCTTTCGTCCCCTGACAAATCACCGCTGAGCCCTCTTTGTCCTGTGCTCTTTGATCTCACCTGCCTGTCAACAAAAAAAAAAGGACTGGGTACAGTCAAAACGCGCTGCAAACAAACTCATTCCCATAAAGCACTTTTGGTCAGGGAGAGAAAGAAAACTCTCTGCATCTGATGTGCAACTGTGTTTATTGAGCAATTTGATGCAACCCAATTCCTTTTGTTCAATTGGTACCTGCGGTAAAGTTCATACCAGGTTTAAATCCAATTTTTTTTAGATTTAAATTTAGAAAGTTCAAATAGATCACTTTGGCCCCAGTGAAAATGTGGACGGATCCCCTAAGCCAAAGTATGATCTCATGTCCATTTGTACCTTTGTGATCCGAGTTATGTATCAGTGTGCTGGGTGACTAGAGAGCGAGGTTTCAAAATACTGTATGAATAGAAAGCTTCTCTCAACTGAAACTGGATAGGGTTCCTTATACTTAAAGCTTTCTTTTACTTCTGACTTCAGGTTTCAACTACTTCAACTACCTTTCAGAAGGTATTAGAATACTCTATACTTTCCAACAGTGTTATCTTTGTGACACCCTGTAATACTATCATCTAGTTGCGGACTATTCAGAGAGGGAAAATACGTTAGGCGGATCTGATTCAGATCCGATTGGATGAATTGGTCTGATAGCAAAATATCTATCTCAATATCCGAAACTAAATTGTCAAACACTCATTCTCTCGCTTTGGAAAGTTATAATGTCGAGGTTATACTAGTACTGGGTAGAGTCCGGTATAATACCGAGACTGCAGGCGCAAGTTGGCTCTACCCAGCAAAGCAGAACTTTACGCATGAATCCAAGTCCCATTTAATGAATCTAGATGTTAGTTATGTTCAAGCTAGCAAAGAGTTGCAGAAAAGTTGTCTCTTCACTACAAAGGGGGAAAGAATCACTTACTTCAAACAAATAGACAGGACTGAGGATGTATTTGGTGCTTCTCCACCTCGTGACTACCGCTGGCTTGTCATGTAACCCAAATAGAACTCCAAGGTTGACAACGCCAGTTGCCTGATAGATACATTGGTAGAACCACCAGCATTTAAATCGGCCTAATTTCTCCCTTGCATCTACCATATTGAAGGTCACACTATTTAGTTAGCAGGAATTAAGTGATGTGTATAAATATCTTTTGAATTGGTTCTCCTTAATTTGGTTGCAGGCGGAGGGCCCGGACGAATCTTGCATGCCATTGATTACAAGTTAAAAGAAGCTATTTTGATTCTGTGTAAGATTAGGCAACGTCTCATGCGGTACAGTACGAGCAATTAATAGCAACTGTAATATCTCTGTTTTCAAAGCAATATTAATTAATTGGAGATGGTCATGGAAGAGGAACACAGATAATCCCAGAATTTATTACAAAACTTCTTAAAGATAAAAAGATGTAGTTGGAGCATGATTCCGATATTTTCACAAACAGTGCGACTGTAGCAGACAGTTTGGTGTCAAATGTAATCACAGAACAAGAAAACACAATTAATTTGCAAGTACTGTCTTATCTTTCAGGGTCTTTGGATCAGTTTTCACAGAAAGGGTTTGAAGAAAGTTACCTTTAATTTTTAAAGCACATAGATGGAAGTTGGTTAATATGTTAAATGGAGATTGTTTTCTCCATAGTCTGAGCAATAAGCAATCGATTTTCTAATCCAGGTAACCAAAGAACACCTCACACTCATTGTGCCAGAATTTCCATTCATCCCTGTCTGTCCATGAACAGAGAGAGGATAGAAAGGGAGAGACAGACAGGAAAACAAGGCAAAATATTTTTCAAAGCAGGAAATCTGGATGGGCTAAAAGGAATATCTGAAGGCTTTCAATGAGGAATATGGTTAGGAACTTTGGAGAATAATTAGAAGCCACATTGTTAAGTCAAGTAAGATGTTATAGTAATGTTGACATCTGTTTGTTAAGTCAAGTAAGGCAATCCATGGTGACAATGACTTCTATCATCAAATTTCCATAAAAACCCATCTGGTTCACTAATGCCCTTTAGGGAAGGAAATCTGCCATCCTTACTCGATCTGGCCTATATGTGACTCCAGATCCACAAAATGTGATTGACTCTTAATTGCCCTCTGAGTGGCCTAGCAGCCCACTCAGTTCAAGGGCAGTTAGGGATGGGTAACAAATGCTGGCCTTGCTGTGACACCCACATCCCATGAAAGAATAAAAAAAACTTCAGTGCTATTGTTTTGCCATGATATTGTCTTTATTTTATATTATTGTGCGAAAATATGTTGTGCAAATTGAATTAAGTGAGTCTGATCATAATGGTTGTTTCAGATGTCAATGTTACTATAAAGTAATGGTGTTTAATAATTTTCATAAGACCTCATATCACCAAATGTTTGCTCAATCATCTTTCAGAAAGTTTGAAGAAGTGCACTTGCAAAAGACACAAACATCTGATTCAGGTCAAAAGGGGTTATTATTGCCACATTCCCGGGTGATGCTTTTGTATAAACAGATATACTGCAGTGTCAGCCCTTTCCCAAAAAGTAAGATGGTCAGACCATTTATGGAAGAAACAGATGTCACGGAAACCAAGGAAGTATCTACAGCAGACCAATTTTGTAACAGCAACCAAGTGATACTATATAGCAGTAGTTTATCTTCACATGACTGTATAGTGCATTTATAGAATATTGACAGATCAGAGCTAGATAACTACTTTAATGAGACTGTCAAAATAAATCTGCTATGAATGTGATTGAAATTAATAAGGATAAGCATAGTGTATACTCAGAAATATAATGGTTTAAGCTCTAATGTACCATCCATGGTGTGCTATAAATTATGGCTACTTCAATTCCTTAAGCCATATTGGTTTATGTCCCAAGTAGCTTTGAATTATTTCCCCGCCTCCCCCCGCTCCCCCCGCAAAAAAAACCTGCCCTCACCAGATTTTTTTGCTTTAATACTGTACAAAATATCTCTCTGGGTCTGTCCAAATGACTCTATTCATTATTGAAAAATTTGGATTATGTCCTCCTCTCCCTTAATTATTTTTTTCAATGAGAGTAGATTTTGTTTCCTTCGTGTCTTTTTGTAGTTAACTGACTTAAAATTGAAACCATCCATGCTGCAGTCCTCTGAATCCTTTCACTATCTCTATAATTTTCAAAAGTACGGTGACCACAACTGGGCATAACACTATGTCTTACAACATTAGACAGGCATTGAAAGATTCAATTTATACAGCAGAGCATTCCATTTGCTAGTTAAACATTACCATGTGCTATGATATTTCCATTAGTTTCTCAACTATTACACCAACGTTATTTTTTCACAGCATATTCTTTGGGTTCTGGCCATCTTTCCTATTTTAGGAACAGTGCACATTATTTTGTATTTGTCAGTGTTAAACATTGCCATTATCTCCCCACATTTTAAGACTCTGTTAACTTATACACTTCATTAGCCGCTTGTAAATGTCCTTTTCATGATGTCTACTTAACCTGCTATAATTTAGTCATTTTAGACATTCCAATTTCAGTACTCTCATCAGGATTCTTTATAAATATAAAGAGCAGAGGCTCTATGTCTGATCCATTGGCATTCCATTGATCACAGTAATCCTATTAAACTAGAGAATGTTCTTATTTATTTTTGTCCATCAAGAAGAGACACAGCTTCCTTTACTATTCTAAATCAAATTGTCACTGGCTGACCCAGGATGGAGAAAGCATACATTCGGACAAATCATGGAGGATTAATTGAAGTACGAGCAACCCTTGTGCGGCTGTGAAACACTTATTGCCACTCGTGTCACTAATGTTGTGGATGGTTAAGTCTGGTGTGGTATACACCATCTTCCTTAAGACCATTGATCTCCATGGCTCTGGATAGTCAGTCTGAGTGGAAATAGAGAAAAGGTTCTCTGTAATTAGCCAAAGGGTGGTACAATATTCCATCACTTAATGACATGTGACTTGCCCATTAATAACCCAGTACAATTTCCCTATCACTGCATTCCAGTCGAGCAGTTCAATCAAATTCATGAGACAGCTTCCTTGTTTTGTTGGAATCCAAGTAAGATCTATTGTTATGCAATTTAATGTACAAAGGTTCACTATTACAATTGATCATTTCCCTTGTTCATGTCACCCAGCCAATAGAGAAACCAATTTACAGCTTTCTTTTCTAGAAGACACATCAAAACTCTAAAGGCACCTCCAATTCTGTTACAAGCAAAGAGGTTTTTACACGCAACAATAAAGAGCCTTAAGCAAGATCAAAGATCAATCAGTTTTTATCTCTGCAAAAAATGGCAAACTTATTGGGCTTTTTGGCCTTTGCTGCTTGAAAATCTTACTCCTTAATTACAAAACAAAGGTAATAATTTGTATGTAAATAATATTTAAACAGATCCAGAATTACTTAGTAACAGATTATTTGTAACTGTACAAAACAAGAAGCACAGAATTTGTTCAAATTGTTAGGGGGATAGATAGAATTACTTTGAACTGGGCATCTGCTTGCAATGAGCTAAAGACAAAAGGAATGTCCAAATATGGCATAAGAATGGAACATAAAAAAACGTCGAATATAAAATCAAAACGTTTTGTGCACTTTATTAAAGCATTTCTATGATTTGATTCAATTTAATAATCAACTCTTGGCTTATTACTCTTTAGGCTAAAATAAAATAGTATTGCAGAGTATCACAAGGTAGTTACTGCACACAAATAGGCCATTCAGCCCAACAGGTCTATGCCAATATAATAAAAGCAAAATACTGCAGACGCTGGAAATCTGAAACAAAAACAGAAAATGCTGGATAAACTCAGTAGGTCTGGCAGCATCTATGGAGAGAGAAACAGAGTTAACATTTCGAGCTCTGAAGAAGGGTCATACGGACTCAAAATATTAACTCTGTTTCCCCCTCCACAGATGCTGCCAGGTCTGTGCCAATGTTTATGCTCCCCCTTAATTACTTTCCACCTTACTTATCTAACCATATCAGCACATACTGCTATTTCTTTCTCCCTCATGTGCTTAACTAGCTTCCCCTAAAATGTGCCTATGCTATTTATCTCAAATACTCTTTGTGGTGGCAAGCTCCCCATTTGAATCACTCACTGGGTAAATAACTTTTTTCTGAATTGCCGATTGGATTCATTAGTATCTATCTTATGCTTATGGCCTTTTGTTCTGGTCTCACATGAAAATGGATCCATTTTCTAGAACTATCCTATCAAAACCTTTCATAATCTCCAGTGCCTCAACATCTATTATGATATGGAGAACAGAACTCCAAATACTCCAAGCATGGTCTAACCAAGGTTCTACAGTTTCTCTGCTTTTCAATTCTATCTCCCTAGCAATGTACTCCAGTGTCTTGTTTTTAAACCAACTCCTATACCTAATGTATGTAAATGCACAGATTCTTCGCAGGAAAAATTTAGCATCAGAGAACCAACGGCAGTCAAGATACTTTGAAACAATTTCAAAAACCCTAACCCGGACAGAAACAAACAAGAATGAAGAAGTAGCGTCAAATGTTACATTTAAGGAAAGACATCTGGAAAAGCATTTAATGTTTCTTATTGCCTCAAAGCTTGATAAATCAACCAGAGTCTGCAGAGTGTGAACTGATCTAAGCTAGACTAAACAGGATGCATAGGCATCATGGAAAAGTAAAGGGGACCACATACTGTTGTAAAATAAATTAGCATTCTGAGATCCACACTCAGTGCCATGCGCCGCCATATGAACACACTCGACCTCTCCCTCCAGCAGCACCGCCGTACCCTTTTTCAAAGCTGCACGTGCCCCCAGTTTCATTTTATTCTTCGTCTCATCTGACGCCTTAACAAGAAATTTTTTCTTTTTCTCTCAAGTGCTAAGGAACGCAAGCTCCAACAACTCATCGACACCAACACCCATCTAGGACCCTCCACCCCTGCCTGCCCCTCCATCCCCACCCCATATTCCACTCCCAGCCCCAGCTGTGTATTCACTATATCCCCTGACCTTCCCTTCTCCGACGTTGAATGTTCAGTGCTCAGCAAAGGACTTAGTTTCATACCCTTATGCTTTCATCTCAAAGAATTTCAGGCTTGGTACGATACTGAACTCTTCTTCCGCTGCGTTCGTCTCCCTGCTCACTTCTTTGGGCAGGAGTCCTGCCCCCGCTCAACGGATCCTTTTACTCACCTCCAATATTCTCCCTCCACCTGGACCCCTCCCTCCGGATTCTTACCTTCTCTTGATCTTTTCATTGAGAACTGTCGGCGTGACATTAGTTGTCTCAATTTCTCTGCTCCTCTCACCCATTCTAATCTGTCTCTCTCTGAACTTACTGCACTCGGTTCTCTCAGGTCCAACCCTAACATTGTCATCAAACCTGCTGATAAGGGTGGTGCTGTTGTTGTCTGGCACACGGACCTTTACCTTGAGGAGGCTGAGCGTCAACTCGCAGACACTTCCTCCTACCTCTCTCTGGACCATGACCCCACCACTGAACATCAAGCCATTGTTCCCAGGACTGTCACTGACATCATCTCCTCTGGAGATCTTCCTCCCACAGCTTCCAACCTGATAGTCGCCTAACCTCGGACGGCCCGCTTCTACCTCCTACCCAAAATCCACAAACAGGACTGTCCCGGCAGACCGATCGTGTCAGCCTGTTCCAGCCCCACGGAACTCATTGCTCGTTATCTTGACTTCCTTCTCTCTCCCCTTGTCCAGTCCCTTCCTACTTACATCCGTAATTCCTCTGACACCTTACGCCACATCAACAATTTCCAGTTCCCTAACCCCAACGCCTCCCCCCTCTTCACCATGGACGTCCAATCCCTCTACACCTCCATCCCCCACCAGAATGGTCTGAGGGCCCTTAGCTTCTTCCTCGAACAGAGGCCCGAACAATCCCCATCCACCACTACTCTCCTCCACCTGGCTGAACTTGTTCTCACACTCAACAATTTCTCCTTTAACTCCTCTCACTTCCTCCAAATAAAAGGTGTGGCTATGGGTACCTGCATGGGCCCCAGTTATGCCATCTCTTTATGGGTGATGTGGAACATTCCTTGTTCCGGTCCTACTCCGGCCCCCTCCCACAACTCTTTCCCTGGTACATCGATGATTAGTTTGGTGCTGTTTCATGCTCTCATCGGGACCTGGAAAAATTTGTTAATTTTGCTTCCAATTTCCACCCTCCATCATTTTCACATGGTCCATCTCTTACACTTACTTTCCCTTCCTTGATCTCTCTGTCTCAATTTCTGGTGATAGACTGTCCACCAATATCCATTACAAGCCTACCGACTCCCACAGCTACCTCGACTACAGCTCCTCACACCCCGCTTCCTGTAAGGACTCCATCCCATTCTCTCAGTTCCTTCACCTCCGTTGCATCTGTTCTGATGATGCTACCTTCAAAAACAGTTCCTCTGACATGTCCTCCTTCTTCCTTAACCGAGGTTTTCCACCCACAGTCGTTGACAGGGCCCTCAACCGTGTCCGGCCCATCTCCCGCGCATCCGCCCTCACGCCTTCTCCTCCCTCCCAGAAACATGACAGGGTCCCCCTTGTCCCCACTTATCACCCCACCAGCCTCCGCATTCAAAGGATCATCCTCCACCATTTCCGCCAACTCCAGCATGATGCCACCACCAAACACATCTTCCCTTCACCCCCCCGGTGGCATTCCGTAGGGATCATTCCTTCCATGACACCCTGGTCCACTCCTCCATCACCCCCTACACCTCAACCTCCACCTACGGCACCTCCCCATGCATACACAAAAGATGCAACACCTGCCCCTTCACTTCCTCTCTCCTCACCGTCCAAGGGCCCAAACACTCCTTTCAAGTGAAGCAGCATTTCACTTGCATTTCCCCCAACTTAGTCTACTGCACTCGTTGCTCCCAATGTGGTCTCCTCTACATTGGAGAGACCAAAAGCAAACTGGGCGACCGCTTTGCAAAACACCTGTGGTCTGTCCTCAAGAATGACCCAAACCTCCCTGTCGCTTGCCATTTTAACACTCCACCCTGCTCTCTTGCCCACATGTCTGTCCTTGGCTTGCTGTATTGTTCCAGTGAAGCTCAACACAAACTGGAGGAATAGGACCTCATCTTCCGACTAGGCACTTTACAGTCTTCCGGACTGAATTTGAATTCAACAACTTTAGATTTTGAACTTCCTCCTCCATCCCCACCCCTTTCCATTTCTTCCCCCTCCCTTTTGTTTTTTTCAAATAATTTATATAGATTTTTCTTTTCCCACCTATTTCCATTATTTTTAAATCTATATCTTTTATGCCCCGTTTGTCTTATTTCACCCCACCCCCCCACTAGACCTATCTGAACCTTGCTTGTCCTGCTCTCCATTCTTAATTAGCACATTCTTTTAGATAATATCACCACCTTCAACACTTCTTTGTTCTTTTGTCTGTGACATCTTTTGATTATCTGCTCCTATCACTGCTTGCTTGTCCCTACAACCACCACCCCGCCCCCCCCCCCACTTCTCTCCCCTCACCCCCCCAACACCTTAAACCAGCTTATATTTCACCCGTCTCCTATTTTTAATCAGTTCTGTTGAAGGGTCATGAGGACTCGAAACGTCAACTTTGTTCTTCTCTGCCGATGCTGCCAGACCTGCTGAGTTTTTCCAGGTAATTCTGTTTTTGCTTTTAGATTATATTCCTGTTTGTCAATTGTTGTTCACAAGTAGATGAGTGTAGAGTGGGAAAAAGTGAATTGAAAATCTTAACAAGCACTCTTGAATATACACTTCCTGTCCAAAATGGATTCATGAACATTAGCAAAAAAAAAAAATCAGGTAAATACGGATTTGTGTTTGATGAGGGCTTGTTAGTGAAGAACTCATACAGCGTTCAGCAGCTTACCTCTCAAAGGAAAATATAAGTATTTTAGTCCAAGTCAAACCTTAATATTAATTGAACAAAGAAAGACTTGCATTTATTTAGCACTTTTCATGACCCCAGGATGTCTCAACGTGCTTTAAAGCAAATCAATGTTGAAATGTAAAGACTGTCGTAGTGAAAGAAAATGGAGATATCAAAGTTTCACCATAGTGACAGAGTGAATATACAGCAATGCCCAAATTATGGTGATGGTGGTAGTTTATGATCCAATTAACATGGAAGTTTCATGGAAAAGTTGAAGAAGAGAATAGCTGGAGAGGGGGAAGAAACAGGGTCATCTAGATTTTAATGTCTCCCTTGACTGATGTTCAGATCCAGTGTGGAACTTCTCTTGAACGTGGGCTCTGTTAGTTGTGCACATGTACATGGAGTTCTGCCTGTGAAAAATATACAGGCACCAGGAAAATACTTTGCAAAGAAACTCTTGGGCTCTTAGTCTGGATGATTACTTAGTACAAACAAGGTAAAATGAGCATCTAATAAGATCAACAAGGATATGGTGGTTTCATTAAGAAATAAGAACTGAGAAGTCTGCAGATGGATCAGCACTGGAAAGCTATTATATATAGTGCAACCGCCTAGCACTATGTTTATTGATGTCTGTGTGTTTATTGGTGCTTACCAGAAGTTTTCGCACAAGCATTTTTATTTGGAGGTTTGGTTATGCTGCAAAATTATCACACGCCATTACTAATAGCAACTTTCATTTTCACATTCCACACCAACCTTGTCCACCCAGCGCAACTGTGGTAAGAGCAGAGGGAGGTAAGTTTTTGCCTTAGATGATGCTTTGTCCATGTGGCTGACTTACACCAAACATTTGTCGAATATGGACAGTTCTATGTAAGAAAGAACTTGCATTTATAAAGCAGCTTGCATGATCTCAGGAAATCCCAAAACACTTTGCAGCCAATGAAATACTATTGAAGTATACACACTGTTGTAATGTAGGAAATATAGCAATCAGGTTGTGCATAGTATTGTCCCTTAAACAGCAATGTGATAATGACCAGATATCTGTTTTAGTGTAGGCTGACTGATATATATTGATCAGGATGAACTGGGATTTTTTTATCACCTGCAAAGCTGGATAAACAATTCCAATGTGAATAAATTTGAGTGTAAATTTTGGGAGGGTGTGGTAAGCCCTCACATGTTTTCCTCCCATAGTTGAAAATGACTGGATGGAATAGCGCTAGTTGCACATTCAGGACTTTCTACTAAGCATTGATTCTATGTGGATTTTACTAGTGGAAAGGGGCTTTCAAAATTTATCTTGTAATGTGTTGGAAATATATGTACAACTATGAAGCAGCAATTTGTAATAAGTATTGCATTTTGTCCTGTCCCTTAAGACATCTGAGGTACATTAACCAAAAATACTTAGAAAACTTACTTTCATGGGATGTCCAAGGTCATCTCTGTCAACCATAGCTCAGTTCGTAGCATTCTTGTGTCTAAACCCAAAAGTTCTGGGTTCAAGTCCCACTCCAGGATTTGTGCACTAAAATCAAGGCTGACACTCCAGTGCAGTACTGAGGGAGTGCCGCACTGTCGGAGTTGTTGTTTTCCAAAACAGATGTGAAACCGAGGCCCCATCTACTTTATCAGTTGAGTAGCACAGCTTGCGGAACTATTTTGATGAAGAAAAGCAAAGTTATCCCCAGTGTCCTGGTCAATTTATTTCTTTATAGCAACATCAAAACAGATTATCTAGTTATTTTCACATTGTTGTTTCTGGGAGTTTGCTGGGTAAATATTGGCTGTCGTGCTTCCTACAACAATTATTACATTTCAAAAGCACTTCATTAGCTATTAATTGCTTTAGAATATCTGGTGGTTCAAAGGTGCTATATAAATGCAAATCCCTGAGGACTTTTGTCATGCGGCCTTTTCATAAAGACCAGACATGATATTCTACATTAGGTAGCACATTCATCTGCTTTATGTGTATATTATTGAGGGAACCACATTGGTATTCAGGGCGAATCAGATGTTGTGAGTGGAGGCTCCAACCCCTCTCAGGACACATCTGAGGAAGTACACCTTTCAGTAGGGCATATGGGCCTACGTGCATGGTGCACTTGTTTCATTTAGCTTGATCTGGATCTCTATACAGTGAGGCCTGGATATGGTCAATTAGCACATGCCCAACATCTCAAGCAGCTCTGGGCATTCCAAAGCTAAGGTGTTTCAAGAAATCTTACCTGGGCTAAGATCTGAGGTGAAGTAATTGCAAGTTGATTTGCCACATGATTTAGCAACAACACTATTTACTTTTATACTATGTTCTCCTTGTACAAGACCTTTGGTCAGGTCTCAGTTAGAATATTGCATCTAGTTTCGGTCTCCTCACATGTTGCGTGATGCTGAGGCTTTGGAAAAGGTGCAGAGGAGGACCACAATACTAATTCTTAGTTTAAAGCATCTTAGTTATCAACATGGACTTAAAAGAGTCCCAACTGCTGAAGTTACCAAAAGGTAGGTACTACACAGAATTATCAAATCTAAAGTGACTTCTTGGGCTCGTTTTCATTGCCTGAGGGAGCATCAATGAGAAATTTCCCAGAGCTTTTCCCCTGAGGATATCACATAATTTTGAATGGGGTGGAGAATCTATGTGAAGGGATTTTAACCTGACAAGTTGAATAGGCTTCTGAGTGGGCGTCAAATTAAAACAGCTGAAATTGTTGGCATGTAAGGAAGTGAGCAGGAACCTCTGTCGACTTCTGGCTTTAACCTGAGTGTGACCTGTAGTGCACTGGAAACCCTGGTGGGACAGGTGGGTGTCCTATTTAAATATGTAAAATACTCATTAGCTGCTTCTTTAACCTTGGGTTTTGAATTTCGCTGAATGCGCACAGGTTTCCCCGGCTTCCTGGAGCTCAACAGGGAAAACAAGGTGAGTGGACAGCAGCTGTCCACTCAATAGTGTTAAGAAATTGAAAGGCAAGAAATACTTTAAAAACTGAGGTCTCACACCTGCTTCCTTGCCTAAGTGAAAGGCTTTTGCTCACCGAACTTGTTCTGAGAGCTTTCACTGCTTTGAAGGTGATTTCCAAAATTTTGAAGATAATTTCTGCTAACTTGGGTTTGCTCTAACTAGCTGCCAACCTTCAGATCTCAATGGAAGCCACTTTTGCAGTTCCAGCTTGGACCTCAGATGAGGAAAGAAAAGAGCAGCAGCAACACTACCGGCAACAAGATCAGCACCAGCCACCAGCAGCAGCAGGAGCAGGAACATCAACAGCCTACTGCTCCACAGTAGAAAACACAATTGAATACCAGAAATAGAGAATAACCTAGGTGCAAAAAAGAGTAAGGAAATTAATATCAGCAGAGAAGAAGTACTGCAGAAACTTAAGAGACCAAATTCCTACAAATCCCAGGACCCAATGGGTTCTAAAAGAGATAGCTGATAGATACTGGGTGTTCTGGCTATGATTTTCCAAACTTGCCCAGATTCTGGAATGATCCCAACAGACTGGAAATGAGCAAACTGACACTGGAAGAAGGGAGAGAGAACTACTGGCATGTTAGCCTGACATGAGTCATCAGGAAAGTGCTGAAATCTATAATTAAGGAAATCTCAACAATGCACTTAGAAAATAGTAGTGTGATCCGATGAAGTCTACATGGTTTTACAAAAGGGAAATCTATTAGTGTGTTTTGAGATTCTAACTAGTGGGTCTGATAAAGGAGAACTAGTAGATGTAATATACCTGAATTTCCAAAAGGCATTTGTGCCACACAAAAGGTCAATAGGCAAGATAAGGTCATGGAGTTGAGGGAAGTATATTAGCATTGATGGAGGATTGATTAACGGATAGGAAGCAAAGGGTAAGCATAAATGAAGAATTCTCAGGTTGACAGACTATGACTAGCAGAGTGACGCAAGGAGCAGTGCTGGGCCCTCAGCTATTTACAATTTATTTTAATGACTTAGACAAGGAGAAAATATATTTAGGTTTGCTGATGATACAAAGCAAGGTGGGAATGTAAGTTATGAGGAGCATAAGGACTGCAAATAGATATAGGCAGGTTAAGTGAGCGGGCAACAAGATGGCAGATGAAGTGTAATGCAGGGAAGTGTAAGATTATTCATTTTGGTTGTAAGAATAGAAAAGCAGAATATTTTTTAAAAGGCATGAACTTGTAAATGTTAATGTTCAGAGAGACTTGGGTGTACTGTTACAAGATGGAACTCAGAGTTAGCATGCAGGCAAATGACATATTGGGCTTTATTGCAAGGGGATTGGAGTGCACAAATAAAGAGGCTTTGTGACAATTGTACAGGGCTTTGATCAAAATTCACCTGGAATACTGTGCGCAGTTTTGGTCTGCATATTTAGGGAAGCATACACTTGCATTGGACGTAGTACTGTGAATGTTCACTAGATTGGTCTCTGGGATGAGAGGTCTGTCCTATGATGACAGTCTGAGTAAAATGGGCCTGTATTCTCCGAAGTTTAGAAGAGTAAGAGGTAATCTCAATGCAACATACAAGATTTTGAAGGGGCTTGACAGGGTAGACACTGAGGGGTTGTTTCCGCTGGTGGGGGAATGGAGATCATGGGGGCACAGTCTCAGGACAAGGGGTCATTCATATAGGACTGTGATGAGGAGAAATTTCTTCATTCAGAAGATTGTGAATCTTTGGAATTCTCTGCCCCAGAGGGTTGTGGATGCTCCATTGTTGACTATATTTAGTGCCAGGATAGACAAATTTCTGATGTCCCATGATTCAAGATATGGGGAGCAGGCTGCAAAGTGGAGTTGAGGACCAACATCAGCCATGGTCGTAATGAATGATGGAGCAGGCTCGATGGGCTGTATGGTTCACTCTTGCTCCTATCCTTTATGTTCCTGTGTTTGGCGTTACCCCAACACAGGGCATACAGGCAAAGGATAAGCTTCCTGGACATGTCTGAGCATCAATGCCTCAGGAGGCTTGGAATTCCCCAGCAGGTGGGAGCTGAGATTTCCAGCTTTCTGGAAGGAGACCTCCTGCTAAGTGGGCTAGGTGGGCACACATCATGAGGCAATGGAGCAGTACAATAAAATACATGGTGCATACACATGAAACAGAAATGTGACAATGTAACACTGTGTTAAACTCTTAAGTGAATACCATTGTGCAACCAAAAACCCTTTATCTTCCTTTTTCTACTACTCCTACATATTGTAGCTCCTTTGGCTTCAGCTGAGTTAGAGGCAACCTGCTTGTATCTGTGCTCGAACTGCTCAGAGGCTCTTGGCCAAGGTCATTGAGGTTTTGGAGACCAGAGTTGGTCAACAGGCATGAGGGGCTCTGTCTGGGAAGGGAGGAGGGATAAGGAGTCAAAAGTGGAAGTGCTTTGAGTGGAATCCCCACTTCCACGTCCCCATTCTCCATCTTTGCTCTGATGGCTCACCTGCATCTCCCTGCTAGTCAGGAGCTGGAGAATACTTTGCTATACTCCAGTGAGGTGCTGAATGCCGAAGGCAAAATTATCCTCAATCCTCATTAAGATGTAATTTTCAATAAAATAAATAATATTGCTGATGCACAACAGGAGTATCTTATTACAATTGAGCCATGCTCAGGGAAAGGGAGTATGTATTATAACGAAAATGGCGGACAATTCAACTTTTACTCTGAGTTGCACCCATTCCCAAATTGCACTCCATTGAAGATACAAGCCAGTAGCAAACACATGGCACTATACATCTGACATTAGGAGAGTCACACATACTCTTACGTTTTATTTTCAGTTTGGAAGGTATGCTATACTTGCTATGTATTTTAGGGTTTCACAAATTAAGTCATAGTTGACTTGTTCTCATGTCTTACTCTTGCCAACCAAAAAGCCATTTTCAGAATACATCTCATAGTGCTGCTAAACAGTAATCATTTGATTCAATATATTGGAAAGAAATAAAGGCTTGCATTTTGCATCGTGCCAGTCATCACCAAAGATGTCCCAAAATCCCAGTGAAGTACTTTTGAAGTGTAGTCACTGGGGAGAATTATACATTCGACGTGCGGACGCATGACAGACACACTGGAATGTAAAATGATGCACGATAACGTTGGGCTTGTGTCCCGATATCATTGCGAATTCGCACGATATTTCATTCAGTGGGCACATGCTGGAGTTGGCTGTATGCCCACCGATAATTGAAAGGCCTATTAAGGCCATTAACAAGGTAATTAAGTTGAATTTTATGCTGCCCGTCTAACCTAACGGTTGGTGGGTCGGCGGAAAGGCCAAGCGGCTTTTACGATTTTAGGAAACCTTATCCACGAGTGGGATGAGGTTTCCCAAAGCTAATACTAATGAAATAAAACTTTTATTTTGAAAATAAAAGCATGCTCCATCTCATGTGACACAGTCACATGAGGGGACATGTTTCATTAAATTTTTAATGTCTTCATTTATTTTGTTAAAAAGTGCTTCAATCTCCCTGATGCAGTTGAGGCACGTTGGGGATATTCCGTGCCTCAGGGAGATTGATGTACTCTTTTGCGCGCACGCACAAACTGCGTGCTAGACCTGACTCTCCCTCCTCCCCAGAACCCGTACAGGTACTGCTTGCAATCCACATTGGGCAGACCTTAATTGGCCTGTACGCGTGAAATCGCGGTGTGGAGCCGATCGCAGGTGGTAGTCCACCCGTCCCCGCTCACTGCCGCTGAGTCCACTCGATGAATGTAAAATCCTGGCCACTGTTGTCATGTAGGAAACGTGGAAGTCAATATGTGCACGGCAAGCTCTCACAACAGCAATGTGATGATGACCAGATAATCAGTTTTTATGGTGTTGATGAGGGATAAATATTGGGCAGGACACCAGGGATAACTGGTGACATGTGATCTTTTACATTCACCTTGAGAGAGCAGAAGGGACGTTAGCTTAATATCTCATCCAAAAGGCAGCAATTATCTCACTAAAGTATATAAAATTCTTACAGGGCTTGTCAAGGTAGGTGCAGGAAGGATGTTTCCCTTGGCTGGGAGATCTAGAAGCAGGGGACGCAGTCTCACAATAAGAGGTAGGCCATTTAGGACTGAGATGAGGAGGAATTTCTTCACTCAGAGTATGTTGAATCTTTGGAATTCTCTACCCCAGAGGGCTGTGGAGGCTCAGTCATTGAATATATTCAAGGCAGAGATCGGTAGATTTCTTGATATTAAAGGTATCAAGGGATATGGAGATAGTGCGGGAAAATGGCATTGAGGTGGAAGATCAGCCATGATCTAGTCAAATAGTGGACCAGGCTCTAGGAGCAGAATAGATGACTCCTGATCCTATTTCCTATATTCTTCCTAGGTTCTTAAGTGGTTGGGCCATTGGTGAGGGCTTATTAAGGATGGTGGATGAGCCCCGAGGCTGGAGGCCAATCAGAGGGCTGGCAGCTGATCATTGCCAGTCCCACTGGGAGAGATGCTGCAGTTGAGGCCCATTGGGGACCACAAAGGCACCTCAACAAGAGATGAGTTACGGCCTTGCTGATCAAAACAGATGGGCTGCACAGGACTCCCGAATCCGGTGGGGACATTGGATTGGAGGGAAAACCCCTCTGTAGGATTGGATACCAATCTGATTGTGGTATTTCATGCATGCAGGCTTGTCATTGGAGCATGGCACATCTGGCTCTGATGGCAGCCGTCCAATGAACTGGTGGCCTCCACATGCGGCAGGGGCACACTTCACTGGTTGCAAAGTTCTGGTGACACCGCAAAATCGCCCCTAATTAGGGCTTTAGCCACCCTAACTGGCTGCCCACCTCTATGGAGTAGGCAGCCGATCCTGTTACCAGCCCAACCCTAGGAAGTTCCTTGTCAGTGATTATTTGTTGAACAGCTGTCCCAATGTGGCTCCCCTTTTTTGCCCAGTCCCCCTGTTTCAAACTCCAGTTCCATGCAGCCTGTCCCCAACACCTGCTCCTGCTCACTTGTGATTTGCGATTCACCATATGACAATCCAACCACCTGCCTTGTCAGCCCACCGAGGCATCCGAGCTGGGGAAGGACGCGCTTGACCTCTGTGACGCTGCACCTTCAGGGTGAGTAACTTCCCCTGAACAGCCTTTGTCCTCTCCCTGTACCAGGCTCTGAGGGATGCTTGAAGAACCCATCGGAGAAGAAAGACCTTCTTAGAACAGACAAGGTGAAGAAGTACTAAGTCACTGTGATGTACATTATAATCTTTTAATGGCTGCTGATATCAAACCAATATGAATGACAGTTTAATACTATGTGACTGAGTCCTATTTAGCCCTGCATTTAGGTATCTGGGAGATCCCAACTCTCCATCTCCAATGGCCAGACATTCTGAGAAGGGTTTACCTCCAGTGTCTCCTCCTCTGCAACTGTCAAAGTGGAGATGATTGGAGGGCCACTCCCTGTTCTGTGGTCTCTTCTCCTGCAAGGAGGAGAAGAAGTGTATGAGTCCTATGAGTGTAAGCTGTGGGGTGTTTTGAGTGGGTGGAAGGACAGCACTTGTGGAGGCTCTTTGTGAGGACTGGGTGTGACATTGTGATAAGCTGAGGGTAAGTGTCAGTGGTGGCTGGTTGATGAGCGTGAAACAAGATGTCTCGACACAGAGGGATGGGGGCACCTGCAAGGTGTACTGGAATGAGGAGTGATATGCAGAAGAAGGCTCAAGAAGGCCGAGTGATGGAATTTATACTTGGATCTGACAGCCATCCACCTTTCCTGCTCTGGTGAAGTCATTGAACCTCTTGCTGTAATGTACCCAGGTGCGACACACCACATTCAGGCTCTTGACCTTCTTTGTCACTTCCAACCACATCTGCTTGTTTTCAGTGGCAGCCTTCTTCTCTCATCTGTGAGGAACAGAGTCTGCCTGTGGGCTCCTTTACCTGACAGCACTCTCTCTGGAGACACATTGCGAAGTGTGGCGCTGCCGTGCCATGTTGAGCCTCTACTTGTGCAGGTTTACACGCCTGTCTACATGCATCTACCATTCTTCATGTCTGATCTTCGCAGTGTCTCTTTAAATAGTGGAGCTGAGAGAGACTGACCTGGGTTGTCAGCATGCTCGCTCTCTCTAGTAGTTCAAGAAACCAAAGAAAATCAGGTACAAGTACAATGGCTGTGTTAAAAAGACACTGACAAATGCGAATGCTGCAACCTCTGCGTTCTTGATGTGCTGCTGGCCTCCTCCACTGTGTGTGTAGGTCTATATGTTAAAATTCAACCCTATGTCACAAGGCACAAAGTATGAGAATGACATGGCTGGACTGGATAGTCTTTCCCTGTCCATCATTGTTGGCCTGTTGTGCCTTCAAAGTAGTTGTAAGGCACTTCATGGGAGCATTAGCAAATAAGATCTGACTCTGAGCCACATAAGGCAATATTAGAACACGTGACCGAAAGTTTAGCCAAATAAATTGATCTTGAGGATCTTCTTAAAGGAGAAAGGAGAAGTAGGGAGGCAGAGAGGTTTATAGAGGGAATTCCAAAACTTGGAGCTTAGGCAGCTAAAGGCAATGGTGGAGTGAAAAAATGTGGAGAAGGGCAAGGAACACAGATAGCTCAGAGGAGTGGAGGAGGTTACAAAGGTTGCCACCTCAATAAGTGGGACTGTACACACAATGTGTGTGTCTCCTATCAGTGTTTGCACTGCAGCTATGGAGTCTTGGCTGATAAAGTGCAGGGCACACTGAGCGCAACTTTAACTCATTAGAAACAAGACTACAGAACACTCTGAGGGACAGATATTCAACAGCTTGTTCAAAGGCATCATTTTGTGCTTCAGCAGAACAGTGTCCATTATGAGAGTGTTCCCTCCTGCAGTGTGAAGCTGGGGGAGCTGGTGGATCTCAGACTGGTGACAGTCTGTGCAAACAACAAAATCAACACAAGTGTCAATGGAACATACTAATGATCCCCTACCCATTGGCTGAGGAAGGAAACTGATTAAACTGCTGCAACTAGCTTCAGATTTGGCCATAGTTTGTGACAGAGGGCCTCCTTCTCCAGAAACTAGAGAGGTCTCTATAGTCAGGTAGGCCCCAGAACCACAGCATATAGAGGTAGATTAGGGCCTTTATTTAAAAGTATGACTAGGGCAACAGAGCACAGTAACACACTTACACACACATACACACACACACACACACACACACACGCACGCACACATGCACATACACATACACAGGTGCATATAAGCACACAAACATACACATACCACATACATATGCACACATGCATGCACAGGTACACATGTACACACACACATACCACATACATATATGCACAAACACGCACACACATGTACACATGCACCCACACACATGCACACACATACATACACACATGCACACATACATACCTCATACATATAGGCACATAAATGCACACATGTACACACATACCTGCACACACACATACATAAATACACACGCACAGAAATGGGAACACACACACATGCACACACAGACACACACACATACATATACACACGCATAGACATACACACATACATATGCATACACATACACATACACACACATGCACATGCACACATACACACACACATACACCCACACATACACACACCCAAACACACATACACATACACACACGCCACACACATAAAAGCACACATACAAATATACACACATAAACATACACATACTGTTATGAACTTAATTTTTCAGACGGGTTTCTCATAAGAAACAGAGAACTATATTTACAGGGCTTCAGCAGCAGTTACATGCTTCCATCAAGAACCACAACTAGACACAAACTCCACCCCTAGGATTCTCTGGGCTTAGGGCTGTTTCATTCACTGTCATGTGCTATTACACAGTACAATAAGTCTTAACGGTACAGTCACTGCATTCTTTAAAGCTACAGTTACTACATTCCTCCCCTTTTAATTTTTTTTTTGCAAGTTGTATTTACAAGAACAACTATATTGTGACATTACAAATATATACACGGGTTATAAAATTATCAGTTCAATCTCTCCGGTGGTTTCCTGATCTGGGTGGAAGGTCATAGCTCCATGGCCAGAATCGTAGGATTGGTGAGTGGGGCCCACACTGCTTGCCGACACGTAAAATGATGCGTGGTCATGTTGGGCGTGAGTCCCGATGTCACCGAGCATCATTCTGATCCTCAGTTCGGCGGGCACGCAGCCGACTCCACAGCTCGCCCACCAAACTGTCAAAGGTCTATTAAGCCCACTTAAAAACTAATTAAAGTAATTAATTGAGCTGCCTGCCCAACCTTAAGGTTGGCCGGCAGGCAGAGAGCCCAAATGGCCTTTACGTTTATCATGAAACCTCATTCATGTGTGGGGTGAGGTTTCATGAAGGGTTTATAAATTAAATACATTTTCTTAAATTAAAGATCATTGACATGTCCCAGCTCATGTGACACTGTCACATGAAGGGGCATGTCTTAAGAATTTATGTTTTCTTTATTAAAATTTTTAAAAATCACACTAATCTCTCTGAGGCAGCTCCGTGCCTCAGGCAGATTTCTGCACTCTTTCATGCACATGTGCAAAAGAGCGAAGGCCCCGACTCAGCCTACTCCCCCCGCCCACTCAGCACTTCTGGGTGTGCGTGATGCTGGGCAGGCCTTAATTGGCTTGCCCATGTAAAATGGCGGCTGCGCGCCTGCCCGTGCCTGCTCCTGCCCTACCGCCCCCAACCACACAACCCCCCCCACCCCCGACCCCCCCTCCCCTCCCCCGCCCCCCACCAACAGGGAGAAAATTCTACCCCATGACTTTAGTGTCTCTTACTGAATCTTCATTTTCTGGAACCGTAGCAACATCAGGTACCTCCTTATGCACAGGCAGCTCAGTGTTATCCACTCCAGCAGAGGCATCTGCTATGTCTATCCTTGGCTGATCAACCATAATGGGGACCACAGGCTCTAAATGGTTACTGGTGGAACATCGGTTTGTTAGGGTATCTCCCTTCTTCTCAAATGACCCACGTGATTTCGGGTGATTCAACCCTCCACTTCTATGTGGTACAACAACGGTCCAGTCACAGAAACTATTACACTAGGTAACCAACTCGATCCACCACCGATGTTTCGCACAAATACTGTTTCACTGACAGTAAATTCTCACTCTCGACTTTGCAAATCATGAGACACTTCTTGATTCCCTTGACTGTTCTCTATCTTCCCCTTCAAATTGGGAAGTACCAGGCTTAATTTTGTATGAAGGTGGCATTTCATAAGTAACTCTGAAGCTGTTGAACCTGTAGTAGTGTGGGGTGTCGTTTATTATCTTTTCTGAATCATCTTCCGTCTTATCTTCTTCTGTCCACCAAAGAGTTTAGTCTCATCCTTCATTTTGACTTCACAGTCGGCCAGACTTCACTCAGGTGAAATCTCAACTTAGTTTAGTTCAGAGGTTGAGTTTCCTGTAGGCTTCATTACCCACTTGCATTTTGGAAAGTTCCACGACTTTTCCTTCTAATGCTTCTTTTGTTTCACTGATTCTTCAGCTCTTCTATCTCCTTCTCGTATCTTTTTTGCTTCCTCCTGGAACCTTGAATATTGCTGTGTCTTCTCTGCCAACTGTTCTTCAGTTTGTTCAGAGTGACGTTAAATTCATTCTGCTTCTATTCGTAATTTTCTAGAGGTACAATCTTTGACCTGAGGGATCCTTGTAATGTGTGAAGGTTTTTTTTTGCGAAGGTCACTTGCTTCATCTTGAATTCTGTAATTCAGCAGAATCTCCTTGTGTTTATTCTACTTGTCTCAACCTTGCTTTACATTGCTTCAGTATGTGCCCTCTTTTATGACAATAATGGCACTCCACCTCTTTAAAATGGCAAGTTTCAAGGAAATGGTTACTTACACATTGGTAACAATTCACTTTTAGATTTGCTGCAGAGCTGTGTCCTGTATATTTTTAAAAGTTTCAGGTAGTAGGGACTGTCTCTTGCTTCATGGCTAACTCCCTGGTTAGAGGCTTGATTTTCCAACAGGTTTCTCATATGAAACAGTGACCTTTATTTACAGGGCTTTGGCAGCAGTTACATGCTTCCATCAAGATCTGCAACTAGGCACAAAACTCTAAGGTTCCCTGCACTTAGGGCTGATTCGTTCACACTGTCATGCGATACTACACAGTACAATAAGTCTTAAAGCTACACTCACTAAATTCCTTAAAGCCACAGTTGCTAAACATACACACATACACGCACACATACACACTCACATACACATATACACACACATACACATATGCAAATGCACACACACACATATGCACATACACCCCCACACACAAACACACACACACACATAAACATACGCACATATACACACAAACGCACACACACAAACACACACACATCAAATTCACTCATTTCACCCATTTACTTGATTGCATTAATCTCCATGATGATTTTAAATTCGCATTTCATGTTCAACTCCCTACATGGCCTACCATCTCCCTACCCCAGTTAGCATCTCCAGTCCTACATTCCTGCGAGGAGTCTGCATTTCACCGAATCGCAGAAAGGCTACCAGCACAGAAAGAGACCATTCAGCCCAATGTGTATGCTGGTTCTCCAAAGGAACAATTCACCTAGTGCCACTTTCCCGCCTTCTCCCTGTAGCTCTGAATAGTCTTCCTTTTCAAATAATAATCCAATTATCTCTTAAATGCCTTGATTGAACTCACCACCTTTAACATTCACTCCCTCCACCACTGACACACAGTGGCAAGAGTGCATACCATCTATGAGATGCACTGCACCCACTTATCAACATTGACATCACCTTCCAAACCCATGGCCTCTACCACCTAGAAGGACAAAGGCAACAGATGCATGGGACCAGCACCACCTGCAAGCTCCCATCCAAGCCACATACCATCCTGACTTGGAACTATATCACTGTTCCTTCACTGTCGCTGGGCCAAAATCCTGGAACTCTCTTCCTAACAGCACCGTGGGTGTACCTACACCACATGAGCTGCAGTGGTTCAAGAAGGCAGCTCACCATCACATTCTCAAGGGCACTTAGGGATACGCAATAAATGCTAGCCTAGCCAGTGACGTCTTATGAACGAATATAAAAAAACTATTCCAAATGTTGTTATATTTGAACGAGGAACACTGAAGCACATCTATGGGCAATGTTGTGACAGTGACTCATGAATTCAGATCCAACAATGGAAAATATATACTGCTAACTCTAAGCTAATGGCAGAATCGTCCCAGGTTTGCACTAGGTGCGGTAGCAAGCAGATACCTGCTGGCTGCAATGGCGGGTTTCAATGCCATATTGTCCCAAACCCGCCACATTAGTTATGCATTCCCAGGAAACATGCCATTTCCATTGTGGGCGGGCTCTTATTCACCCACCATGGCATCACCTCGTCGCTTCATCATGCCGGGTGCCATAGTTAAAGTCCAGCTGCACGCACACATCTTAGTGCTTCCAGCCCATGACTTTGCAGGGAAGATGTCCACAAAAGGCAAAAAGACTGGAGCCCCCAGGTTTAGTTATGCATTACCGGAATGCCTTTTGGATGCCATGGAGGCCTGTCAGAATGTCCTCTACCCCCACTCTGGCCATTGGATGGGCAGCAGTGTGACCAACCAGGCTTGAGAGGCGGTGGCAGTGGTGATCAGTGCCAATGCTGCACAGAAGAGTTTGGCCATGAATGGGAATGAATGATCTCATTCCTGCAGCCAGGGTATGGCAACAATCTCATCACTCTAAACTCTCACACTCAAGCCCATCCACATTCAATGGCATCTCACTCACTGCCTGCTCAAGGGACATCACCACCAATTCTCACACACATACCCTCATATGTCCATCTAGCCTCATTTCCTCTGGAGATTGCCTCCTCAGCCCTCGCCACCTTGAGGCCACTTGCACAGATCAACATGTGCTCCCAAACACACACTAGGTTACTCTCCTTCCCCAGTACAGCTCTCATCCTGCAGCCTCTTTCCTTGCCTGAGGCCACTTCTCCTTTGCCAAGCAAGCCATAGCCCTGCAGCCATTGAAAAGCCATCCACATATGACTGGCCTAGCAGGTAGAGACCTCTGTGAGCCCCCTAAAAGTGATGTGGTGCTGTCTGTGAAGCCTGGTGCTGATGACAGTGCTGACCAAAGCAAGGTAGGCAAACAAACCTTAAAGTCCCGAGTGAAGTGCAGCCAACCAGGTGCACATCACGTATGTGCTGTTGTGAAACATGTCAGCGGGAAAACATTCAGTTGTGGGTGGAGGAGGGACGATTCCGGTGCGCAAGCCTAATAATGATATGCTGATGTATTACAGTGAGGTTCCCAACGTCCAATGGCAGAGAACGGGGCCTGACATCAGCAGACTGAGTGGATGATTGCGAACTGCGTTCATGTCGTCTTGAAACCAATTGCGCCATATTGTCCGCTTATGCCACTGAACATGCCCGGTGCTGGCGGGTAGGGAAAATCCCAGCCTTAGGAGCAATGAACTTATGTGGGAACTTATTGTGCTGAACCAAAAATTGTACCGATCGGCTTTCAATGCAATCAACAAGCTCTGAATTAGCATTGTTAGACAGTGGGCATTAAAATATTGCCAGAACAGACTAATGAATTCTTCTTCCATGAGGAAGAAAACTCAGAACTGGTTACGACCACCAGATGTTGCTGCTGATGCCTTTTCCTCATCTCACTCAACACCAGTCCATGTGAAGGCATAGAGTGGTGTATAAATGAACATTATTTATAAGAAAAATATTTATGAACTTACAAAGAGTGTCAGATTTACTCTCACTATTAATAAACATTATTGTCCTGTAGTGATTAAGCATGAATATTATAGGTTGATCTGACAATTAAAAAAGTTGTAATTATTGAAATAACAGGCTATCACACAATAATCTGATTTCTTCCTTATGAATTTTTTCCTTTGAGTTTTGCTGGGGTACTCTTTTATGGACACTGGTTTTCCTTTGGTACAGTTAAGTGGCCATCATTCATCTGTGCTCTTGACAGTAAGCGTGGGAGGTCATTTGATCAAGGGGCTCAAACTCAAACCTGCCTTCACTCAATACTAAGTGAAGTCACTGGAAAGTGATCAGCACCAAGGCTTTCCTCTTCAGTATAACAGGGCAACTGCAGCAACACTCAAGAAGTTTGATATCATCCAGAACAGAACTGTTCACTTGATCTATGTCCATGCCAGTAGACTCAATATCCACTCCCTCCATCACTGATATATTGTAGCATTAGTATGTATTATATACAGGATGCATTTCAGTGAATCAACAAGATTATTTTAACAACATGTCCCTCCCCGAGACCTCAATTGCTATGAAAAACAAGGGTAGTAATGTCACAAGAAAATCATCACCTCCAAGTTCTTACTCAAATTGCACGTAGCTCAACATGTCCTGAGATTCCCTTATTTGTTGCTGGATCAAAATCCTGGAATTGCTGCCTAACACCATCCTGGAAGCACAAGCTCAAAAAAGACTGCGGCAGTTCAATGTGAGGATCCATCACTACCTCCTTCATAGGGCAACAAGTGGCGGGCAATAATGATGCAACTTTGCTAATCTTATCACTCTCCCAAAAACACATTTTTAAAAAGGTACTGAGATAAATTTTAGCAAAGCTGCTGCTGCTTAGTTCAAACTGGTTAACTGAGCACAAACTTTGGACTTTCTTGGTCTATGTGGTTCAGGCACACATTTGATAGACTCAATGATGGTGATGAGTGGGCAGATGAGGGTAAAAGGGAGAAGACTAACTAATAATTCTCTTAATAAGTACATGTCTTGGAACTTCACAAAATAAACTATTTCATGAATGTTAACAGTAATTTACTACAGCCAACACAATGTGTTCCAATTAAACAACTATACAACAGTTTATGTGTAGGATAATAGATAGTTGGAATTGAATTATAAGGCTGTAATTCAATTGAGGGTTTGAAGACATCATTACCTGCAAAGTAAGATTAATTTACAAACATTTGCAAAGTCCTAGGTTAAATTTAAATTCTTTTAAAAAAGTTTCTTACCCTTTCTTACCAAGAGATATTTTAAGTGCTGGGCTGTAAGTGAACATTAACAAAGTTTATTTAACCTGATGTTGTACGATGTTTTGTGGCACCCAGTGCAGTATTGTTTTTATTCATCTGCAAATTACTATTGCATAACTACAGCCTACTCCTGTACAACAATGTCTCTGGACAGTAAAACAGAAAATGCTGGAAAAACTCAGCCGGTCTGGCAACATCTGTGAAGAGAGAAACAGAGTTAATGTTTCGAGTCCATATGACTCATACGGACTCGAAACGTTAACTCTGTTTCTCTCTTCACAGATGCTGCCAGACCTGCTGAGTTTTTCCAGCACTTTCTGTTTTTACTTCAGATCTCCAGCATCTGCAGTATTCGGCATTTATTTTAATTTCTTTGGCCACCTTCCCTAACCCCCCCTACTTACAGCTGGTGTCCATCCTGTGTGAAATGCTTGATGTGTTTATTTTATATTGTACAAAAGCGATGGAGTCAATGGCACAGTAGGATCAACAGGTTTGTGCAAGTGAGTTTTATGACTGTGCAGTAATTATGGGGGTGGAAGGCCAGATCTTCCACATATGGACCATTTAAGGAAGAAAGAGGCAAACCAAGATATGATCCCACCAGTGACCATGACCGGGTCTGCATTTCCTGTTGAGGATATTCAACCCAGGACAGACATGCCTGATGTTCCTGTAAGAGTTGAGGATACAGAACTGCGAATGCCCACTGAAGCACCTGGGGCAGGTTTTTGCGCCCCGGATGTCACCCCGCATCATTTAGATTTTCTGTTTGGCGGGTGCATAGCCGATTCGGCTGCACACCCGCCGAACTGTCAATGGCTTGTTAAGGCCATTAAAAAGCTAATTAACCTCATTGATGGGCCTGCCTGTCCAACCTTAAGGTCGGCGGACAGGCCAGGAGTCCAGGCGGGCCTCAGAAAAAGCATGAAACCTCATCCACTGGCGGGATGAGGTTTCACGAGGGTATTTCAATTTTTAAGAGAGGTTTCAATAAAACTTATGGACATGTCCCAACTCATGTGACAGTGTCACATGAGGGGACATGGCAGGGAAAAATTTTAAACATGTTTATTAAAAGTTTTAAATCAGAGCCGATTTCCCTGAGGCAGCACTTTGCCTTAGGGAGATCTGTGTGCTCTTTCCCACGCATGCCCGGAAGAGCACACTCCCGGCTGAGGGTACCCCCCCCGCCCACACAAGGAGCAATAGTGTTTCCTGATGGACGTCACACTGGGCGGACCTTAATTAGCCCGCCCACTTAAAATGGCGACGCCCCCCCCCCCCCCCCCCACGACAGGGGTTGCCGATTGGAAGGTCACCCGCCCGCACTTCCTGCACTTCCCCCCAAGGGAGGGGGGGCGGGGGGGGGGGGGGTGTAAATGTTGCCCCTGATCTTCAGGCAACTCCGGAACTCCGGAAAAGGAGGTTCCTGACAAAGAATCTGAAGTTGTGGAGCTGCAACATTCCACACGTACCAGGAAACCACCTGAAAGACTGAATTTGTAAATTCCTTACCCAGTGTAAATATTATGTTGCCTTGAAAAAATATGTACTTGTAAATATAATATGTACAGCCGAGTTAAAGGCAGAGGAATGTAGTAATTATGGTTTTATTTAGCGTGTAATGTACCTTTAAAAATAATACTTGTTAAGGAAAAATCCACCAATAGGAGGGTAGCGAGGGCTACCTCAGCAGACAGTGTAGAGATAGAGTTGGAGTTGAAAGCACACGTGTAGTTGCTGCTGAGTATATTGTAAATAAACTTAACGTTTCCACGTGAGAAGTGTTTGCAGTTCAAATTCTATTAATAACAGTACAACTAGGCCACCCTACAACAGGCTGCATTAACAAGGATTTGTGAATGGTTGTTGTCAGATGACTTGGAAACCAAGGAGTTCTCATTCCAGGTTCTTAGGAAAGGAAAGACTTGCATCTTTATAGCACTGTTCATGTTCCAGACATTCCAAAGCACTATATAGCCAATGAAGTCTTTAATAGTGTAGGGATTGGTGTTGTAGGAAACATGACAACCAATTTGTGCAAAGCATGATCCCACAAACAGAAGTGTAGTAGTGATCATATACCCAGTCCTTTAATTATGTTGACTGGGGGATAAATATATGCAGAAATACTGGAGAGAATTCCCGTGCTCCTCTTTGAATACTGCCATGCGATCTCTTGTGTCCAACTAAGAGGACTGGCTGGGCCTTGGTTTAACTTCTCATCCAAAAGACAGCACCTCTGACAAAGCAACACTCCATCAGCATGACACTGGTGTGTCAGTCTAGGCTTTTGGGGAGGGGCAGGGGTCAGCTCAGGTCTTTTGGAGAGGGTCTTGAATCCATAAACTTAGAGTGCGTGTGTTAGCCACTGAGCCACAGTTAATTTGGACAGGAGATTTCAGCTCAAAGAATATTTCTGGAAACATGTTACAGATCAAACATTGTAAAGAAATAGCCACTTATTTTTTAGTTTCCTTTGAATAACATGTTCAATTTGTTGCATCAGAATTGACTGTATATTCTGATTAAGTGTAGCTCTCTAACGGTCAAACTTTCCCCCTACATATTTCTATGATGTTCTGATCAATTTCTTGTATGCTAAGGATATACTTAGTGATTATTGTTGTAATCTGTATCCACATTCTCTTCTGTGTAAATATCAATGTGTTGACTGTTCATTTAATGTGGTTGGCTTAACCTAATGTCTTCAGTATGTGCTCAAGGCTCAACAGTGTAAATCCCCAAACTTAAGCTGGGGTTAGTCACTAACAATTTACCAGTGATCATACTGCCCTGTAGGAACATATCTAATAGGCAGCACTAGCCACTCCACAGTTTGGTCACCATTCCTCCTAAAGTCTATTCCAACCATTGTTTTTAGTAGAGAGAAAATTTGAATCAGGAGAAACTGATAAAAAGACTGTGTTCATAACTGAATATTATCTTGGCACATTTATTGTGGGCTCTGAAGAGAAAAAAAAAACATAGCATGACATGATATAGTAAGCTACTGACAGTTCCAGCTCCTCTTGTTAAAATAGTGAAGTCATATTTTGTTATTCAAAACCTTTGGTTTTACGTCCTTCCTTGTATGTGGACTTGTTGAAATTCCTACTCTATACGTGTGCAAAAATTATGAGACGTATTGAATTACAGCATAGTCACAGGCCATTCGACCCATCAAATATTTATTGGTGTCTATTCACGTCAGCAACATAGTCTAATATCACCCTCGCTCTCTCTGCATACCATTTAATATTCCTCTTTTCCAGGCAACTATCTAAAAGAAATCATGGATTCTACTTGTAACAGCTTGTAACAGGAAATTTTAGACCCTTACCACCTTCAATATACTATCTAGCCTCCTCTTTTTTCTAATTATCTTAAATTTGTGCCCTTATGGTGCTTTGCTGACCAGAGGAAACAATTGATTGCTATTTAACTTATTATAATTATCAAAATTTGAAAACTTGTAACTGATCATCCTTTAACCTGAAGTATCTCTACATACAAAAACCTCTTCAGCCTTGATAATATCCTAGTGAATTTATACTGCATCATTCTATCTTCCAATATTAGGGTTCCAAAAGCGGTACAAGATATTGGTTCCTTTCCATGTTAACACTTTCAGAATCTATTTCTTCCACTTTTTCTCCATTGAACTGCATCTAACACTTATCTACCCATCTTGCTAGACTATGGGTAGAATCGTCCCAGGTTTGCACCCAGTGCGGTAGCGGGTGGGTAGGGCAACCAGCTGGCCACAATGGTGGGTTTTCATGCCGTTCCTTCCCAAACCCGTCACATTACTTATGCATTCCTGGCAAGCATGCCAGTTCTGTGGCAGGTGGGCTCTCATTCGCCCGCCACGCCATCGCCTCGCCACTTCAGTACGCCGGGCACCATATTTAAAGTGCAGCTGCGCACACACAACTCAGTGCTTCCGGCCCACAGCTGCTGTAGGGAAGATGTTTATGAAAGGCAAAAGGACTGCTGCCCGCAGGTTTAGTGACACGTCACTGGAACGCCTTTTGGATGCTGTGGAAGCCTGCCGCAATGTCCTCTACCCCTGCTTTGGCCACAGGATGGGCAGTGGCGTGACCAAGCAGATTTTGGGAGGTGGTAGCAACTGAGGTCAGCACCAACGCCTGCAACCCAGTGCCAAAAGAGGTTGAATGATCTCCTCAGTTCCGCCTGGGTAAGACACTCTTCTCATCACTCTCAACTCACACACTCACAAACCATCACACATCCACTGGGCCCTCACTCACTGCCGGATCAAGGGGCATCACTATTCACACTCTCACACACACACCTTCATTGCCCTCATCCCATCCATGGGACCACTCACAACCACACATGGCAGGCATACTTATCATCTGGCCTGGCAGGCGTCCTGCTTACACTCACTCCATCTCTATTCATGCAGGACAAGTTGGCACATAACAACAAGGATAGGTTGCAGATCACCGGAGGAATGCCTGAAATCCAGCAGGCCGGCAAGGATCTGGACTGGTCCTGTGCTGATGCTGAGGCCTGTGGTGCTCTACCAAGTGAGGCTCCAGTAGTGCAACATCTATCAGACAACCATTCTGTCAGTGTTGTGTCCTGTTTCACAGGCCACGAATTATTTCTCCTTTATTCTGAAGGCACATCTGGGAAACAACCGACAGAGTCCACAACCCAGAGCTCCGATCAAGCACTGAAGAAACCTCTGAAGAGGAATCTGGAGGCACCCTCCTTGAAGTCCCATCACAGCACTCATCCACACCCTCCACCAGCACAGAGGCACACCTTGGCGGGACCTACCATAGAATAGCCCCGGGATCACAATCTGGTGAGCACATCACACTGTCTGATCCACAGCAGGCAGTGGCAGGGACTTCCAAGGTGTCTGGCACTCAAAGGACTGCTGGAGGCCAGAAATGTGCTGAGTCCAAGCCTCTAGACTCAGTCATGTCACAGTTGCTGGAGCTGCAAAGGCAAGCTTGGGAACATCAGGAAGGGATGTCTGCTGCACTCCTCAGATTTCAAGGTATGATGGAATCCATTCACCTTCATTCTGAGGTGACAGCACTGGCATGCCAACGTACCAAGGTCAAAACTGGTAGGATGGTGACCATCATGGATCCCTTGGGCTCAACTCCATCCCTGATGCCATAATTGGCCTCAAACAATGAGTACCTGTGAGAAGGTTGCGGGGCAACTCGTTCTTACTCCAGTTATCCCTTCTCCTCAAAGAATCAGCCCGGGACCCTTGGGCACCTACTGGGAGGAGGATCAGCAGGTATAACACGCCCCCAGTGCAATCCATCCAGGTGGCTCCAGGGGCGTCCGGCCTGGAGCTCCCCAGGCCGAGGACGGTGCCACTACCACACGGCAGAACCTCAAAAGCAGGCCGGGGCCGTCCAGGTCTCGGCTCTCCAGAGGACACCCACTAAGGTCATTACAGACAGGGTGTCGCAGTCAGCAGGCTGCCTCCACCTGTGCTGTAGATGTCTGGGGAGCACTGAGACGTAGCGGCAGGGTTAGGAAGATTAAGAAGATGTAGTTGCAAAGCCTGGGCATAAATGTTAAACATTTGTATATAGTGTTCACTATTTTCAATTAGCTCCCAAGAATGTCTCCCTGCCTATGGCTCCTTGTTCTGATGAGCAATGTTCATGTCACTCAGATGTGAAACCTTTCTGCACAAGATAAAGGCAGGTATCTCCATCTAGAGCCTCTTCCCTGTGCTCTGTGCAGCCTCCAGACCAAAGTGATGGCCCAGCCTCACACTCCCTGGACACATTACTGATGCCTGCACCTCGACGGTGCTTGTCATTGCTGCCAGAATGTCGTGGGCAGGCATCACAGCGTACCGTTATTCTCTGCGTGCCCTCAGCACCTTTAAGGTGAGGCTAGCCCCCATCTCTTCAGCATCCGTGACCAGTGACACTGCTCCTGAAGGGGTCAGGTGTTGAAGGTGGTCAAAGGATCTGATGATTTTATGGCTCCATCTCCATAATATGTCCCTGATCACAGAGCCCAAGTGAGCTCCCATGGCCATACAGGAGTCAGGAATTCTCAGAGGCTATGTGAAGATCTATGGAGTGTCCTCACTGCAAGTCATCATCATCCTCCTGCAATCAAGTGACTATTAGGGCCTCCACTGTGTCTCCATGACAGCAGCACTATCAGAGAGAGTATGCGCACTGCCATAAGCCACACTGGAGTCAGGCATTCACAGATGCAATGTGAGGATCTATGGTGTCTCCTCACTGCATGACATCATCCTCCACAAATCTAGCAGCTATGAGGGCCTCCCGAGCACCTGCCTTATCTGGCCAGTGTGAGGGCTTCATCTCCGTCATTGCTGCCTTCGAGGACCTCCTCAACTCATCCCTGTCAGCATCCTCCTCAACAGGTTCGTCTCCTTATTGCAGCACCAGGTTGTAAAGGGTGCAGCAGGCAACGATGATGAGTGACACCCTCTGTGGACTATATTGCGGGGCTCCACCAGAGCCTCATCGTCAGCATCCCAATGGTCTTCACCTCCAAGTTGCGAGTTGCAGCATGAGCCTTATTATACCGCTGCAGGGGTGTCATCAGCCACAGCCTCTGCGGGTAGCCCTAATCCCTGAGGAGCCATCCCTGCAGCTTTTGTGGACCCAGGAAAATGTCAGGGATCTGTGACCGACTGAGGATGTAGGAGTCATGGACACTCCCTGGAAACCGTGCGCAGACCGGCAGGATGCGTTTGTGGTGGTCGCACACCAGCTGTACATTTAGCCAATGGAAGCCTTTGCTGTTGATTTAGTTGGTTGCGTGTTGTGACAGAGATCTGCGCGCCACATGAATGCAGTCAATGGCACCCTCCACCTGTGGGAAACCCGAGGTCTGGGCAAATCCAATGGCTCTTGCATCCTGGCTCTCCTGGACCCAGGCGAAATGTATAAGTTGTGTGCCCTCGTGTGACCTCATGGATGCATTTGTGGGCGGAGGAATGTGAAATTCCACAAACAACACCTGTGGAGCCCTGAAAGGAGCCACTGGCATAGAAATTGAGTGCCACAGTCACTTGCACAGCCACTGTCAGTGGATGCCCTCCATGCCCCTGTGGCGCTAAATCCTGCAGCAGGTAGCAGATGTGACCGATCAGTTCCTTAGGCATGTGCAGTCTTCGGTGACACTGGTTCTCCATCATCTGCAGGAATGAAGGGTGCGTCTATAGACCCTGGGTTTTGCTAAGCGCCAACCAGCGATGGCTCACTGTGGCTCTTCGGAGGCATGTGCAGGAGCCCCAGCCAACCCTTATTCTGAGGGTCCTGCTCCTCCATCTGCACAGCCAGGTGCCTCAGTCGCTTTTTCCTCCATCTTCTTCACTCTCTGCATGCCACGAGGCATACAGCTAGTTCACCAGGCTCCATGATCCTCCTGCAGGATGAAAGAGAGAGACACATGGTTAGCATGGGTGTACTAAGAACCTGTCCTGGTTAAGTGTGAAGGCCCCTTAATGCATTGTGGAGAGTGCTGGCCACCACTTGGATGCCCAGAGTTTAGTGCACTGCATGGCTGCCTGAAACCCCACCCACCTCCACCCCACTCCACCTCACCGATTGGCAGAGGCTGTGCCCACTGTACTGCATGCTGTGCTCTCAGCTCAGGCGCAGGTATTCTCCTAACCCGCACTGCAAGGCTGCACTGTTAGCTTGAACCATGGGGAAGACTGGTCCAAATTGGAATGCTGACATTGCAAGCTTCTCTGTGTCCCATGGCCAGCTTTAGCAAGGAGGTTGTACAACATGCACAGTCATCCAATTGTTCTGAAGTCCACTAAAATGCTCATTACTTTGCAGTCTGTGCTCAAGGGTGAAAAGCTTTGGAGCACTTGGTGGCACTTTAATGCCCTTGTATTGCTTGAGTGGACAGATAAGCTAGAAGCCCGACTCCGATCATATCAATGGCTGCGTCTGAACTGTCTCAGTTGCAGAGGATGCTCACTTTATATAAGGTGCCCCTAATGCATGGCCGCTTCTATCGTTCACCCTACCTCCCCACCCCCACCCCAAATACTTGTGCGCCACATTCAACCACAGGGCACCCTAGCACCCACTCCTGAAGTCACCTCAACTGTAGGGCAGCCTAACACCCCCCTCCAATGTTACCTCAATCTTAGGGCAGTCCTAGCCACCTCCACCTCCAAGTCACCTCAACAGCAGGGCTGCCCTTGCACCCCCACCCCCAATGCGCCTGGCGAGTGCTGCGCGATGTTACTGTGTACTCACCTCCGAGTTCCCCTCAAAGTGCAGCCCGCCAAGTGCATGTCTTTCACATGCTGTTGTGGGACATGTTGCCATGCTTTCCCACAGACGTGGGCGGATGGTTCCGGCGGGCAGGCCTAATCATGATATGCTAATGTATTACAATGAAGTTCCCGACATCCGATGGTGGGAAACGCGGCCCTCCATCGGTGGGCTGAGTGGACGATCACAAACTGGTTTCACGCCGTCGTGAAACCAGTCGTGCCATATTGTCCGCTCAAGCCACCAAACACGTCTAACGCCAGTGGGCACGGAAAATCCCGGCCCACGGCATCCTCCTGCAGCCTTCCATAATCCTAGTCACAATTTTCTATACTGATGCCATCTTCTCTACCCTCCCCATCCCACCTAAATCTGGCATCAACCGCAAAGTTATTGTTTCTTCAATTTGTAAGTCCAGGCAACGTACATTATAAATAGGAGCAGCCCCAATGTAGGCCCCTCTGAAACACCACTCATCACACTGATGCACTCTGCAAAGCTTTCTAGTACCCTTCCCCATTGCTACCTCCAGTTAACCATCTCTCTACCTAGATGGCCCCTTAATTCATAATGTCATTGGGCTGAATTTTATCAGCTCCCTGGGGATGGGCTGGGAGGTGGGGTGGCCCATAAATGGTGAGGGTAGGGGGAGGGCATGGAGTGCCCATTGTCTTCCCACTGCCATGAATTCTCACAAGCGGCAGAGAAGGTGGAGTATGGTCCTCTTCCACAGAGTCCAATTGAGCCATTTAAGTGGGCATAAAATGTGGCTACAGTCCCACAAACCACCAAAATGGGGTCACCCATGACTTAACAACAAAATTCTTGCCTTTCCCATGTGGAAAGAAATTCCAATAGATTACGAACTTAGTTCTCTCTTAGTTAAAAAAAATGCTCTTGCTTTCTGAATTTATTATTCTTTTCTTAATTTATTTCCTGTTTTTCTCCTCATCTCTCATTTGCAAAAAGCTTAACTCACATCCAGATCCACTAACAATGGCTGCTGCCTGGTATGTTGCTTAAATGTCCATTCTTCAAAGGTGAACCTTGACATCTTATATATGATTGTATATCAGCCGTTATTTTTATATGTGTTAAATTATGATAATATTTTTCAACAAATTTAAAAGAAAATACATTGTTTAATGACTTTCAATAACCTCTATCTCACTAAACACTCTATCCTTATGTGAAACATTTGACCAAAAAGCTATCCCATTTTTGAGATTATGGCGAATTAAAGTTCTGGGTCAACAGCAAGCTCCTGTTGCTTAATACATTTATGCAATTTAACCTTTCTAGAAAGTAATAGTAGGGCCAAACTTAAAGGCAGATAGGTTGCAGCCCACACTTTCTATCAAGGTGTGGTACAAATAATTGTGCGGTCAGCATACTAAAGATTAGCAAGTAGGAGCTATGTGAGGTTCAAATAAACCTTAAATAAAGGAGATGAATAAGAACAGGTCTGGGTGCTGGGCACTGAAGCTGATTTTGGAAAGTCATTTCTGAACAAGAATTGAGAGCATAAATTGGGAACCTGAATGGTGCAGAATGAGGATCTATGAAGCATTAAGATATGAAATGGGTTTTTCTATGTCTTCTGCTGCCCTTTCATTCATTTCCAGCCCAATTTGCACCATGTACTTGGAATGGAAAGGGAGGATTACCTGACCTGATCCAAAAGTGTGTTAGCATAACTTCTCAAAGTGACACTGAACTTTCTGCAAGTGGCAATGTTTGGGAATTGGACATTTCTGTTTGGGCATTCAGTTGGGGTAAAGATGACTACTGTGCAGGGAACAATGAGGAAGCCTATGCCAAGCAAAGTGATAAGAATGATTGGAGCCAACAATCTTTAAGGGAACAAAGGAACATATAATGCAAATAACTATATCAAGAAACCAAAAATAATAGAGGACTAACTTTATCAAAATGCCAGTGTGGGCAGTTTTGAAGCCACATTTGCAGCATTCTGCTTTGTTTCACCAAGGACATAACTCATCGGAATTCCTGAAGCAGAAAGAACCTGCCCTGAACACATTCCAAATCTGTGCTATGGAGCAGTATAAGCCTCCTGTGCCCCCAGTGACCGTACTTTGGAAAACCTGGGGCAGGTACAAACTGGATACACTGGGGACAGTTTTAATCTGACTCACTGGGTGGGAACCCCACTGGATCAGGAACACTGATTTTATACCCCACCCAACGGGGGGGCAAATTTAAATTATCCCATCAGTCAGGAAACTGATGGAATTGGGCGCAATGCTGATTTAACACCAGGTCTGATTTTAATCTTCACAGAAGTCAACGACTATTGAGAGGGGTCTAAAATCCTTGCATTCCACATGGTCCCATAGGTTTCCCACTCGGTGAGTTCGAATGAAATTACTCCCACTGACTTGGATTCTAGTTATCCATTCCCCACACGCCCACTACCACCACCCTCCCCACTGCTCCCCACCCCACCCCACCCCCCCCCCCCCCCCCCCCCCCCCCCCCCCCCCCCCCCCCACCACAACCAACACCACTCCACCTTCATACGATATGCGCCTGGTCTACTTTAACTTGTAAAATTATCATAGCTATTCAGAAGAATTGGCAAACAACTGACTACAGGAAAAAAAATAAAAACAAAAAAACTGCGGATGCTGGAAATCCAAAACAAAAACAGAATTACCTGGAAAAACTCAGCAGGTCTGGCAGCATCGGCGGAGAAGAAAAGAGTTGACGTTTCGAGTCCTCATGACCCTTCAACAGAACTTGCGTTCGAGTCCAAGAAAGAGTTGAAATATAAGCTGGTTTAAGGTGTGTGTGTGGGGGGCGGAGAGATAGAGAGACAAAGAGGTGGGGGGGGTTGGGGGTGTGTGGTTGTAGGGACAAACAAGCAGTGATAGAAGCAGATCATCAAAAGATGTCAACGACAATAGTACAATAGAACACATAGGTGTTAAAATTAAAGTTGGTGACATTATCTAAACGAATGTGCTAATTAAGAATGGATGGTAGGGCACTCAAGGTATAGCTCTAGTGGGTTTTTTTTTATATATATATAATGGAAATAGGTGGGAAAAGGAAAATCTTTATAATTTATTGGAAAAAAAAAGGGGAAGGGGGAAACAGAAAGGGGGTGGGGATGGGGGAGGGAGCTTACGACCTAAAGTTGTTGAATTCAATATTCAGTCCAGAAGGCTGTAAAGTCCCTAGTCGGAAGATGAGGTGTTGTTCCTCCAGTTTGCGTTGGGCTTCACTGGAACAATGCAACAAGCCAAGGACAGACATGTGGGCAAGAGAGCAGGGTGGAGTGTTGAAATGGCAAGCGACAGGGAGGTTTGGGTCATTCTTGCGGACAGACCGCAGGTGTTCTGCAAAGCGGTCACCCAGTTTACGTTTGGTCTCTCCAATGTAGAAAATTCCTCAATCAGCTACAGAATAATTTACTGTTGCTATGCCGTGACTTGTAACGAATCATACCTGCAGAATTTTGCAATCAATTACATTGGAAAAAGAAAGTCCCTACACTTATTGATATCTTATGGTTGTGTTGCCATTTTGCTCAGACTTTTCCTGTAGGTATACCTGCAGGTATGATTCGTTACAAGTCACGGCATAGCAACAGTAAATTATTCTGTAGCTGATTGAGGAATTTTCTGATTTTTGATGTTTCGTTTTTTCAAAAGAATGAAATATTGCAGTACAGAAACAGTTGTACACAATGTTAAACTTAAGTAAAAAACATATAAATCCAGAGATTTGGTCGTCAAATCCTGTTCCAAATTCATTTTCAATATTACATTTAAAAACAACTTGAATTAATGTGTAAATGAAATGATTTATTTCCAAACTTAATGAAGCCTGTTTTAGCCTCAGAGGAAATAGTCACAAGCTTCCATCAATTCTCAATGCTTGAAGTGTTTCATCTTGAGGAAAACGGGATGGGGTGGGAGCAGAATTGGTGGAAACCTGAAAGCTGTGCTTCAATAAGGTGACTTTGAATGTCAACTGCAGAGAAGACCCAGGCAAAGGGGACTCCTGCCCTTTACCCATATGCATTCCTTAAGTACTGAAGACATTCATAGGAGGATTTGCATGGTGCATATGCCGAGTGGTCAAGCACAGCTACAGCTATTCTGAGATACAATCTCATATGTTGCAGATGCTCATTAGATATGGAGAACAGTATACTCTCAAAATGAGGTTAGATGTTTCTCTAATGGCAGTTAGTGTGCAGAATGTATCTTTAAAAGCTTTGTAACAAATTCCCTGAGGCCAACTATTGAAGGGGTCTTTAATTTAACAGACTCATAATATATGTAATTTTCTCTATCAGAGGACTTTGACAAACCATTTATTGACTGGAACTTAAATTCATGACACAAGAATTACTATAATGCATTGTTGTATGCTCTCCACAGTTGGTTAAAATATATCCAGTTAATTTAAAATGTTCTATATCTAGAAGGACTTTGGTCTTTAGCAAACTAAGCTTTACAGTCATTTAAAGCTTGTATTTTGAGAGAACTCTTTTAATGAATCCCTCGCATCCCATTTAGTGTTATTTAGATGCCAATCATCAGATGAATCCGACATCAATATTCCTGCTGCCTAGCGACTGGCACCATTTAAATGAATGTCTGCTTTGAAAGATAGCAAGTGTAGAAAACAATGATCTCCTCCACCTGGCCCCTCTCTCTTATGGCAATAAATAGATTTGTTCTTGACAAGAAGAATGAAATGTATATAAATCAAATATTTACCATCTATACAACTGAATAAAATGATTGTCATTTTATATTTCCAAGGATGGAGAGATTATAAAAATATATGTATGATATGAGGCCATGGGACTTTATAATAATGCTGGATTCTTTATAATACGCTAATGGGTCTTCCATAGCATTGTTCAAGTTGGAGAATACGCTTCCTATAGGGAAAGTTTTGTGCAATATATTTCTCTGCTGTTAAGGTGAAGCTACGTTCGCCCTGGACCATCCTTCAAAGTCAATCAGCGTCTCCTGAGGTCCTAAGCATATTCCTGCCTCTCAATGCTATAGAGCAGGTTGGACTGGGAAATTATCTGGGGCTGGCATCAATGGTCTATAACAGCCAGCAGCACAAGGCACATTTTGTCTGCCCTAACTTTTTGCCTTCCCTTCAGCTTCACTGCAGGAGTGCTTCAAAACTGAAGAGCAATCACATAGAATTAACAGCATAGGAACAGGCCTTTCACTCCAGCTGCTTTAAAGACATGAGCCTCCCCCAACCTTACTTCATCCAACCCCATCAATGTACCCTTCTATTCCTTTTTCCCTCATGTACTTAGCTAGCTTCTTCTTGGATGTATCTAAGCTATTAGCCTCAACTACTCCATGTGGTAATACATTTCACATTCTAACCACTCCCTAGCTAGTAAAGAAATTTCTTTTGAACTCCTTGTTGGATTTATTAGTGACTACTTTATATTTTCTAATTTCGGATTCTCCCACAAGTGGAAATATATTTTCCATTTCTACGCAATCAAACACTTAATAATTTTATAGGTGTCAATTAGGTCGCCCCTTAGTCTTCCTTTTTTTAAATAACAACCCCCAGCCTGTAAAAACCTCTCATCAAAGGCAGGCAACTTAAATGCTATCAAGTTGTTGGGACCTCAAGCTTGATCCACCGAAATAGAATCCAATGCTATACCACAAGTGCTATCAATCCAAAGAGCAGTGTTTTAAAATTGTATGTTTATCCCCGATTTTCCTTTATATTTTTAGGTTGTGGTTATATTGTGAACCATGAGGCTGAAATTCTAGAGCAGTTTATCAGAACACTATCATTGTGCGATAATGCCACATAATATGTAAAATCTGTGAGATTTTCTTACAGAGAAGCATTTGAGATTCTCTATCATCATCTCATTGAAATATGAATGAATACATTCCAATAGAGGAATCAGATATACACCCAGGTACATTAATTACCAGAGTAAGACACATTCTTTTTATAGGGGATGGATCCTGACCACCCTCTAGGAAGACATGCTCTTCTAGAACCAGATGAGCTCACTCCAAATTGACCATAACAACCTGAGGGCTGAATTATATGAGGCACCGGATTCCTGGGGCCCCCGGCTGAAGAGTCAATGAGCGGGGATGTCGGGGTGCGGGGAGTGCGGTGGGGAGGCTGCCAAGGGGCACACTGACTACTGGGCCATTTAATGACCAGTTGGCTGTTAATATATTTTACGCTTCTTAGGTATAGCAAGTCTCGCCTCAGAAAGCTGCCAGCCAATTAGAGGCCAGCAGCTCTTAAACTTCCTGGTGTGGAGCACGGGATCAATTTAATTACTTTTGGGGGGTCTCACCAGTGCCAAGCTGGTAGGTTTGGGCAAAGGCAGGGTGGTGAAGGGGTGTGGGGTGTGGGGTCTGAGAGGTTATGGGGGAAAGGCAGCTCAGGGCAGGATTTTCCCTTCATCGGGTGGGTGTGGTGGGTGAGCCTGGGAGCGGCTGCTAAACGGACCGCCGCCCGCGATCAGGCCCTAACAGCGATTTTACGCTGGCAGGCCAATTAAGGCCCGCCCAGCATGAAATGCGGCTCCGCGCTGAGGGGCTGAGCAGGGGCTGAGCAGGGGCAGAGGCCTGGCTGCTGCCGGATCCAATGGTGACCCAGTGGCCAGTTTAAAAGCAGCCCAGGCAGCTCATGGAAGTCTGCCCCTGAGGACGTTCCCTGAGCCGACTCTATGGACCCGAGTGCAGATGGACACGGCAGGCGGGAGGGCAGGTTGGGTGGGCACTCGGTCCCCTGCCTCTCTGATGAGTGCCTCGCCCTCCTCCTGGGGGAGGTGGCTGCCATGAGGGAGGACCCTTGTCCCAAGGGATGGGAAGATGAGGCCACCACACCTCACCTCACCAAAAGGGCATGGGAGGAGGTGGCAGCGCTGGTCAGCAGCCATGATGTGGTGGGGCACTCCTGGGGGCAGTGCCAGAAGTGGTTCAATGACCTGCTGCGCTCAGGAAGGCTGAGTACCATGTTGGCATGGGTCAGTGTGCAGATGTGTTAAGGTCTGGTCATCCCCCCATGTACTTCAGGGGTGCTAGAGTCCGAATGCCAACTGTCAATCACACTGGCACTGGCCGAGGGGGTGAGCCCTGGCTGCTTGGACTGAGCGCCTTGCAGCTCGAGGGCCATGACTCAGATATGCCCTGCCTGGTGCTCCTCAGCTGGGGTTGGCCAGGCTGCAATGGTGCTGCAGGAAGAGAGTGGACTAATAAATGCTCCTCTATTGTTTCAGGAGAAGATGGCCCAAACAATATAGAAGGGTCGTGGACCGGTGGAGGCCCCGCTAGCCTCCTAATCCTCTCGAGGTATGAGCAAGACACCCTAGAGCTTGAGAGCTGGCATGCACCATGTGCTAAAGGCTGTAGAGAGGCGGGGTGCCAGACGAAGGTAAGAGTGTAGTGTGCAGAGGTGAGCATTTCATCTTGCCCAACCTTTCTATTGTAGTCTCTTCATTGATGTGAGTCTCAAACCTGGAGTTCCCATTGATTATTGAAGGATGATGGCACCATGATGCAGATCTCCATTGTCTCATCAGGGTGCCTGGCATGCATGGTGACAGAGTGATGACTTTAACTAATGACATGTCCTTCTTCTCCCTTTTAGGTTCACCAGCAGGCGTTCTTTCTCCGGACCCCAAAGGGCCACCCTGATACTGGAGGACCACCACGCGTCATTTGCACCTGCATCACACCCGCTCTCTGAGGCAGGCAGCAGCGCAGATACCAGCACATCGGTGGCCATTAGGGCAGTGGCTAGTGTCTTGGTGCACACTGGTGAGGGCACTTCACACTCGCTTGAGGTGCAGGCAGAGGCAGAGAATGCCCAGGGCGCCAGCAGTTGGAGGACTGCTGGGGACCAGATGATGCTCAGTCGAAGGCTGCTGATGAGCCTCTGGAGTCGTCCATTAGACGGGAGATGCCGGATGTCCAGCGAGATGTGCAGGAGTATTTGGCGGAGATCCATGATGGTCTGCGTGCCATGTTCTCTGTGCTGGAGGAGTCCATGCGGAGTGTGAGCACTGTGTTGACTCTCGTGGCCGAGCGCACTGCCTCCTCCATTGAGAGAGTGGCGACTCTCAGGGAGAGGCAGCTCCAGGGACAGAATCAGGGGTTCCTGGGGTTGCACTCTGACATGCAAGCCCTCACATAGGCCTAACCTTGGGTGGTCAGTGTCAGTGTGGGAGATGGATGAGGCACCCAATATCTCAGCTAGGTGCCTGTCCATCAATGGCAGGGAGGTCCAGAGTGACCTCATGTTGGAGCATGAGCTGCCTGTCTCTCTGTGGGCCCCTCTCAGGGCGCTTTGGATGAAGGCAGCAGCTCCTCCGCCCCTCTGCCAGTGACCGCGGCATCTAAAGAGGCTGCGGTGACTGGGGTGATGCCAGATGTGGCACTGGCCGCCACCTCCCATATGAGGCCAACACAGGCTCCACTGGCCAGAGGACGATCATCAGGGTCATCAAGGCCAACAAGACAGCACAGTCAGCAGGTCATCTCCAATGCTGGTGTCAGCGAGTTGGGAGCACCAAGAAGTAGCACTTGCAAATGTAAGTTAAAGGCACCATGAGCACAAGAGGGACAGGTCAAGGTGATTTTATGTTCATTTTTGTTTACTTTATGTATACTGGTCTGATGTTGAACATCGGAAACATTTCTGTTAAGATTATTGAACTGTCAGAATGACATAAATTGTGTTTTTGTCATCAAGGCCTGAGTATGCTTCACCATTTTATTTCATTGGTGCAGGGTACACCAGTATATAATGCTGGACATAGGTGGCTCTGAACTTCATTGCACAGGCACTGAGTGTTCTTTGGGTTCAAAAGAAAGGGTCCTTTCAGACATCCAGGATGGAGATGGCAGCCCGGCATGCATTTGAAACCAATGTTTGGTAGCCTAACTGAAGGATTGTTGGATCAAGGCGTCCCTGGTGCTCCTGCCTCCCTGCAGGTTACCAAGGTCTGGCTCCATGCCCAAAATGTTCTCCTCACCGTGCTCCTCTTCAGACTCACGACTGGACTCATCCTGCTCCCAGGGTTTACAGGCAGCGATGCAGCTACCTCAATATGTCTGAGGTGCAATACTGTAGGAAGGCTGCACCTGTCAAGGGAGAGATGATTGGGCCTGACATCAGCTCTGACTGTGTGGGTGGACACCCCATGCCAGTGGCCCTGAAGGTCATAGTGGCCTTCAACATCTATGCCTCCGACTCTTTCCAGGGGTCAGTGGGGAGTCTTTGTGGAGTCTCCCAATCAGCTGTCCACAGTTGCATCAAGTTGGTGACAGAAGCTCTGTTCAGGTGAATACTGACCTTTATTCTTTACCACGTGGACGAGGCCAGCCAGGTTGAGTGAGCCAGAGGCTTTGCAGTGATTACTGGGTTCCCCCGCAGGGGGAATCAACTACATCATCATCTGTGGCCTGTGAGCTGCATCAAGATCCCCTCCCTCCATTGGGTCCCCCCTTGCTAGTGCCAGATTGTGGAGAGCACACTCTGGAGGGTATAGCGGTGCTCCCCTGAATGTTCCATGCATCAGAAGCGCATCTTGAGAAGGCCTATGATCCTCTCTACCACAGCCCTTGTGGAGGCATGACTCATGGTGTAACGCTTCTCTACCTGTGTTCTTGTGTGGCGGAGAGATGTCATGAGCCACCTCTTCAACAGATAGCCCTTGTTACCCAGCAGTCGGACTGGAACACTGAAGAGCCTCAGCACCTGGGAGTATCTCAGGATGTATGCATCATGGGAGCTGCCTGGATACCTTGCACGGACTTTCAGAATCTGCATCCTGTGGTCACACACTATCTGCATGTTCATGGAGTGGAGTCTCTTCCTGTTAACGAAGGACCCGGCTAACCCACTGGTGCTTTGATGGCCATGTGCGTGCAGTTGATTGCACCCTGGATGCGAGGGAACTCAGTAATTGCTGCAAAGCCTCTGGCTCACTCAGCCTGGCTGGCCTCGTCCATACGGTAAAGAATAAAGATCAGTACCCACCTGAACAGAGCTTCTGTCACCAGTTTGATGCAACTGTGGACAGCTGATTGGGAGACTCCATAATGATCCCCCACTGACCCCTGGAAAGAGCTGGAGGCATAGAAGTTGAGGGCCACTGTGGCCTTCAGGGCCACTGACATGGGGTGTCCACCGACACAGTTGGAGGTGATCTCAGGCCCAATCGTCTGGCAAATGGAGGTCATGCTCCCCCTTGAGAGGCGGAGACTTCCTACAGCATTGCACCTCAGACATATTGAAGTAGCTGCATTGCCGCCTGTAAACCATGGCAGCAGGATAGTGGCATCTTCTGCAGCCCCTTCCACCTTGGATTACCTGCTGGCCCTATGCCCCTTGTGCCTGCGCCTCTCCTTCCACAGGTCTCTCCCCTGGAAGCTGCATTAGGACACCTTGCCTCCTCTCCCTTCTGCCCCTCTCTTCCTCCTCCAAGGATGTGCCTCCAGTGGAGACCACAATCCCCATTACCACGGTAAGGGAAAGTTGTCTGATACCTGGAAGGGTCCACACGGTCTGAATCCTCCAGAGTCCTGAAATAAGCCTGGAAATGCTAAGAATGAAGCCCTGAACAGGGATGAGGCTGCCAAGTACCAATAAGCAACCAGCTGCAAACTATCTCCAAAACTCCTCACTACTCATACTGGCAATGCTGCTGACCTTTTTTATCCCGCTCCTTGGATGAGATTTGTGAAAATGTCGGCTGGCTGCCTGCCCGATTTGCCCGTGCGACAGGCAGAAAAGCTCAGGGGCAAGGAAAAATCACAGTCAATTGGACTGTTAAGAGCCTTAAGTGGCCGCTTAATTAATGGCGGGGGCCGATCCAGCACCCACATGCACCCACTGAGCAAAATATCGCATGGGTGAGCGATGACGGTAGGATGCTCGCCCAGCGTCATCACACACTATTTAACTCCCGAACGGGTCAGGCGCATGCCTACCCATGGGATGAAAAATCCTGCCCTTTGGGGTGAGGTAAAATCTTGTGGGAAGTCCTCCAATGAATCCAGGAGGGTCCCACGTGCCCACCATCAGCCTGCGCAGGGAAACCTGCCAAGCTGGCTTCTTGGCATGTGCCTCCCTCTGCTTGCAGCTGAATATTGAGACCCTTAATTGGGCATGAAGACCCTCAGTTGGCCCACTGGCACTGCCAAGTGCCATGCCACCCCCACTGCTGGAATAATGCAGTGGGGCCAAGGGCAGGTGGGAAGGCATGGGCACACCGCCCACTGGATTTAATGAGACCTCACCAGCCCCTTCAAACCTGCCAGAGGGGAAGTGTTAAATCCAGCTCTGAGTGTTTATTTGTGAACTAATCTATCATAAGTACAACTTTATCGCTATATTCTTGGTAAATATGCTCAAGCACAATTTTTACTGTAGCTATCAGTGGTTTAAAGTTAATACAAACCTTTTCATGTTTCTAACAGCTAATCTGTACTGGGATGCATTTTTGAAATTAATATGTAAAGTGCAATGCATGTTTCTACAAAATTTATATTGTTGCTGTACGGAAATAAATTGTAAATACAGTTAATATCTTTTTGGCAAAGTTTGTGAATGGTATTATAATAATGATCAGGTTATTTTTTTAAAAGTTAAATTAAAACTAAACATTGAAAAATCTTTAAAAAATTCTGACCTCATGCAGGTAGCAAATGTAGTAACATTTTAATATTCAAAAGTGTCGAAGCACTGCTCATTTTTTGCTGTCTCGTATGTTGGAAGATCCTCTTGAGCAGTGAAATTCAATTGATATCTTTTCAAGTCTACATGGATCCAATCTGGACTTCTATTTTCTTCACTGAAGTTGGATGGTCTCCTTTCTTTGTCCCCTTTCTTCTGTGTCAAACAACTTGCATGTCAGGTGGGTTAGTAAGTGTCATCAACCATAACACTCTCCTCTTCTGACACCATAATGATGCCTTTAAGGGCATCTTTCATAATTGTCACTGATGTAGAAGGAAACATAAGCATATACCTGTGAGCTCTTTGTATAATGTGTGGACACTGCTATAGATACCCTTCAGCAGAAGACTAGTGTGTGACAGCTTGATCAACTGGAATACGAAACACCAAAGGGCAATCAATGATTTATCCTGTGACCATTTTATAAGGAACACTAAACAGTGTATGTGTTGTATTACAGTTTCTACTTATGTGATTCACCCCTGGCTTAATGTCACAAATCATATCATCATGTCAGGCTTTTATAATGGACAGCCACAATTCATGTCCATTCAAGAATATATGAGTGCCCGAGAGTATGATGTACTGGAGCTGCAATTCCGCCCACAGCACATTGCTGAGACATCTTTCTATTTGAGGCCAATAGGTTTTGGTTGAAACATTTGAACTGTCAGATACTATCCCTCCATCTCGCTTATTTTAACACATTCAGCTGCTTCACACACAATGGATATTGACAAAGTGACAATCATAAAATGGGCACATTTGGCAAGCATAGGCCAAAGTGGTGTTATACATCATGTGCCATTTGCAAGTTGAAGAAGCGCAGCTAATGAATAGAATATTTAATTTAAGATAAGGATGATTTTATGAGGTATAAGAAATCACACCGCAATGAAACGCCAATCAATATAAACATGTAATTAATACCGGAGGAAGAATGTTATTTTAATAGTTATTCAGGGTAAGGAGATGGATGAACGGCAATGATAATCTGCATTTGCTCCACTAAACCAAAGGTGCAAAACAAAGAAAAGGTGCTCTTTAAAAAAAGGTTAGAAGAGTACTGTACATTCCCCAGTGAAAATGGGTTCATGCCTAATTTAGCCAAAGAGAATGCTCTTCTCTTGTTAATAGCTATTAGAGTGTCTTCAGTTACATTATTAAATCAAGTGCTTATTAAACAAGTCCAGCAAACTAGCATAATTTTGAGAAGTTAACAAAGAATCAAGAATATCTTTAAAAAGTTGAAGAAAAATACAGTACCTTCAGCATTTGATAAATCCTTCACATTCCAATTTCTTGTATAAAAGTCTTGATGAGTTTGAAAAGTTATTTACAAGTGATATCAAATGCCTCTTCATTTATATTTTTATGATGTTAGGAGGGAAAGAACATTTTTTTATTCTTTCACAAATGTAGGCATCTCTGACAAGGCCAGCATTTATTGCTAATCCCTAATTGCCCTTGGGAAGGTGCTAGTGAGCAGCCTTCTTTATTTTTTGATGACCCCTTCCATTATCAACAGTGCTATCAAACGGCACTTGCTTAACGATAACCTGCTCACTGATGCCCAGTTTGGGTTCTGCCACGGCCACTCAGCTCCTGACCTCATTACAGCCTCGACTCAAACATGGACAAAAGAGCTGAATGCCTGAGGTGAGGTGAGAGTGGCTGTTCTTGACATCAAGGCCGCATTTGACAGAATGTGGCATCAAGGAGCCCCAGCTACACTGAAGTCATTGGGAATCGGGGAAAAACTCTTCACTGGTTGGAGTCATACCTAGCACAAAGGAAGATGGTTGCGGTTGTTGGAGGTCAGTCATCTCAGCTCCAGGACATCACTGCAGGAATTCCTCAGGGTAGTGTCCTAGGCCCAACCATCTTCAGCTGCTTCATCAATGACCTTCCTTCCATCATAAGGTCAGAAGTGGGGATATTTGCTTGATGTTCATCACCATTCATGACTCCTCAGATACTGAAGTATTCCATGTCCAAATGCAGCAAGATCTGGACAAAATCCAGGCTTGGGCTGATAAATGGCAAATAACATTCGTCACACAAGTGTCACGCAATGACCATCTCCAACAAGAGTGACTCCAACCATCACTCCTTGATGTTCAATGGCATTACCATCACTGAATCCTCCACTATCAATATCCTGGGGGTTACCATCCACCAGAAACTGCACTGGACTAGCCATATAAACACTGTGCTACAAGAGCAGGTCAGAAGCTAGGAATTGTGCAACAAGTAACCCACCTCCTGACTCCCAAAAGTGTTTACCATCTACAAAGCACAGGTCAGGAGCATGATGGGATACTGCCCACCTGCCTGGATGAGTGCAGCTCCCACAACTCAAGAAGTTTAACACTGTCCAAATCAAAACAGCTCCTTTGATTGGTACCACATCCACAAACATTCATTCCCTCCACCATCGATTCACAGTAGCAGCAGTTTGTGCCATCTACAAGATACACTGCAGGAATTCACCAAGGCTCGCTTTGACAGCACTCACAACCAATACCATCCAGAAGGACAAAGACAGCAGATACAAGGAAACACCACCACCTGGAAGGTCCCCTCCAAGTCACTCACCAACCTGACTTGGAAATATATCACTGTTCCTTCACTGTAGCTGGGTCAAAATCCTGAAACTCCCTTCCTAACAGCACTGCGGGTATACCTACACCACATGGACTGCAGCGATTCAAGAAGGCAGCTCACCACCACCTTCTCAAGGGCAATCGTGGATGGGCAATAAATGCTGGCCCAGCCAGTGAAGCCCACATCCTGTGAATGAATAAAAAAATCGTTGCAGTCCACATGGTGTAAGCACTTGCTGTTAGAATGGGAATTCCAGGATAACCCCCAGGATGCTGATGGCGGGGGTTTCAGTGATGGTAATGCCGTTGAATGTCAAGGGGAGATGTTTAGATTTACTCTTGTTGGAGATGGTCATTGCCTGGCACTTGTGTGGTGGGAATGTTACTTGCCACTTGTCATCCCAAGACTGAATATTGTCCAGGTCTTGTGCATAGGGGCACAGACTGCTTCAGTATCTGAGGAGTTGCGATTGGTGCTGAACATTGTGCAATCACCAGTGAACATCCCCATGTCTGACCTTATGATGGATAGAGGGTCATTGATGAAGCAGCTGGAGAAGGTTGGGCCTAGGACACTATCCTGAGGAACATGTGCAGTGAAGCCCTGGGACTGAGGCGATTGACCAACAATCACAACCACCTTCCTTTGTGCTAGATATTACTCCAACCAGTGAAGAACTTCCCCTGACTCCCATTGGCTCCAGTTTTGCTAGGGCACCTTGACACCACACTCTGTCAAATGCTGCCTTGAAGTCAAGGGCAGTATCTCTCAACTCACTTCTTGAGTTCATCTCTTTGTTGATGTCTGGACCAAGGCTGTAATGAGGTCAGGAGTTGATTAGCCCCAGGTGGAACCCAAGCTGAGTGTTAGTGAGCATGTCATTGCTGAGTAAGTGCCTCTTATTAGGATTGTTGACAACAGCTTCCATCACTTTACTGATGATGGGTAGGGCAGTAATTGGCCGCGTTGGATTTGTCCTGCTTTTTGTGGACAGGACATAATTTGGAAATTTTCCACATTGCTGGTTGGATGCCAATGTTGTAGCTGTCCTAGAACAGCTTGGCCAGGAGCATGGCTATCTCTGGAGCACAACTCTTCAGTATTACAGTCGGGATGCTGTCAGGGTTCATAGTCTTTGCAGTATCCAGTGCCTTCAGCCATTTCTTGATATCATGTGGAGTGAATCAAAATGGCTGAAGACTGGCATCTGTGATGCTGGGGCCCTCAGGAGAAGGCCGAGATGGATCATCCACTTGGCGCTTCTGGATGAAGATGGTTGCAAATGTTTCAGCCTTATCTTTTGCACTTATGTGCTGGGCTTCCCCATCAAGGAGGATGGGGACACTTGTGGAGCCTCCTTCTCTAGTTTGTTGTTTAATTGTCCATCACCATGCACAACTGGATGTGGCAGGACTGCAGATCTTAGATCTGATCCATTCGTTGTGGGATCACTTAGCTTAGTTTATCGGAAGCTACTTTCGCTGTTGGGCATGCAAGTAGTCCTGTGTTGTTGTTTTGTCAGGTTGGCACCTCATGTTTAGGTATGCCTGGTGCTGCTCCTGGCAAGCCCTCCTATACTTTTCATTGAACCAGGGTTGACCTCCCAGCTTAGTGCTAATGGTAGAATAGGAGATATGCCAGGTTTATGTCAGGATTGTGGTTGTATACAATTCTGCTGCTGACGTTGGCCCACAGCATCTCATGGATGCCTAATTTTGAGTTGCTGGATCTATTCAAAAGTTATCTCATTTAGCACGATGGTAATGACACACAGCAAAATTAAAGGTATCTTCAATGTGAAGATGTCTCTTCATCTCCGTAAGGTTGTCCTTACCAATACTGTCATAGACAAATGCATCTGCGACAGGTATATTGATAAGGACGAGGTCAAGTAGGTTTTTCCCTCTTGTTGGTTCCCTCATGATCTACCGCAGACCCAGTCTAGCAGCCATGCTCTTTAGGACTCTGGTCAGCTCAGTCACTAGTGGAGCTACTGAGCCCCTCTTGGTGATGGACATTGAAGTCCCCCACCCAAGTAGAGTAGGTTGTAACCAGCAGGGGGTTCCCAAGTCCCCAGATATTAATAAGGAGACTTTGCAGGGTTGACAGGGCTGGGTTTGCAGTTGTAATTTCCAGTGCCTAGGTTGATGCCAGGTAGTTTCATTCCTTTGTTTAGACTTCATAGCAGTTTGATACAACTGTTTGGCTTGCTAAGCCATTTCAGAGTCACGACATTGCAGTAGGTCTGGAGTCACATGTAGGCCAGACCAGGTAAGGACAGCAGATTTGCTTCAGCACCAGTAAACCAGATGGATTTTATGACAATTGTTTCATGATCACTATTACCGAGACTTGATTTTTAAAAAAAAATCCAGATTTATTGATTGAATTTAAATCCCACCAGCTACCATAGTGGGGTTTGAACCCTGTCTCCAGGGCATTAGCCTGGACCTCTGGATTACCAGACTAGAACCATTATCAATGTGCCACCACCTTCCGCTTGTATTTATTTAGCACCTTTAATGACCACAACATGTCCTAAGGTGCTTCACAATCATTAAAGTACTTCAGAAGTGAAGTCACTGTTGCAACATAGGGAAATGCAGCAGTCACTTTGCACATAACAAGATCCCACAGACAGCAATGATACAAATAATCACTTAGTTTGGTTTAGTGATGTTGGTTAAAGAATAAATGTTCGACATGGAACTCCATGGCTCTTCTTTGAGAAGTGATATAGAATCTTTTATAAACTCAGCTTAATGTCCATTCTGAACGACAGCAACTCCGACAGTCTAAGACAACCTCAGTATTCTGTTGCAGTGTCAACCTAGATTATGTGCTCAGGTCTTATGAAGTTACAGAATTTTTATTAACAACTACAGGATTCTTTGGCATTGATTTTCCATCGTAATGCCCTTAAAATAACTTCAACCATGGTATTACAGATTATAGGAGCATAGGAATTGCTTAATGAAAAAAGACCAAGAACTATCTAATTTGCTTTATCATTCTGGTTGTCACAGAATACAACAATAATGAGATGGTTGGTTAGCCATTGCAATCAACCTCTTTAATCCCTGCTAAATTTCAATTTGAGTTGCCTGAGCACCAGGTTGCAACATACTTTGGAAGTGACATCCAAAGTTTGATCTGCCTCCCTATCACCAGCCCTGTGAAAATGGTGGGTTCAGGGTTCAGGGCCAGAATTTGGCCTTCTGGTGCCATTTTCGCAAACACAGAGAGCTTCCTCTCTATTGAAGCAATAATTTCCTTATTATTGAAACATTTATTGCTCATCTACATCAGCGTGACTTCAGAACAGTGTGCTTCACAACTGCCTGGAGACCTGAACTTCAAGGGGAACTCGGAGGTGATTGCACACAACCTTGCACAGTGCTTGCAAGCATCGCCCATAGGACATCAAGGAAGAGGCACCGCGCTTTCGCTGTGGGCACAGGCAAGTCGCTTTTTCCCAGCTGGCCTTTATTGTGGTGCCAGGGCAAGGGCTCCAGTGCGGGTCAGATTTGGGTGTGGGGGGAGTGGGGGAGGGAAGGCAGCACACACCGAAGGAGATACTCAAGCACATACCGGACGGTTTAGGGTGAGGGAAGCGCCCATGCACTTGGAAAAGCTTGTCAAAAGTGAACGTTCTGCAGCAGCTCAGGCTGTTCAGCTTCAGCTCCATTGATATGCTTGGAGCCGGGCTTCTGAAGCTTTTCTGCCCATTCAAGCAAATAAAAGCATGAAAGTGCCACCAAATTCTCCAGAACTTTTCACCGCTTGGGCACAGACAGCAAATTAATGTGTGTTTTAGGAGGCAGCAGAACAATTGGCCGACTGGGCAATTTGTCCAATCCCCTTGCACAAGGTGGCCATGGTGCAGTCACTGGTGGAGGCACTCACAGTCCCTTGCAATGTCTTTATTAAGGTGTGGACCAGTATCCATTATGGTTCAAACTAACAGTGCAGCCTTGCAGTGCAGGTTAGGAGATTGCCTGTGCCGGAGCTGAGAGCACAACATGCAGTCCAGTGGCCGAAGCTGCCGCTTCAAGTGGAGTGGGGCTTCGGACAGCCAATGCTTGCACTACACACTGGCCATCCAAGTGGTGGCCAGCTCTGTCCTGCATGTGTGAAGGGGCCTTCACACTTAACCAAAAGAGGTTATCATTACACCCATGCTAACCCACACATCTCTCCCTTTGATCCTGCAGGAGGAGAACGTCAGGATCATGGAGCCTAATGATTTAGCGGTATGCCTCATGGCTTACAGGAACCAGAGAAGGAGAAGAGAGTGGTGGGGGCACCTGGCTGGGCAAAGGGAGGAGCACCTCTTTCAGGACCTGCTGCACATGTAGCTGGAGATCCACAGTGAGCCGTTGTTCATAGGTGCATCACTAGACCCATGGTCTGTAGATGGCACCTGTCATTCCTGTAGATGACTGAGAACCAACGTCACCAAAGTCTGTGCATGTCTAGGGAACTGGTCGGTCAGATATGACACCTACTGCAGGATTCAGCACCATGGGGCCATGAAGGGCATCCGCTGCCAGTGGCCATGAAATTGACACTCAATTTTTGTGCCTCTGGATCCTTCCAGGGCTCCACAGGTGACCTGTGTGGGATCTTGCAAGCCTCCATGCACAAGTATATCCAGGAGGTCATGGATGCCATCTTCCCGAAGGCACAAACCTTTGTGCATTTCGCCTGGGATCAGGAAATCCAGGAAGCAAGAGCGCTGAGATATGTGCAGATCTCTGGTTTTCCACAGGTGCAGATTGCCATTGACTGTACTCACATGGCGCTTAGATCCCCATGAAAACAAGCAGTCAACTATGTCAACCGGAAGGGCTTCCACTTGCTGAATGTTCAACTGGTGTGCAACCATCACGAATGCATCCTACAGGTCAGCACACGATCCCCAGTGAGCGTCCATGGCTCTTAAATCCTTAGCTGGTCTCAGATCCCTGTCATGTTCCAGGGTCCAGAGAGGCTACTGGGTTGGGGACTCAGGTCATGGGCTACCCACAGAGGACATGGCTGGTGGCACCTGTGCGGCGGCCCCAGACTTCAGTAGAGCGATGGTATTACAAGGCTCATGCTGTGAACAGGACTTTGGTGGAGCAAACAATTGGCATTTTGAAAATGAGGTTCCAATGCCTCGACAGGTCCAGTGGAGCACTGCAATACAGTCCCCAGAGGGTGCCGCGCATCATCGCTGCTTGCTGAGCGCTCCACAATCTGGCGCTGCAACGGGAGGAGAACTTGGCTGAGGATGAGATGGAGGAGTTGCACGCATCCTCCGATGAGAAGGATGTCAAAGGGGATGATGATGATGATGTCCTCCAAGGCGCGGATGATGGCCATGAGGCTATCACACTGGCCAGATGAAGCAGGCATCCTTGGGAGGCCATTATAGCTGCAAGATTCATGGAGGATGATAATGAGATGCATTGTGGAGTGTCCTGAATCCTCACCTTGCATCTGTGAAATGTTTGACTCCTGTGTGGCTGATGGCAATGCGCATATCTGCAGTGCTCAGGCTCATGTCATGGAGACACAGTGGAGGCCCCAGTAGTCACTAGATCCCAGGAGGATGATGATGACATGCAGTGAGGACACGCCATAGATCTTCACATTGCCTCTGTGAGTGTCTGACTCCTGTCTGGCTGAAGGCAGTTCCCTTACGCTCTGTGATCAGGGTCATATCATGAAGATGCAGCCATGAAACTTTAATTGCACCTGACCCTTTGTCAGCCTTCAGCACCTGACCCCTTCAGGAGCACAGCATCACCAGTCACAGATCCTGAAGCGATGGGGGCCAGCCCCACCCCAAAGGTGCTGAGAGCATACAGAGAGAACGACAGAACTTTGTCTGCTCATGATGCCCTGGCAGCAATGACAAGCACCATCGAGGTGCAGGAATCACTAATGTGGCCAGTGAGTGTGAAGCTGGACCAACACTTTGGTCGGAAGGTTACACACTACATAGGGAAGAGGTTGTGGACTGAGACACCTGCCTTTATCTTGTGCAGGAACCAAAGTTTCACATTTGAGCGACACGAACACTATTCATCACAACAAGGAGCCATAGGCAAGGAGACATTCTTGGGGGTTTGATTAGAATAGTGAACATTAAGTACAAGTGATTAATGCCCATGTCCAGGCTGTGTAACTACATCTTCTTAACCTTCCTAACCCTGTTGCTATGTCTTGGTGCTCCCCGGACATTCACAATGGAGTTGGAAGCAGCCTGTTGACTGCTACGCCCTGTCTGTGATGACCTTGGTGGGCATCCTCTGGAAGGCTGAGACCTGGAGCACCCCGGCAAGCTTTCGGGGTCCTGCTGTGGGTCAGTAACATCTTCCTTGGCCTCTGGAGCTAGAGCTCCTGGGGCCACAGGAAGAGGGGATTCAGATGGGTGGACACTCCTGAAGTCACTTGGGTGGATGGCCCTGGGGTGTGCACCTGCTGATCCTCTTCTTTATGGGTGCCCGAGGTCCCCTGTTTGGCTCCTTGAGGAGAAGGGGAAGCTAGAGTGAGATCGAGGTGCCCCGCACACCTCGCAGGTTGACAGTCTGTTGAAGGCCAACTATGGCGTCAGCAATGGAGTTCATCACACGCAGCAGTGCAGGAGCGATATCCTGGACCAAGGTCTCCATGGCGGCTGCCATCCTACGAGTGTTGTCCTTGGTGCTTTGGCAAGCGAGACTCCTCCATCGTGCCTTGCAATCTTACATCCCTTCCTGATGTTCCCGAGCTTGCCTTTGCAGCTGCAGAGACTGAAGTATGAGTGAGTCCAGAGGCTCCTCATCTGACTCAGACTGAGCAGATTTCTGGCCTCCATCAGTCCTCCAAGTGCCGGAACCTGTGAAGTTCCTGCCACCGTCTGTTGTGGATCAGATGGTGCAATGTGCTCACCAGGTTGTGACCCCAAAGCTACTCTAAAGCTAACTCCCATGGAGGTCTCTGCACTGGTGGAGAGTGTGGGTGAGCACTGTGACAGGTCTTCAATTAGGGTATCATCAGGTTCTTCTTCCGAAGTGTCGTTGGGGCTTGAGTTGAGGACCTGGTTTGTGGACCCCCTCGGCTGCTTCCCAGATGTGCCTGCGAAAGCAAAGGGAGATAATTAGTGCATGGCAGGGGTCTGCGGAACAGGGGAACTCATTCAAAGCATGGCTGTCTGATGGATAGGTTGAGCACTGCTGACCTCACCATCACCACAGGAATGCTCCAGATCATCGCTGGCCAACTGGATGACTCTATTTTCAAAGCCTGTTAGGAGGACCTTGATATCAGGCATTCCGCCACCAGTCTGCGATCTCTCCCTTTTGTTGTGTGTCAGGTTGTCCTGCATCTGGACAGACAGAGAGATTGTCAGCAGGATGCTTGCCAAGCCAGATGAGAAGGATGCCTGGCATGTGTGGGTGGTGAGTGCTGGCATGGATGGGATGAGGACACAGTCTGCAGGGCAGATGAAGGAATGTGTGATAAAGTGAGTGGTGATGTCCCTTGAACTGGAAGTGAGTAACATCCCTGCGGATGTGTGCTGGGTTTTTAAGTGTGTGAGTTGAGAGTGATGAGAAGAGTGACTTATTGTGGTGGAACGGAAGAGATCATTCATCCTCTTTTGGCACCAGATGGCTGTCCTCTTTTACAGGGCATTGGCGTTGACCACAACTACCATTGCCTCCCAGGCTGGATTGGTGACCTCGCTTGCTGGTGTTGGCCTAGAGCAGGGTTACAGGACTTTGCGGTGGGCCTCCACAGCATTCAGTAGTTACTTGAGAAGGGGGGTCACTAAATTTGGGGCAGCATATTTCCTCCCTTTGACTGCCATGATTTTCTGATCCATTAGAAAGTGCCAGCTCTGTGCACGGGTACCCTTTAAATTTGCTGACCTGAGGTGATGGTGAGGCGGGCGAATCAGAGGCTAGCAGTCTGGCATGTTTCCTGGGAATACATTATTAATGAGGCGGGATGCACCAGGAATGGGACGATACAGTGCAAAATCCGCCATTGCGGCTGACGGGTAAAACATCCTTTTTCCCATCAGCTATCACACTTTGTGCAAATCTGGGACGATTCCGGGTCCAAGGTCTGAACAAACAAACAAGCTTAAGTGCATTTAATTAACAGCAACACCCACATCTCAGAACGATTGCAATCCATTAGAAACAACCACTTACATTTATACAGCGCCTTTAATGAAACGAAACGTCCCAAGTTGATTCACAGGGCCATTATAAAACAAAGTATGGCGCACAGCAACATAAGGAGATATTAGATCAGACGACCAAAAGTTTGGTCAAAAAGGTATGTTTTAATAAATGTCTTAAAGAAGGAAAGTGAGCCAAAGAGGCAGAGAGGTGTAGGGAGCTTGGGGCCTAGGTGGCTGAAGGCACAGCCACCAATGGTGGAGCAATTAAAATTGGGGAGACCAGAACTAGAAGAGTGCTGATTTCTCGGAGGGTTGAAGGGTTAGAGGAGATTACATAGATAGGGAGGGGCAAGGTCATGGAAGGAGTTGAAAACAAGGATGAGGATCTTAAAATACATTTTGCTTAACTGGGAGCCAATATAGGTTCGCAAGCACAGGCCTGATAATGGAATGGGACTTGCTGTGAGCTAAGATATGCACTGCAGAGTTCTGGATGACCTCAGGTTTACGGTTTAAGGGTAGAAGGTGGGACACCAGCTAGGAGTGCTTTGGAACTGTCGAGTCCAGAGGAAACAGAGTCCGGAATTTTCCATCCCCATTGGTGTCGGGTGTTTTGGTGGGCGTGGGTGGTCAATATGGCTGGAAGGCCAAAAATCGGTTAACCACGTCGTGAAACCAGTTTGCGATTGTCTGCTCCACACGTCAATGGTGGGCTGCGTTTTCTGCCACCGGACGTCGGGAACGTCATTTTAATACATCTGCATATCATTATAAGCCCTACGCGCCAGAACCCCTCATGCTGGATCATCCGGGTAAGTCAGCATGATTACACGCCAACCTGTTTCACAACTGTACGTAAGCAACGTACACCTGGTGAGCTGCACTTTGCTCGGGATTTCGAGATTTGTTTGCCCACCTTTCTTCGGGCAGTCTCGCAGTCATTAGAGCCAGGCTTCGCAGGCAGCACCACATCACGGGCGGATCGCTACCTACCAGGCCAGCCTTATGGCTTTTCAACGGCTGCAGGGCTAGGGCTTGCTTGGGGAAGGGGGAGAAGTGGCCTCAGGCAAGGGAAGAGGCTGCAGGACGAGGGCTGTACTGGGAAAGGGGGGTATCCCCGGGTGTGTATGGGGACACATGTTGATCTGTGCAAGCAGCCTCACGATGGTGAGGGATGAGGAGGCTGTCTCCAGAGGAGATGAAGCCAGATGGTGATGTGAGGGTTTGAGTGAGAGAATGGGTGGTGATACCCCTTGACCTGACAGAGTGAGATGCCAGGGAATGTGTGATGGGCTTGTGAGTGTGTGAGTTTAGAGTGATGAGATGGTTGTCTTACCCTGATGGCATGGATATGAGATCATTCATCTGTTTTCTGTACTGGATGGCCGCCCTGTTGCATGCAGCATTGGCGCTGACCACCTCTGCCACTACCTCCCAAGCCGAAGTGGTGAGAGTGATGGGCCTCCTGAGGCCAGACCGGGGTAAAGGATATCGCAGTGGGCCTCCACAGCATCCAGTAAGCACCCCAGGATGCGCCACTGAATCACGGGGGCTGCAGTCTTCTTGGCTTTTGGGGCCATGTCTTCACCAATGCCCTCCTGGGCTGCAAGCATTGAGAGGTGTGCGTGCAGCTGCAGTTTAAATGTGGCATCCTGCATGAGAAAGCAGAATAGCTGAATCACAGAACTGTTATGGTGCAGAAGGAAGCCACTTGGCCACTAGCCAACTAGCTCTCCAAATGAACATCATGGCTTAGTGCCATTCTCCTGCTTTTCCCCATACTCTCCCACATTGTTTCTATTCAAATAATCATCTAATGCCCCCTTGAATGCCTCGATTCAACCTTCCTCCACCACACCTCCAGGCTGTGCATTCCAGACTCGAACCACTCGCTGTGTAAAAAGTTTTTTCTCACATCATAGTTGCTTCTTTTGCAAATCACTTTAAACCTGCACCCTCTCATTCTCGATCCTTTTACGAGCAGGAACAGTTTCTCCCTATCTACTCTATTCAGCCCTGTCACGATTTTGAACACCTCTATCAAATCTCCACTTAGCCTCCCCCTCTCCAAGGAGAACAATCCCAATGTCTCCAATCTATCATCATAACTGAAGTTTCTCATCCCTGGAACCATTCTTGTAAAACTCTCCTGCACTCTCTCCAATGCGTTCACATGCTTCCTATAGTGTGGCACCCAGAACTGTACACAATATTCCAGCTAAGGTCTAACTAGTGCTTTATATAAGCTCAGCATAACCCCCCTGCTCTTGTATTCTATGCCCCTATTAATAACACCCAGGATACTGTATGCTTTATTAACTGCTCCCTTCACCTGTCCAGGCATCTTTAATGATCTTTGCACATATACACACAGATCCTTCTGCTCCTGCACACCCTTAAGAATTGTACCCTTATTTCATATTGTCTCTCCATGTTCTTCCTACAAAATGAATACTTCTCCACATTGAACTTCATCTGCCACCTATCTGCCCACTCCACCAACTTGTCTATGTCCTTTTGAAGTTCTATACTGTCCTCCTCACAGTTTACAGTGCTTCCAAGTTTTGTATCATCCACAAACTTTGACATTGTTTGAAGAAAAAGGATTGAAGCGGTGAGGTAACAGTGCAGTGTATTTCCTGTGGTTGCATAGTTAATGAGGCACAAATGGGAAGATATGGCATGAAAAGCTGCCTTTGCAGCCGGCAGGTAAAATGTCCTTTTCCCCACCCGCTACTGCACCTAGTGCAAATCTGGGATGATTCTACCCAAAGACATGGATGAAGATTTTCGCAGCAGATGAGCTGAGACAGGGGTGAAGCCGAGTAATGGCGCAGAGGTGGAAATAGGCAGTCTTAGTGATGGTGTAAATCTGAGGTCGGAAGCTTTGATCTTAGGATCAAATGTGACACCAATGTTGTGAATAGACTGATGTAATCTCAGAGTTTTGCCAGGGAGTGGAGTCAGTAGCTAGGGAACAGAGTTTGGAGTGGGACCGAAAGCAATGGCTTCAGTTTTCTCAATACTTAATTGGGGGAAATTTCTGTTCATCCAGTACTGGATTTCAGATAAGCAGGCTGACAAATTAGCGACAATGGAGGAGTTGAGAAAGGTGGGGGTGAGGTAGAGTGGGATGCCGTTAGCATACATATGAAAACTAACACTATACCTTAAGATGATGGTTGCCAAGGGCCATCATGTAAGACCATAAGACGTAGGTACAGAAGTAGGCTATTCTTCCCACTGAGTCTGCTCTGCCATTCTATGAGATCGTGGATGATCTAGTAATCCTCAACTCCACTTTCCCCATAACCCTTGATTAAATAGAAGGAGGCCAAGGATAGATCCTTGGGGGCCACCAATGGTAAATGTGCAAGAGCATGGAGAGAAACTACTGTAAGTAATTCTCTGGCCATCATTAGGCAGATAAGAATGGAGCCACATGAGAGCGTCTCACCCAGCTGGATGACAGCAGGAGGCTTTGGAGGAGCATAATAGCGTTAAACACTGCACAGGTCAAGAAGAACAAGGAGGAATAGTTTACCTTTGTCACACCTTTGAGGCTTGGACAAGAGCTGCTTCAGTACTGTGGCAGGGGCAAAAACCTTACTGGAGGGACACAGCATTCCAGGAAAGGTGGGAATGGATTTGGGAGACATCAGCATGCTCAAGGACTTTAGGGAGTAAAGCAAGGTTGGAGTTGCAGCAGCAGTTTGCAAGGATGGAATGGTCAGCAGTTGGTATTTTTGAGGAGAGGGGTGTTGATGGCAGATTTAAAGGAAAGAGGACAACATCTGAAGAGAGAGAACCGTTTACAACATCAGCTAACATGGAGGCCAGGAGGGAACGTTGGGTGATCAGCAGTTCAGTGGGAATCAGGTTGAGGGAACAGGAAGTGGGCTTCATGGGCAAGGTTAGCTAAGAGAAGGCATGAGGGAGATAGGAAAGAAACTAAAGGAAGAATTGAGTCCAAGGCTAGAGCAGGGAGGAGCATTAAAAAAAGTTTGGCCCAGGCAGGCTAGTGAAAAAGAGGAATGCAGCTGATCGGCTTGTCTCAATCTTAGTGACAAAGAAGTCCATGAGCTCCTCACATTTGTTGTTGGAGGTGATGGTGGAGTGGAAAGGGAGAGGGGTTTAAGAAGGTGGTCTGCAGTAGAGAAAACGAGCCGGCGGCTATCCTTGCATTCCAGTATAATCCTGGAATAGTGAGCAATTTTAGTAGATGAGAGTGGGACCCGATAGTGTTTTACGTGGTACAGCCAGATTTGGCAGTGAATAGCTAATCCAGTTGTCCATCATATCCTTTCAAGTCTGTGACCCTTGAAAGTAAGGGAGTGGTGATGAGGGCTGCACCAGGGGAATGGCCAGGGCGAGAGAGAGTAATGCTTTTACTGGGGTCTAGGACATCAAAGGTGGAGGTGAGGGTGTGGTTGAGTAAATCAGTAGCTGCAGAAATGTTGTGGAGAACTGACAGTCAAAGTCTGACAGTCAACGTTGTCCTTTTGGAAGTGCAGTTGTAAGTAAATTGAGGGATAGTTTTTTCCGGGAACAGATACAGAAGGAGGTGAGTTTGGGGTATGGAAGGGGGATGTGTGTGGTCAGTGATATGAGGAAGTGATCAGAAATGGCCTTATCTATGATTGGAACTATGGGAGTAACGAGACCACTTGAGATGGGCTTCAATATGTGTCGAAGAGTTTACATGGAGGGACAGATTGGGAGGATGGGAGGGCAGCGAACTCAGACGAGACAGAGCATGATGAGTTGACATCGAAGTTAAAGTCATCTGATGCATTGTCAGGGGGATCATGTGCACTTATTGGATCTCATGTTCCAATGGCGGTGGTTGCCAGGGGCAACCCAGCTGTTTTCAGCTGGGATCAACCAGAGTATGTGGATCCATGTAGTTAGGACCCGAGCAGCTGAACCTTCTCCTTCTCCTCCCCCTCCACCTGGAGGGGATGACAGCAATAAAGGCTGAGCCAGCAGTCACAAACTGAGACACCCACGGAGGAGATGCTGAGCTTGTGGGAAGGCTGCCAGAGAGGTACCACAAGCAGCAGCGTTCCTGCTGCTGACTCCGGAACCTTATCCACAGCTTTCATCATAAGCAGCTGATGGTGGGTTCACTTATCACTGGAACAGTTTCAATCCACGGAGAGCAATAATTAACATGGAATTGACATAGGTTCAAATCCTGCCATGGTGGCTGGTGGAATTTAAATTCAATTAATAAATCTGGAATGTTAAAGCTAGCCTCACTAAAGTGACCATGACAACCATCACTGATTGTTGTAAAAACCCACCTGGTTCACTAATGCCCTTTAGAGAATGAAATCTGCCATCCTTACCTGGTCTGGCCTACATGTGACTCCAGGCCCACAGCAATGTGGTTGACTCTTAATTGCCCTCTGAAATGGCCTAATGAGCTACTCAGTTCAAGGGAAATTAAGGATGGGCAACAAAACTGGTCTCTGCCAGTGATGCCCACATCCCATGAAAGAATAAAAAATTAACATTAGCAATTTCTCAAGTCCAAATAGATATAAAGACTAAACTCTAAGCCAAGCTTTGTGATGATTATTGCAGGAAGGCATCATTTGCATTCATAATGCCCATTTCATTGTGTCATATCCATCTTCCCACAAATTTGGGTTGAATTTTCACCACGGGAGTGGATCAGTCACCTGTTTTAAACACTGCAATTGACTTCAATGAGCACAAAAACGGAGTGGTATGATGTCACACAAGCAGCTGATCTGCTAATACCTGGCATTGAAAGTGAATTCACATTAATCAGCCTCCTCAGTTCTGTAGTTATAGCGCAGTTACCAGTTTGACACTGATGCATTTTTACTTATATAATGTGTTAACTGAGGAATAAATTTCAATGAAATTCCACTGAGGAACAAAGAAGAGTCTGGAAATGTTAACTCTGTCTTTCTCTCCATAGACACTGTCAGACCTGCTGGGTTTTTCCAGCATTTTTTGTTTTTTGTTTTTGTTTCAGGTTTCCAGCATCTGCAGTATTTTGCCTTTATATCATAATACATTTCTCTTGTCCTATACAAAATTGCTGATAGAAATTTTCGACTTTGATGGGAGAGGTAGTGGGCGCTGCTGTACAGTGAGCAGAGGGCAAACTCAGGCAAGGTTTAGAATGGGCAACTGATCCATTGTTACACTTTTCACCAAAGCTGGAACCTTCACCCACTGTCCCTTAGAAAGGGGAACCATCATGGGGCAAGGATCTCCTGAAGAAAGTGAGGTTGGAGGACAATCAGGAAAGAAAATCTTGGGAACCCCTGCTTATAACATGGAGCTTCGTGAATACGAGATTTTCATATGCGATGCAAATAAAAACTCTGTTTTAAAAACAGCAAAGATCAAGAACAGAAGATTGTTTGAAGTTCAAAGCCAGAAATGTTGAAATCCCATCTTGAGAGGCTCCACCTTGTATTTTGCAATTCGCAAAAGCTCTGGCCACAATATTCTCACAGCGGGTTAAGTAAAGGTGATTTCCTTTGTCAGTCATTTTTAAGGAATAAATGTACAATTCCTTGGTGCCAAGCTTCTATCAAGGCATCGCAGATTAGAACAGCGTCAAGTAATAAAGAAGATTAGTAGATAATTGCAGTAGTCAGATGTAGGGGTTTCCACATATTTATCACATGAATATTTCACTGAGCACCTATAGTGAATTCTGTGGGTGAAAAAAAAAGTCAGTGAACTTTGGGAATACTAGACACAAACCTCCCTGTGTTAAATGTTCCCAGATGGGCAGCCAGACACTGGTTCCAGGATATCATAGTGACCATCTACTGGACTTCCTTAGCCTATTAGGTCACATGGCTCACATGACTTTCAATCCAACAAAACGGCTTTTAGCATGAGCGAAATCCAGACTGTGTATGCACCTCACTCTGGCATTTTCTCCCACAGGCTCTTTACAATTTAGTATTAAGCAATTCAATCCAACTGCCATTTGTAGCTTCAAAGGGACCACAAAGTATATATATGTATATATAGATATATTTTGAATGGATGTTACTTACAGAGTATCTTCATCTCTGCTTGTTCGGCCTGTTAAGGTCTGGTTCAAGAGACTGGCGGGGTCCCATACAGAAGCAGCTCTCTGCTTTCCCTATGACTGCATTAACTGCCTGAAGGAGTGTGTTGTTACCCATGAAGTCAAGGGGATGCCCTGCCCATTCCCCTGCCCCCAGACAATTTAGAAATGTACATTTAAGTTGGTGTTAACTGATCTATTTTCCAATATATTATTCATTTATTTTGCCCCACACCACAATAAATAACAGTTAGCAGGACAAGATCAACTTTCCTTGTTCAGCCATCTTAATGAGGTTTGAATTGAAGTATCTCTCTTTCTCTCTCTTACTCTCTTGCTATGTCACTGTTACTTTCATCCTTTCCATGTAACTCCCTCCCACAGCCAAAATTCCTATTTTTGCCCCTTAGCAAAAAAGATGTATCTACTTTAGGCCTGCTAAACATCAGTGATACATTCTCTGACACAAGCTTCCATAAAGACTGGCAAAATTTATTTCTGCATATATAAAGTATTTTATAAGGTGTGCCAAAGCCATATAAGACCCCTTAGTCATTACTGTATCAAGACCCTCTCTACACTAACTCTAGAATTGGACTTGTAAAAATTGATGTAACAGTTTGATGGGTCCCTAGTTTGATAATCCTAGAGTTAAGAGTTACTAAACATAACTCTTGTTCGTTGAAACAAATGTGCTTAATCACAACTGTGAGACAATCCACAATCTTTGGGCAGCCAGGGAATCAATAGATTTGGGAGGCGGGCGGTAAAGTGGAGTTGAAGCCCAAGATCAGCTATGATTGTATTGAATGGTGGTGCAGGCTTGATGGGCCATATGGCCTAGTCCTGCTCCTATCTCTTGTATTCTTGTGTTCTTATCCAACAGAAAGAGGGCAACATAAAACTGGAAATGTAAAATAAAACACTTGAGTGGCATCTCTCTCTCTCTCTCTCTCTCCTTCCTCTGTTCAAATTGGAATGATTGAAAAGTAGTAAATTCTTTAATGACAGATTTTTATTTTACCCTTTAGTGGAAAAGTTCATTAGATGTTTGTCAAGGTTTTGAATTGCTGGAGTTCAGTCTATCTTTCTATAGTCTTGCACATCCAAATATGACATATATTCTTTACCAGAAAAATTCCAAAATGTTCTAATAATTAAAAATTCACTCCTCATAAAAGATCCCATAGAACTATTTTGAAGAAGAGCACAGGAGTTCTCCCTGGTCCTGGGCCAATATTTATCCCTCAACCAGCATCACTAAAACAGATTATTTTGCCAATATCACTTTTGTGTGAGCTTGCTGCACACAAAATGGGTTTCATACTTCCTTACATTACAACAGTGACTGCTGTTTGAAAACTAATCATTGGGTATAAGGCATTTTGGAACATCTCGAGACTACTATGTAAATGCAAGTTGTTCTTTAGTGGTGATTGGAACAGACTTTCATGTCTTCCACTACTGTATACCAAAAGCAGAAATATTAGATTAATAACTTGGGGGTAATAACCAAATTAGATTATGTTCCCCATTTACAGGCTCTGTCAAGTCTTCTAAAGGGACACTTTCGCATATTCCATGTAGAAGTTTAACTTCAAATAATCTATTTGCAAAAAATCTTTGTTTCATGAATAGTTCATTAATTTACAAATATTTCCTGCCCTTGGCTTAAACTGGCAGTTTTATTGTTTCTTAAAGACTCTTTAATGAAAGGTTCCTTAAAATGTAGCTGTCGCAGAAGCATGTGAACCATCCTTATGTTTTATTATGTTAAATAAGCTACAACCCAGGCTGGTGAAGGCAGGTTAGTCATCATGGATTTAGGCAATCTGTGACTTCTGTTACAGATTTGCCACTTTTCCATGGACTTGCTTCAAAATCTCTACAATATCAATGTCCAGAGCCCATTCAAGAAAGACACTCATCTAATTATTTATTGGCAGCCCCCTTCTCACCAACTTGCAAAGGGTGGAATCTCCTTCCTTAAGTTTTCCCATGTCATAACAATATACCCCTTGCCAACAGAATGGGCAGGCAACTAGCTTCGTAGACCTCTATAAGTTTAATGCAAGAGTAATGTAATGTGATCTCCAATCTTTCCTCTCAGTAGAAATATGTCTCATCCCTGCTTGCTGCCTCCCTAGATGTCCAGGCTAAGAGACAAACTGCAAGGAATTTTGAGGGCTATATTGATGCCCTACTATATTATGGTGCAGTCCACAAGTGTACTATAGTTAGGCCTCATCTGGAATATTGTGTCCAGTTCTGGGTGCCATACTTGAGGAAGGATGTGAAGGCATTGGAGAGAGTACAGAGGGAATTCACAATAATGATTCCAGGGATAAAGAACTGCAGCTATGGGGATAGATTGAAGAGGTTGGGACTGTTTTCATAGGAGAAAAGAAGGCTGAAAGGAGTGTTGATAGAGGTATTCAAGATCCTGAGGGGAATGGACAGTGTAAATAGTGAGAAACTGTTCCCAATCAAGGGAGCATCAAGAACTAGAGGGCACATATTCAAAATAATTGGTAAAGAGAATAAAAATGATGTGAGGAAAATTTTTTCACCCAGAGGGTGGTTGGAGTCTGGAATGAATTTCTTGGTGAAGATCAAGGTATTTAAAAGGGAATTAGATTGCAATCTGGAAAGAATGTGCAGGGTTACGAGGATAAGGCAGGGAAGTGGGACTAGGTAGAATGCTCTTTCAGAGAGCCAGTGCAGACTCGATGGACCGAATGGCCTCTTTCTGCACTGTAAGGATTCTGTGATTCAACCATCATTGTGCCAATGTAGTTAATCACTTTGACGTTAGATTTGTTTAACTCTGTGAAGCGGCAGAGGTGGCTTGGGGGTGGAGGAATTTAATAAATACAAAAACAATGCTGCTTTAAAGCAATGTAATTTTCTGCCCAACTTTAGTCTGTAGATTTCAGTCTGTTTAATTTAATAACAAACAATTTCTCTCAAGAATCATGTGTTTGGCTCAATTGCCAGCTAACATGCTTGACAGTGGAACCTAGCTGATGTTGAGATCAGTGGTTATAGCCCCAGGGGACCATGAAACATAAGTGACTAAACGCTTCATCAGTAACGCCAAAATATTTGGCTTTCACTACAAAGTGTATGTCTCCAACAGTAACAGTACTCTCAGATCTGGCTTGTAGACATGTTGTTTATTACAGTGCTCTTTGGCCAATATCTCAGCAATTCTACCATGAACAGTCAATTTAATTGTTATGCCATAATCACAAAACTAATTTAAGGTGATGATGCTAGTTTCCAATAACATAAAGGTGTCAGGGGTCAATGTACATAAGTCACCAATCTTTTTCTCATTGCAAAAGAAAAGTGAAAATGCTATGCCTATCATCTCCACGTCATTCCAAAATGCTACAATTTCAATGATCTGAAAGATAATAGGTCTTTCAGATTTGTCTGTGGTCAGCTACAAGAGGGTGTGACTATGAGTTGGGTAGGCATGGGGATCCAGAATGGAGAAGCCATTGTCCAACAGGTTTGAGGTTTTGCAATTTGTGTGTTTGAGAGCATGGATTGCAGGGAGGATGAGTAAACAGATCACTGCACCATGGTTCAGGAGGCCATTCAAGTGAGGGGAGTAAAAAGGAATGTAGTTGTAGTAAGGGACTGTACAGTTAGGGGAATACTGTTCTCTGCAGAGTATGAGTCCCGAAGGTTGTGCTACCTGCCTAGGATTGAGGTCATCTCTTAAGGGTGGAGTGGGAGGGGAAGGATCCAGTTGTCATGATCCATATGCGTACTAACGGTAGGATCAAGAGAGATGGTCTGCTGAGGGAGTGTGAGCAGCTAGGGACTAAATTAAAAAGCAGAACCACAAAGGTAATAATCGCTGGATTACTACCTGAACCAAGAGAAAATTGGCATAGAATAAATAAGATTAGAGAATTGAATGTTTAGCTCAAAGATTGGTATGGGAGAAATGGGTTTTGATTCATGGGGCACTGGCACTAGTGCTGGGGAAAGAGAGAGTTGGACCATTGGGTTGGCCTTCACCTGAACCATACTGGGACCAGTATACTGTAGAATCATATAACAAGGGCTGTAGCAAGCACTTAAAGATAAATAATGGGGGTTCATGTGAGTGGAGATTTGGAATGTCAAAGAGAAAGAACAAGACAATAGAGCAGGATAGTGATATGGGTAATGATGAACAGAAGATGAGACACAGGGACAGAGCATACACACAAAAGAGTTCACCAGCAAATAGAAATAAATGAGTATGATGTGATAGCCATTGTAGAGACATGGTTGCAAAGTGACCACGGCTGGGACCTGAATATTCAAGGGTATTTGACATTTCAGAAAGACGGGATGAAAGGAGAGGTAGGTCGGGTGGCTCTATTAATAAAGGATGAGATCAACGCAGTCATGCGAAATGATCTTGGTTCAGAGGATCAAAATGTAGTGTCTGCGTGGGTGGAGATAATAGCAAGGGAAAGAAGTCATGAGTGAGAATGGTTTATAGGCCCCCTGCCAGTAGTTACGTTGTAGAAATAACGGGGATTATAAGAAGGGTATGGCAACAAACTTGGGAGATTTTAATCTCCAATTAGACTGGAGGAATCAAATTGGCAAAAGTAGTCTGTAGGATGAGTTCATTAAGTGTATTTGGGACAGTTTCTCAGAACAATGTGTTCTGGAACCAACTAGGAAGCTGCTATTTTAGACCCATTAATGTGTTGTAGAAATAAGCCAGGGAACTACAGGCCAGTGAGTCTCACGTCAGTGGTAGGGAAACTATTGGAGGAAGTTCTGAAGGAGAGTATCTATCTTCACTTGCTATCAGGGATAGTCAGCATGGCTCTGTCAGAGGGAGGTCATGCCTAACAAATTTGATTGAATTTTTTGAGGAGGTGACCAGGTGTGTAGGTGAGGGTAGTGCAGTTGATGTAGTTTATATGGATATTAGCAAAGCCTTTGACAAGGTCCCACATGGGAAACTTATAAAGAATGCAAATGCACAAGGGATACAGGGTAATTTGATTAGGTGGATTCAAATTTGGCTTAGTTGTGGAAGGTAGAGGGTGATGACAGAGGATGCTTTAATGACTGGAAACCAGTGTCCAGTGGCATACCACAGGAATCTGTGCTCAGTCTCCTATTATTTGTCATTTATATAAATGACATAGATGACAATGCGGGGGGTAGGATTAGTAAATTTGTGGATGACACAAAGATTGGCCAGGTGGTTTACAGTGAGATTAAGTGTCTTGGGCTACAGGAAGATATAGACAGGATGGTCAAATAGGCAGATAAGCGGCAGATGGAATTTAACCCTGAAAAGTGTGAGGTGATACACTTTGGGAGGAGTAATTTGACAAGGAAGTATTCAATGAACAGCATGGCATGAGGAAGTTCTGAAGAACAAAGGGAACTTGGCGTGTGTATCCATAGATCTCTGAAGGCAGAGAGGCACGTTAGTGGGGTGGTGAAAAAGGCATATGGGACACTTGCCTTTATCAATCAAGGCATAGATTACAAAAGTAGGGAGGTCATGTTGGAGTTGTACAGAACCTTGGTGGGGCCACAGCTGGAGTACTGTGCACAGTTCTGGTTGCCACATTATAGGAAGGATGTGATTGCACTGGAGGGGGTGCAGAGGAGATACACCAGGATGTTGCCTGGGATGAAACATTTAAGTTATGAAAAGAGGTTGGATAGACATGGGTTGTTTTCGTTGGAGCAGAGAAGACAGAAGGGCGACCTGATCATAATACCATAAGACATAGGAGCAGAAATTAGGCCATTCGGCCCATTGAGTCTCCGCCATTCAGTCATGGCTGATAAGTTTCTCAATCCTATTCTCCTGCCATCTCCCCATAACCTTTGATCCCCTTACCAATCAAGAACCTATCTATCTTAATCTTAAATACATTCAATGACCTGGCCTCCACAGCCTTCTGTGACAATGAATTCCATAGATTCACCATTCTCTGGCTAAAGAAGTTTCCCCTCATCTCTGTTCTAAAAGGTCTTCCCTTTACTCTGAGGCTTGAGGTGTACAAGATTATGAGGGGCATGGACAGGGTGGATAGGGAACAGCTGTTCCCCTTACTTGAAGGGTCAGTCATAAGTTCAAGGTGAGGGGCAGGAGGTTTATGGGGGATGTGAGGAAAAACATTTTTACCCAGAGGGTGGTGACAGTCTGGAATGCGCTGCCTGGGAGGGTGGTGGAGGCGGTTTGCCTCACATCCTTTAAAAAGTACCTGGATGAGCACTTGGCACCTCATAACATTCAAGGCTATGGGCCAAGTGCTGGTAAATGGGATTAGGTAGGTAGGTCAGGTGTTTCTCACCTGACTCGATGGTGGTGCAGACTCGATGGGCCAAAGGGCCTCTTCTGCACTGTGATTCTGTGAATGGCCTCATAGAAAAGGATCATAATATGATAGAATTTCACATTCAGTTTGAGGGTGTGAAACTTGGGTGTGAGATGAATGTCTCAACCTTAAGTAAAGACAATTACAAGGGTATGAAGACAGATTTGGCTAAAGTGGAATGGCAAAATAGGTTAAAATGACCCGTTAATGGCAATGGCGGCTTTTTCTGCAATATCGTGAGGAAATTTGTTGAAGAAATACAGAGGCATGGGTTTCACATCGGATCGCTGGCAGAGCAGCCTCTGATTTTCCCACCGTCTCAGGCCTTCAGTAATCCAGGCACCATTTAAAGGGTGCCCTTGCACAGAGCTAGCACTCTCTAGGGGATTGGAAGATGCTGCAAAGTCATGGCTGCCAAAGGGAGGAAGCACGCTACACCCAACTTTAGCAATGCCTCCCTCAAGCGCCTATTGGATGCTGTGGAGGACTGCCGTGAAATCCTCTATCCTCACTTTGAGCGAAGACCAGCAAGCAAGGTCATCAGTTCAGCATGGGAGGCGGTGACAGCGGTGGTCAGCACCAATGCCCTGCGAAAGAGGACAGCCACTCAGTGCTAAAAGGGAATGAATGCTGTTCTCCATTCTGCTAGGGTAAGTCACTCTTCTCATCACTCGCAACTCACACACTCACAAAGCTATCACACCTCCACAGGGATCTCACTCACTGCCAGTTCAAGTGACATCACCATTCATTCTCTCACACACACCATTTGCCTGCAGATCATGTCTTCACCCCTGGACTCCAAGGCTTCGCAGTTTTCTTGTACCATAAGAGTGATTTTTCAATGTCAATTAAACATAATGCAAGGGACTAGGAGTGCAACCCTCCGTCAGTGTTCGATGGCCACCTTTCCCAACATGATCCTCAGGCTTACCCAGTCACACAATGGTTCTGCAGCACCATAGCACTCATTCGAGTTTGCATTATGCACATGAGGGGTTAACAGTAGAGGAGAAATCATTGGCACTGCGAGGGATTAGTGCTGCTTGACTGGGCACAATTGCTAAACTAGGTTGACTTTAAGCATGTCACTTGAGCTCAAACTAAACGCTCTCAGCTGTGGTGGAGTGCTCATCTTTGATATGTTTTGCCATTTGTCCAGCTGTTTTCTTCCCCCTGCTGCCCTGCAACATGTGTTTATACTCAAACTTCAGTCGCTGCTGCCATGACACACTGCCCCCCACGTCCCTTCCACGTCCCAGGCACTCTCACCCTAGCCCTGAGGTTGTCTTCCCCTTTGCACTGTTTCCCTTTCCCCGAGATAACCCTCTCACCCTTCTTCCTGTGCAAAGTTGCCCTTGCCACGGCATCACAAGCCAGCCCTGAAGAAGCAACTGTGGAGACTTGCCTGCGGCCCCACTCCAAGGATCATCATGTGAGTGCACAAAGTTGTATGCACTCACCTCCAAGTTCCCCTTGAAGTTGAAATCACCAGGTTCACACCTTTTTAAGGCAGTTGTAAATCATGCCGTCATGAAATCATGCCATTGTGGGATATAGATTTGACTTCGGTGTTGATTCTGGCATGTTGCCACAATTATTAGGTGCAAGTTTATTACAATTAAGTTCTTGACACTCGATGTTGGGAAACATGGCCCACCACTGATAGGGGGAGGGGACCATCGCATCCTGGATTTACATCATCAGGAAACACGATTAGGGCCTTCTTGCGAGATTCTACCTCGTCACTGAACACATCTGCCATGAACGGATCGATATTGATCACTTGGATGAAGCAGGTTAAGAGGTTTAAGGCCACAAGCAGATCAGCCATGATCTTATTGAATGGTGGAGAAGGCTCGATGGACCAAATGGCCTACTCCTGCTCCTATTTCTCATGAATTTATGATCTTATAAAAGTAACACTGAAGGTCTTGTGGTACAGTGGGTAATGTCCCTACCTCTGAACCAGAAGGTCTGTGTTCAAGTGCCTCTCCAAGGCTTGATGGCTAGTGATAATTTGTTCATAATATGGTCAAACAGGTTGGGTATCAAGCTGTAAATCCTTCCAAAATACACCAATGGCATGCAATAAGAGCAGGAGAGATTCTTGGTCAGCCATGTGATAGAAAGAAAATTGACCCTCTACTACCTACACTATTCATAACTCTGGACTACAACATGCATGTTACCACAGGAACGTGGACTCCTTGGGGGCTTGGTTTGCTCAGTTGGTGTGGATCAGATTGGTGCCAAAAGCATTGGGTTCCATCCCTGTTCCGGCTGGGGTGGGATTTGGGACTTGCCTCCTTGCCCTATCTTTAGTGGAGGTCGTGGCACTGTGGGTCAGACCTACCCATGGACAGAGAACTGAAGAAAAAGGAAAGTAACTCTGCAAGAATTCCTTCTGCTTTTTGAAATACATTGCAGGGAACATATTAAAAATAAGTGGGACTGCTGATGAGAGTAGGAGCAGCTTAGAAAAACTAATGCTGATGATGGTGGTTTGTCTATCATTATCATAGACAACAGCCTTTCATTCATCACCAGTTTAATTTGGTTACAGGTTCTCATATGACTGTAAAGTCTGATTTTCACAAGATTGTTTTCTCATGTACTGGCCATCAGAATGGGCTAAGGGATGATCTTTGCTTGCTTTCCTTTCGGCTTTCTTTTCTTCAGCTAGCTGAATATGACTTGCTTCAGTCTTTGTCATGCCACTAAGTCGCGATTTGAATTTTACCAGCTCTAAAGTGGCCTTGTTGCCAGGGGCCGAAAGTGGGAGCTGATTGCTCCCATAGCCAGCGGAACACTGGGGCGGACGAACACAGTTGAGGACGGCTGCCCATCCTCAGAGCTGCCAGCCTGGGCAGAGGCCTGGAGGCTTAGCAGCCTCGGCAGAGCCACCACTAGTGCTGGCCGCTGTTGAGTCTTCAACACGATGAAAAGAGTGCCTCAATGCCAAGTGAGCCTTGAACAAGTACATATTTCTGGGGAAGCTAGGGTCAGGCAGGCAGGCTCCAGTGATTCGGGTTGATTTGTGGCTATTGCAGCAGTGGTGAGCTAGGCACAGGGGTGGCCATTGCCGTCCAGGGCCCACTCTGTGGTTTACAAAGCGCCCATCAGGAGGGTCCCTTCCAGGAACCCAGGTTTACCTGGTGGCCTCACCACGAGGTGTCAGGCTCCTCTCCCAGTGTCTTCCCCACTATTTTCCCAGCTCTCCTGCCTCCCAAGCCACTTCCAAAGGACTAGGAAAATTCAACCACATATTTTGCCACATCATGTCAGCGGTGATGCTATTTTTTTTTACATTTGTCTTTAATGAATCCTTAGTCTTTTGAAATGACCACCACAGCAGTTTTCTCCAAGCTTCAGCTCACCATAAAATAGCTCCTTGGGTGACCTAGTGTCAAGTATTTAGACCAGGTGACCAGCCCAACTTCACAGAATCACAGAACTTTAACAACACAGAAGGAGGCTATTCGGCCCATCGTGTCTGCACTGGTACTCCAAATTAGCATTTTGGCCTGGTGCTATTGCACTCCCTTTTCCCAGTACCTCTGCACATTGATTCTATTCAAGTAATCACCTAATGCCCTCTTGAAAGCCTTAATTGAACCTGCCTCCACCACACTTCCAGGTAGTGCATTCCAAACCTGAACCACTCGTTGTGTGAAAATGTTTTTCCTCACGTCACATTTGCTTCTTTTGCAAATTACTTTAAATCCGTGCCCTCTCGTTTTTGATCCTTTTACGAGCGGGAATAGTTTCTCCCCCTCTACTCTGTCCAGCCCCCTAATGATTTTGAACATCTGTATCAAATCTCCTGTTAGCCTTCTTCTCTCCAACGAGAACAGTCCCAACCTCTCCAATCTATCCGCATAGCTGAAGTTTCTCATCCCTAGAACCATTATTGTAAACCTCTTGTATACTCTCCCAAGTCTGGTCAGATCCTTCCTATAGTGTGGAGCCCAGAACTGTACACAATGCCCCAGCTGAGGTCTTATGAGTGTTTTACATAAATTCAGCATAACTGTCCTGCTCTTGTACTTAATGTCCCTACTAATAAAGCCCATGATACTATATGCTTTATTAACTGCTCTCTCCACCTGTCCTGCCACTTTCAATGTTCTATGCACATACACACCCAGATCTTTCTGCTCCTGCACCCACTTCAAATTTTCACTCCTTATTTTGTATTGTTTATCCATGTTCTTCCTACCAAAATGCATCACCTCACACTTCTCCGCCTTGAACTTCATCTGCCACCTATCTGCCCACTCCACCAACTTGTCTATGTCCTGCTGAAGTGTTACATAGTCTTCATCACAGTCTACAACACTACCAGGCTTTGTATCATCCACAAACTTTGAAATTGACACCTGCACACCAAGATCTAAATCATTGAAATATATCAGGAAGCACAAGGGTCCAAATACTGACCTCTGGGGAACTCCATTAAAAGCATTCCTCCAGCCCAATAAATATCCATTGACCATTACTCTCTTCTTCCTATTTTTCAGCCAATTTTGTGCCCACGTTGCTACTGTCCCTTTTATTCCATGGGCAATAACTTTTCTCACAAATCTGTTGTATGGAACTTCATCAAATATCTTTTGAAAGTCCATGTACACCACATCAACAGCATCACCCTCATCGACCTTTTATGTTACCTCTTCAAAAACTCCAGCAAGTTAGATAAACATGATTTCCCCTTTAAAAATCCATGCTGGCTCTTCCTTATCAACCCATATTTTTCCATGTGATTACTAATTCTAACCCGAATAATTGTTTCTAGAATCTTGCCCACCACTGAAGTTAAACTGACTGGTCTGTAATTGCTGGGCTTATCCTTACAACCTTTTTTGAACAAGGGTGTAATGTTTGCAATTCTCCAGTCTACTGGCACCACCCCTGAGTCTAGAGAAGACTGCAAGATTATAACCAGTGCCCCTGTAATTTCTACTCTCTCTTCCTTCAATTGCCTTGGATGCATTCCAGTCCCGGTGCCTTGTCAACTTTAAGTACCAACAGTGTATTCAACATTTCCTCCTTATCAATTTTGAATCCTTCTAGTGACAGAGCTTCCTTATCTATCACCATGGCCTGGGTAGCATCTACCTTTTTGGTAAAGACGGATGCAAAGTATTAATTTAATACATCAGCAATGGCCCCTTTGTCCATCTGTAAATTCTCCTTTCAGTCCCTAATCGGCCCTACTCCTCCTTTTACCACCCTTTTACTATTTATATGTCAATAGAAGACTTTGGGATTCCGCTTTATGTTGGCTGCCAGTCTTTTCTCATAATTCCTCTTCGCTTTTTTAATATGCTTTTTCACCTCCCCTCTGAACTTTCAATATTCCTCTTGGCTCTCAATTGTATTTTCTACTCGACACCTGTCATAAGTACACATTTTCTTGTTTATTTTAATTTCTATATCCTTTTTCATCCAGGGAGCTTTGGATTTGTTTTCCCTACCTTTCCCTTTCAATAGAATATACCTTGACTATGCCCAATTCTTTTTTGAAGGTAGCCGATTGTTTAGCTATAGACTTTCCTGCCAAACTTTTGTTCCAGTCTATCTGGCCCAGCTCCGTTCTTGCCCCATCAATGTCGGCTCTTGTCCAGTTAATTATTCTTACTCTGGATTGCCTATTGTCCTTTTCTATCATCATCCTAAAATGTACAATACAATGATCACTATCTCCTAAACGTTCCCCCACTGACATTTGATCTACTTGGCCCACCTCATTTCCAAGGACCAAGTCCAATAGTGCATCTTTTCTTGTTGGATTGGACACATACTACTGTACAAACTTTTCCGGAACACAATTTAGAAACTTTCGCTCCCTGCCTCCACCTTTTACATTACCGCTGTCGCAGTCTACATTCGGGTAATTAAAGTTACCCATCATAACCACACTATAATGCTTGCATCTCTCTGTAATCTCCCTGCAGATTTGTTCTTCTCCATCCTTCTCACTATTTGGCAGTCTATAGACTATACCGAGCAATGTAATTGCACGCTTTTTGCTCCTTAGCTCGAACCAAATTGATTCTGTCCTTGAACCCTCTGGGACATCCTCTTTCTCCAGCACTGCAATGGTCTCCTTAACCAATACCACCACACCTCCTCCTTTCCTTCCTTTCCTATCTTTTCTGAACACCCTTGTACCGGGAACACTTAACACCCAGGTCTACCCTTCCTTGAACCAGGTCTCTGGAATCGCTACAACATCATATTTCCACATGGCAATCTGCACCTGTAACTCCCCAATCTTATTTACTATACTCAGTACTAGAAAAAATGTCCTGCAAGGAACTCAGTCGCAGCTCTTTTCAGGTGCAACCTGTCTAGCTTGTACAGGTGCCATCTCCCCCAGAACCAGTCCCAGTGTCCCATGAATCTAAAGCCCTCCCTCCTGCATCATCTTTCCAGCCACGCATTCATCTGCCTTACCCTCCAATTTCTGTACTCACTGGCATGTGGCGCTGGGAGTAATCCGGAGATTACTCCATCTGAGGTCCTGTTTGCTAATTTTTGACCTAGCTCTCTAAATTCTGATTGCAAGACCACATCCCCCTTCCAACCTAAGTCATTGGTACCAATGTGGACCACATCCTCTGGCTGATTGCTGTCCCCCAGAAGAATGACCTGCAGCTGCTCTGTGACATCCTTGACTCTGGTACCTGGGACACAACATATCATCTTGGGGTCATGTCTATGGTCACAGAAGCTCCTGTCTGTTCCCCTAACCAATGAATCCCGATCACTATTGCTCTTCCTTTCTTCCTCCTCCCCTCCTGTACAGCTGAACTTGGAAGACTAATAGTGAGTTGGTGATTCTCCAATGATGTTCTGTAGCCAGCCTAAGAAGTAGTGATCTATTATTGCTGCACTTCTTCCAGGACCCTTGTTCTGCTCCTCCACAAATATTGAAGTCATCCCTGATGATGAGCTTGACCTTCCTAGGAACATGTGAAGTGGCATGCTCCAGACATTCATAGAGTTCAGGTTTGGTTTCACTGGAGTTTATCCTGATTGTTGCATAGATTCTGACAGTGGTGACATCTTTCTTATATCGGATGGTTACTGACTCCTTTAGGAAAGCTTTCAAGCTTAAATATGTTGTGACCAGGTGAAAAGAAATGAACTGGTTCCCCTCTATTCAGCATCTTCGGTTGGTCACAACAAAGGTTTAAGTTTCTTCTTCATGAGGATATGCCTTTTCCAAATAAGAATGTATTTAACTTTTTAAGCTGTGAGAAATAACGAGCAAATCAAACAAAATTTTCGTGAGTCAAGGGAAGAGCAATTTTATTAACCATTAAACCTGAGAAAATATATTGCCATTCCTTCACTGTTGCTGGGTCAAAATTCTGGAACTGCCTCCCTAACAGCACTGTGGGTGTATCTACACCACATGGACTTCAGTGGTTCAAGAAGGCAGCTCACCATCACATTCTCATGGACAATTAAGAATGGGCAATAAATGCTGGCCTAGCCAGTGACACCGATATCTCGTGAATGTATATGTAAAAAAAAAATTAAAAATAAAAACACAACAAAAAGTATTTGGCCCTCATGCAATCACTCAGGCACACAACATGCACACACATATAGGTATCAGAAATAAGGGGAGTTAGAGTCCAATAAAAAAGGGTATAAGAATATACGGTTGCGTTCTTTGTTTGACCTTGAGGCGCACGTTTTAAATGATTCATCTGATTTAGGTTATCTCAGTTCTTGGATGCAGTCAGAAGTAAAAGATTGTTTAATTATTACGAGATCTAGATTCACTGGTAGGTTTCTGGTAGAGTTGGCTTCTCGAACCAGCCAACACTCTTATTCCAAAAGAGAGAGAGAGGGAGAGAGAGTAGCCCTCAGATTGTTCCCTTTGCTGAAGACTTTCTTGATACTACCTGCATCACTTGCAATCTCTGTCCAGTGGCTGGTAGACTTGCCGCGAAATATTTCGCCCATTGTATATTCCCAAGAGGATTTGAGTGTGTCTGTCTGTGGCAACCATTGTTTCAATATCCAGTACTTTGCATTTTTAATGTCTCTTCCCCTGATGGTTATGAGTTTCGATGTGTGTCTGGATTATAGGAAATGTCTCTCTCTTCACACCTCCCTGAGGGCGATTTGTTGGTTTCTCAGCTTCACCTTGAGCGTGGCCTTGCATTTTTAAGCAGTTTTCTCTGTCTCTGTTCAAATTTCAACATTTCCAGTCAGTTTAAAGCTGAAAAATCATGTTTTTGAAAATAAACAAATATCAAGTTGCATTTCATACTGAAGCCAATTACTGCTTCTCTATATTACTCTTTGGAGCAGGCTATCCAGCAGAAGGATATATACTGCACAAATCACTTTTAGCTGAAATTATTTAGCTAAACAGTTTTCGCTGAGAGCAACAGTACTGATACCAGCCCTTGGGTATGTACTCAGAGTGTGAGGCAAATGGGTGCAGGAGAAGTGAGGGTAAGCCACTTGTGATCCAGAGAACATCCTGTTCTTCCTAACTCCATAACAAGTTAAGTATGGAAAATACTTCCAGTTCTGGTGGCAGCCTCCAGCGGTCACTTTAAGGATTGTTCAATAGACTGCTTATAGAGCAGGCAAATTTGAATAGAGCCAGTGTGGAAACTGCATGGGTATACATATTGGGAAATGATTGACAGGCTGGGTCTCTTTTCTCTTGAAAAAGAAGGCTTCAGGATCATCTTATAGAGGTCTTCAACATCGTGAAATTATTTGATAGAGTAGATACAGAGAGAATGCTTCCTCTTGTGGGGAAGAGCATAACTAGAGGCCATCAACATAATATAGTCACCAAGAAATCCAATAATAAATTCAGAAGAAACTGCTGCATCCGAAGAGTGGTGGGAATGTAGAACTTGCTACTACATGGAGTGGTTGAAGAAAATAATATGTTTGCATTTAAGGAGAAGCTGGACAAGCACATGAAGGAGAAGGGAATAGATGGTTACATTGGTAGATTTAGAAGAGGAAAGAAGGGAGGAGGTTCAAGTGAAGCACAAATGCCGGGCATAGGCTGGTTGAACAGAATGGTCTGTTTCTGTGCTGCATATCCTGTGTAAGGAAGATGTATTTAGGTGGTTAGGTCCTGAAACCGGTGCAGGACCTTTTCTATTCTATTGAAATGTAGCCTGTGCCCAGGTGGTCATCAGGGCTGCCTAAAAAAATGACCCTAATGAATTTAGGGCCTGGAAACACATGCAAATCAGAGGCATAATTTCCTGTTGCCTACTTTACACCAATAAAACGGGCACAATGATGTTGAATTTCTGCCCCATCTTTGATATTTCCACCAACGGTTGTGCATGAGCTACAGAATAAAAACTTATCTCAACTGCATCTGCAAGTATGCAATATTGCAGCCTTGTTCATGAAACCTCAGTAGCCTATTTTGCACAATGTGCTTAAATATAATTTTCTATCCTAATTAAAACATGAAGCTGAACTGACTGGGGTGTCCTATGTGGTTCTGTACTAATGCTTCTGGGTATGGATAAGCCATGGGATTGTAGTTTGGCCTAAGACCAAAAGATCTGTGGGAGATTGATAAGAATTCTGGTGGCAAGTTATGAGACTTAAACTGCCACAGAAGAAATGTTAGCACAAAGCGAACATTGTAAATAGAAGGACTCAATGAATATTGATTGACAGCTTTATTAACATTTTGTCATATTTTACCATTTGGAGATTAGTATTAATAACTTAGAGCATAGATTGCAAACCCTTTTACTGGCTTAAGAGATAAATCAATTTGTTTTGTGAAACCAGGAGGAGAGGGGTAAAAATGCAAAATAACATGAACTAAAGATTACTAAATTGGAAAGCAGTCAGGTTATTAATTGACATATGGATTTAATATAAGGAACAAGGCATCTTGGGAGGCTAAGCTAGTTGTGGCCTGTTTTCAGCAAATGGCTGATGATTGATTTGAGTGCATGCCCAAATGGAAAGGCCAGGAGACCATCCTAAATTGGTCTTGGGTTTCACTATAATACTTGAGATGAGTTGAACCTCCAGAGCTAACCCGACCATGTGGCCAGGTGGAATTTAGGTTCTTTTCCTCATTAGCAATTTTATAACCTCGTAGACAAATGACCTGCTCCCAGGTGCCTATCTACCAATAGGCAAACATAGGTATTGGGCAGCAGCACATTCTTTCCTGCTTCAATAGACTTTTCTCTCTGTGATGCAAAAGAAAAAGAAAGAGCAAACTGCCATTTATACACTGTCTTTCAACACCTATGGACATCCCAAAGAGCTTCACAGTCAAATGATACATGGGGCGAAATTTTACGGCAGTGGGATTTTATGTTCCCGTCCAAGCCAATGAGGTTTAGAATGTCTCGCCGCATTTTACGGCCCCATCCCCACAGAAACGGGGCCGTAAAATTCTGCCCATGGTCTGTGCAAGCTCATAGAAGGGAGGACCCAAAAGGATGACCTATCCAATGTATTTGGCCCTGTCAAAAAATAGCTTCTAGCCCAGCATTCTCTAAATTACAGAGACAGGCCCTTCAATATTGTCCAACCTCAGATCCACAGGAATGTAAAACTGATCAATAAGATTACGTAAATCCTGTTTCCAGTTCAGTACATTTTACTTTCAAATTTTTTTTCTACACTTACCTAATCCTCTACAGTAGCAACAATATCTGCAGCCTAAAATGTTTCTACCTCCATCAGCTATTAGTCCTTGCTCTCTGAGAGGATAAACACAAAGAATGTAGAAGCAAGCTCATGGAAAGAAGAGACTGTAGGGTAAAGTACTAAGTAAGTGCTCATTATATGGAAATGCACTGGGATGTGTTGGTGTCAGGGACAGCATTGGTGGTGTTTTGTGGTTCTGTTTGTGGTGCACTATAACTAGGTTACAACAATAACCTGGTTAAGAGCAGTCAGTATGGATTCAGAAGGAAAAGATCCAGCTTGACCAACATCCTTGACCTTCTTGAAGAAGTAACAACAAAAATGGACTGTAGTAAGCCCTATAACATGACAAATGGTGACTTCCAAATGACTTTTTCCTTTTACTTGAAAAGTTACTTATTAAATTCGAAGCTGCAGGGAATTCAGGATAAATCCTAGGGTTGGGTAAAAAAAACTGGTTAACGGATAGGAAACAACAGAGAGGAGTTGTGAGAAGAGTGAGGTGTCCTTCTTGAAACCAGGTCCACAAGTATTCAGGTAAGATTCCTGCAAAATCAACTTTGATGGATTGGACACTGTGTACACATGGTTGGAAATCATCTCCCCTGCCAGGTCCTTTTCTCTCAACTTTCAAACAGCCAACATTCCAGAACAGGACAAAGAAAATGCTTCAAAGACACACTAAAGCTCTCCTTGAAGTGTGGTGACATTGACCCTGATGACTGGGAGGAACTTGCCACCAACCATTCAGAATGGCAAGAACTTGTCTATCAAGGTGTTTCGAGTCCCAATACCTTAAGGATGAAGCAGTGCGATGGCACAGAAGGAAAGAAAAGAAAGTCAATCCTGCATTCCAGATCCCACTACCTCTTGGCGCATCCTGCCCCATGTACCCAAAGATCTGCAGACAGAAAACCGGCCCGCTCAGTCACATGAAGACCCATGGCAGAAACACACAATCCTGGAAGGATGTAGCCTCGAATCGAGAGACAATGATGATGGCATTTGTTTGAATTAGAGCAAGTACTGAGTGGATTGCCTCAGAGCTTGGTGCTAGAACAATGACTGTTTCTAGATTACCTAAATAATCTAGAATCAGAAATTCAATGCCGTGACCACATTTACAGATAACATAAGTATAGGATGAACCATGAAATCAGAGGAGGCAGCTTAGAAATGATGGAATGATTTGTACAAGGTAAGTAAGTAGGCAGAACAATGGTGGTTGAAATTAATGCAGAAAAATGTAAAAAGCTACTAAAAGGAAGGAGGCATAAACAATAAATGTATTTTGTGAATGGTGTTGAAATAGCTTAGGAAGAAGCTGGAAGAGACCCTAGGAGCCTGAGTAGACTCAATGTTAAACATGTCCAACCAAGGCAGTGCAGTAATCAATAAAACCAATGAACGACAATAACCAATAGAGTAGAATGCTCATCAAAGGAAGTAATGGTCAACATTTACTGTGTTATGGTTAGGCTGCACCTTGAATATTGCTCCCTATTCCGGATGCCAAGAGACATTGGCTGAAATTTAATCAGCCTCTTGGCAATGAGCTTGGAGGCAAGAAGGCTAGAAAAATGGTACGGGAAGGTATCGGGGTGTGCCTGATGTTTTTCCACTGGCATGTAACTTTGCCAGTCATGCAGAAGCTGACAGACGTGCTACCCGCTGGGAGCCCAATTGAGCCATTTAAGTGGCCAATTATGGGCCACATGCTGCCCTTGCAGATGCTTTATCAGCAATAAGCAGGACCCTGTTGCCTCACAGTGAGCTCTGGGGTTGGGCCATTCTTTTTGGTCACTCCATAGCCCACCATGGCCCTGGTGGCATTGGCCTACCCCACAGCAATGGTGCCATCTGCTCCCATAAACACCCCCACCTAATCACTGGTGTTGGCCTGCCTAGATTTCTACTTACCCCTTTTCAAGGGTGCCCAGCCATCAATGCGTCCTCATCTTGCAGCTGCAGCCTCAAGCACTGGCCAATGCAGGGAATATGTCTCCCTGGGTTCTGTCACCGGCCATAGAAGGGTTGCCTCCCACTCTCAACCCCTGGAGCACGACTTCAGCCTCTGTGATAAAATTCAGCCCGCCTTAAGCACTGGAGATAGGGAGATAATCTCCAGAGTCAAAGGACTGAGCAATGAGGAAATGCCGAAGGAATCTTGGGCTTTTCGGCTTAGATAGTTTGAGGTGTGATCTTACAGAAGTCTACAAGATTGATATAGATATAGAAAAAGTTAACTCTGAACATTCTTTTAAATTAAACTTCATAAACCATTTTCAAACTAGTGAAAGATAACCTTAGTGGGTTGGGGAAACTGATCTAAGCCAGCAGCACAAAAAATCCTCATGGTGAATCGGCAGCCTTTTATACACAACGCCAGCTTTTACTTTCCATTTACTTGGAAAATAATACTAAGAATTTTAATTTCAAACCAAGTAAAAGCCACAGTGAGACGAGGAAAGAAGTCTCCAAAAATATTTTAGTGCCTGTTCTGAGAACCTCAGCGGAAAGAAATCTGGTGTGGTGAAAAGCTGGCTGCCAACTCACTCTGAGTCTGTTTTGTGCTGCCAGTGTCCCTTGTAGTGACATTAGGGTATTTTCTTCACACAAAGAGTGATCAATGCCTGGATAAACCACCAAATAGGGAATGAGAACATAAGAAATAGGAGCAGAAGTAAGTCACCAGTCCCCACAAACCTGCTCTGCCATTTAGTAAGACCATCGCTGAATTTAAACACCAAGTCCATTTTCCCACCCTAGCCCCACATCTCTTGATTCCCTTAGTCTCCAAGAATATATAGATCTCAGTCTTGAATATAGTCAATGACTGAGCATCCACAGCCCTATAGGATAGAGAATTTCAAAGTCTCTGAGTGAAGAAATTTCTCCTCAATGCCATCCTAAATGGCTGACTAGATTAGAAACCTGGTTCTATCTACAGCTAGGGGAAACAGCCTCTAGCACCTACCCTGTCAAACGGTCCAAGATTTGTATACATTTAAAGGGATCAGCACTCATTCTTCTAATTTTGAGAGTAGTGGAGGCCAAACTCTACAACTCATTTAAGAAGCAATTAGAAAAATGTGCATGTTTGCGTGATGGGGAGGTGGTTGGTACTGGGAGTACAGAACTATATTTGCTTCCCTCAACTGATTTAGCAATGGTTGAGGCTTCAACAACCCATTTAGTTGATGTTTAGCCTAACTATTGTTTGCCAATTGTCATTCCATAAAGGAAGGTGGGGAGGCAATATCACCACAGCTCATAATAACCTGAGTTGTTACTGTAGCAATGACCTCAACTGTAGATGGCTCATGTATTAATACAGTCACAAGTTCATTGAAGAATCACATTGCTTAAGCTCCTTACAAATAACATAATTGAAAAGATTGTGGGTGTTATTCAGTCCACTAATCTCCTGTTAGTCACACAGAGGGAATTAAACAATATATGGATTGAGAAATTGTATTCAACAAGTAAGAATTACTGACAAACTAGACTTATCGAAACATAATGTTGATGAAAATTATGACAATTGTTTTTCCAGTTATAATATAGACAAAAAGATGTTGCAACAATTCAACTTTGAAATATGAGATCTCGTTCAAATGGTTCATCACCCAAATACCCTTAAATTTGTATAAGGGGTAGATCACACAAATAGCCTTATGGCTGTCGGTACAAGAGACACGGCAAGTAACTCAGATAGGCTTGTTGAAAACAGAATGTGTGCAGCTAACTTAACGGAATTGAATTTTTACCTCACAACATTCAATTCAGCCAAATCATCAAACTTGTCGGATACCTAACTAATGAGACCAGTCATACATGTGATTTATTAGTCTGTTTTTAGAATCTTTTGAGTCACCGTTCTCATGGCTCACAGTATGCTTGGCATCTGACAGACAGAAATCTGATGATATTGCAGACTGCCTGGGAGCCCTTTGAAGAGCACCGTTTGAAAAACTATATTCTTAACAGTTGGTTGCATGTTGCTGGGGTGTTAGCAGTGGAGTCACAGAGACAGTTGCAAGCACGTCATCTGTCTGAAGAGGTGGAGACCTTGTGGTGGTGAGAGCTGCTCGATGTGGCGATGAAGGGGTCTGGAAGCTGTGCTTTGGAAGAATGCTAAAGGACCTTTGCAGTAAGTTTATTACCATTAACACTGTTGAGTAAAGCTCTTATGAGCAAAGCTTAACAATTTAAAAGGAAAGTTAGGTTCATTGGCATAAATGTATCTCGTTAAAGAATGCATTAATGGTGTGAGGCTGTAAGGTCGTAAATGCACATTCAAAGGAAGCCGGAAACTATAATGACAGTGAATAAGAATTCAAAGCCCAAAAGAACAACAGAGAAGTATAGGATTCTCAGGTTGTGCATATAACTGTGACCCAACATCCAACTCAAGAATCCAAGGTCTAGGGTTGAAGCAGAAAGCAAGTCCGAGAGCCCTAATAGGAGATATTGTAAAACAGATGGCTAGGTTTATGTACAGGTTTTGGTGATTTTTGTCTTTGTATTTTATAAATGTTATTTTTAGAAGAATGTAATAGGTGGGTGAGGAATCAACATGGCTGCTGAAATCGCTTGTTTTCACAGATTTGATTGGTCCTTTTCTGAAAATGTCCATTTTGGGGGAGCCAGTAAAGTGCACTCTGTCTGCTTTTGAGTGTTGCTGAATGATTTTTTGACTGGCATTTAACATTTACCAAAGAACAACAAATCAAGTATGTTTTGTCCTCGATGGATACATTGATTAACTCGTCCTTACATACTCTTGCCTTTAGCCAATGGACGTGTCAACCTTGTATTTGTCTTCTTAATTGTCTAACTGAGAAACCTAAAAGAGGATAGTGCCAAAGTTGAAAAGAGTAGGAGAGACAAAGGAGATATCAAGCTCGGGCTTGAAATGCCTGTGGATTTTAGAAGTAAGGAAACACTATGAAAGAAAGGGCATTTCATATTTTTGACACCTTGGGAAAAATAAGTTTGGGTTGGAACAGTGGTGTTTAATTTTGAATGTAACACAATGGCTGGGATTTTCCAATCCCATCGTGGCACAATCCAACCTGGGAGATTCGGCAACCCAGCCAAAAGTCCATTGACTTTCGGTGGGACCAGATTGTCCCGGTGGTGGGTGGGCCAGAAAATCCCACCCAATAGCAATAGCTACCTGCATTTATATAGCACTTTCAACAGGGTAAAACTTCCCAAGGCAATTCCCAAGGAACATTATCAAAGAAAATTTGACACCGAGACATGTAATAAGACATTAAGACAGGTGACCTAAAGCTTTATCAAACAGCATTAAAGGAAGTAGAGAGAGATAGAGAGGTTTAGGGAGCAAATTCCAGTGCTTAGGTATGAAGCTACTGAAGGCACAGACATCAATAGAGAATTGGAGGAACACAGAGATCTACAGAGTTGTAGGGCTGGAAAATATAAGGATGCAGAGGAGAGGAACTGTACATAGGGCCACGTATTCAAAAAATAGAGAGGAAAGTTCAGAGGAGCAATAATTATAGGGGTGCAAGGCTATGGTAATATAGTTGTTCTGTTACTGTGCTACTAATCCTGGGGCCTGGACTAAAAAATTCAGTAAATGTGAGTACAAATTCCAGCATGGCAGTTTGAGAATTTTAATTCAGTTTAACAAGTCTGGAACTAGGAAACTGATATCAGTGGCCTTAGAGACTGTCATAAAAACCTAATTGGTTCAATAATGTCCTTTAAGGATGGAAACTTGCTGCCTTTACCCAGTCCGGCCTATACATAACTCCAGTTTCAGGCCTTTCACTTAGAGGCTGGAAATTGTGTAGAATCCCTTGGGCTGTATGCCTGACATGGAACGTATGTTGTAAATATCAGGAGTATTGAAGTTTCATTGAGGGACCTTGGAGTAGAACATGCTGTAGGGGGAAAAGTTAAATTCTATTGCACTTCCTGTAATATGCAATTTGAAATGTTTTAAAGTGTACTTTTACAAATTTTCTTAATAAAGTATACTTTGGAAAAGAAAACTGCAGTTTCATATTAATGTGGTTGGCTATTGAACTGCCTCCTGAATCAGTGTAGCGGCAAATTCTATTGTCTCCGGGTAACTGATGATATATGCCAGCCTTGCCAGTGATGGCCTTGGTGGTCTTGAGAATGAATGAAAAAAAGTTGCATTAGACACTGGCTTATGATGGAAAGAGAGAAGTTAAAGGCTAGCTTTGTGAGATTGCACCAGTGCGTTATTTAAAAAGAAAGCCAAGTGTGAATAGAGGAATTTTATTAAAAAATCTGTATCTTGCTATTGTACCTGAATAAATGTTCAGTATCAGAATGTCTAAGTTACTGTGTTGATAGACAAGTGTTTTTCACTACAATGCTGCATGGCATTACATTTCCAAGGTGCTGCAACATCCCAGAGGCATGATACCTATGTTTTTTCTAAATTGGCATTCATCAGCTCAGCGTATGAACTGGCAGAAAAATTAACATTTCAAGTGATATTTTCTGATTTTTATCTATGACTGGTGAAAAATGGAATAAGTTGACATGTTTGGCACACAAGGGAAAAATAAAGAATGACAGTCAGAAGCAATAACTTTTACATTTCACATAGACTTACTTAAAAAAGCAGAGTATTTCTGAAATACAGTGACTTATATCACCACTCGTTGTTGTCCTTAAATGGCCTGAACCTCCTTAACTGTGGAGTATGCAGTCTGGCAATGTGAGTCGAATACAACTTAATTCAAGAGGAGTAAATAAAAGATTTCCAATCGAAAATAACAATCTTGGCCCCATCATCAAGACCTGCATGTATTCAAAAGCCAGCCGTGCATGTCCTAATGAAATAAGGAAATATGTTCCTGATGGACTTAATTTCAAAGAGCATCTCTTTCTAAGGGAGGGTAGGCCTCGAACTTTTAACATCTGGCAACAAAAAAAAAGCTTTGAAAAGAAGGTTTTTTTTTGAAAATCACTAATAATAACCATTTTATCAGTGGAAAAAGCAGATGTGATCTTCTGCTGTGGGCAAGCTCTCTGTTTCAGGTTATGGAGTAACAGAGCAACATTTGTTTCTAGCTATCGTCATTGTTCCAGCAAATTCTATCAAAAGATTTTAGCATTAAATGGAGTTTAACCACATTTTAAAATGAAAATGCTGCAAATCATATTCCCTGATTAATTATATAATTGCTAAATGATGTTGTTTGTGCCATATTTGTACCTCAATTATGTGGTTCACTTCCCTCCCTCCACTATCTTACTATCTTACTGTGCCTTTTAGGTGAAACTTAAACAGCATGCTGCAGATGCTTTCAAAACAAACCACTGCTCTCGTTTAAAAGATTGGCAGCTCCTGCAGGGCTTTATGGTTTGTATTGGTCAGTTTAAAAAAAGAGTTAAAAATTAGTTTGCTGTCACTGTATTAAGCTGACATGAAAATATATAAAACTATATATTTTTTTTTAAAAGCACATTTACAATTGTATGCCCAAGGACATGAATGACTGCTGGGCTTTATTTTTGCTGTGGCTTCTAAAGATCCCTCATTAACAGTAAAACTTTTAGGGCTTAAGGTTAATGTTGAGTGATTAGGATATTATTTATGAGGTGGATTTTCTGCAGAATCCAAGGTATCCAGTATTGTGGTGTGTTCATAGACCAGTCACTTCATATTTGCACAATCAATTAGATTGACCAACGAATATAAACTATGAAATTAGTACTAATTGACTGTCAGATAAAAGTGAAATGTGCCTCATTTTTTCAGCCCTTTTGTTGCAGTTTGATGTTGAAAAAACAAGAGATTGGGACAGCTAATTCAATGATGAATAATGACATGATTGTTAGTCAGTCAGACACTGAACAGGTGTTTTGGTGATGGAGTCTGAAAAGCAATAGGCCAGAACCAGAGAACTTCACAGCAATGAGCTCTCCAGTTACAGCTGTAAAATTCCTATTATGCCACTGCTGAAGAGCAGCCACAAAGATAGAGTATCTGACAGATTGAGCTGCTCTGACCTGAAAAGGAAGCCTTCCCTACTTTAGTAAACCAGGTGGTAATTTTAGATTGCATTAGCAGTGGACTTTCACAAAGAAGACTGCCTGCCTGATAGAAGATCTGAGACTTCCCTTATTAGAATCGAGAACAAATTTCTTGTCTAAAATATTGAGACCATACGATGGCAATGACAAAAGGAAGGAAGCATATGGTTTAATGAGGAGGGGAAAATTAATTGACTGACATCAGTTAGATGAAAGAGGGTTTCATATTGATAGCTGTATACATCAACAATTTTGTAATTGAGAACAAGGATGGCTATGAGGCAATTTTGCTTAATAACGCTATTTAGATAAATTTAAAAAGTTGATACTAACCCCAGGAACAAGCACCAAAACTCTTGTTTTTCTGCAGAGTGAATGCATCACTATATGGAGATATTTTTAATAAGCTACGATTCAGTGAACATATCAAATAATAGGTTTTGCATCTTAAATGTAATCGTCAATTAAGAATTTGGAAAAGCTTCAAAACCAATGTTATAAAAATCATTCCCAATAAGTGCTCAAAAGATTTTGAAGTTCTGCTTTAATGTCCTGCTAAAGAAAAGATAAGGTGGAAAACGACAGACAACGGATCGTGTTATCTATTTTGGAGCTGCTAACATGTCAAAAAGTAGTAGGAAAATTTTTCTTTGTTATCTAACATTTACCATTTGAACTTGACATGCCATTTTTGGCTTTTGGGTAATAATTACATATGGTATGAAAGCTGTGAAGAGCAGTGCATACTATGTGGGCTGCATTCTCATATTTATAATGGGCCAAATTTTGCAGGGTATTTGACAGGAAAATAAAAGCATTTGCTGTCATTGCCCCTTGAAGCTGACTGCAAGTTCAGGATTTAGCACATGGGCAGATTAACCCAGCAATTTTGAAGCTGCAGCCTGTCATTCAGTATGAATGCACTGTGGAAGCCCAATCCCAACCCCAAAGCCAGCTATCAGTTGATGTGGCAAGAACTTCCATTTTTCGGCTCCAATATGGCTGTTAGGATCACTGTTCAAGTTTTTTAAAAAGTGATTTAATTTTAGTGCTTTACATTCCTTGGTTGACTGGGAGATTAGCTAACATGATTGGCTGCATGGGCAGTTTGATGACATCACTGCAGCTCTCTGCTGGGAATCCCCATTAAAGTATGCTGCAATACCACTGCACATCCAAGGGGAGGTAACGTTCTCACCACAGTGATCGCTGGATCTCTTAGCAAGGCTTTCTTTATGTTCAGTGGCCTGCATCCTTGCTTTGTCACTGAGCACAACTCTTGATCACTTTTCAATTTTTCACCTTCTAACATTGCCAGTAGTTAATGGGACTATATAATAAAACTAACGAATTGACACATGCATGTGGAGCTGTTATTATGCCAAGTACATTGGCAAACTCACTTAGCAACCACTCCCTGGCACTCAGAACATCTAGATTCTCCAGCTCACTCTCACACACATTGCAGTGATACCAGACTCACACCCAGATCCTGCTGCTTCCAGTTATTAAGTTGAAGCAGACCTATCATCCAAACGCAGTGTGTCTCTTTCGGAACAAGGTGGCACACAATAGAACAGAGCAGAGCAAAGCTGGTGGAAGACAAAGATGCCTGTGTCTTCTAAGCCCATGGAGGAGCTGGCTCTCAGTATCACGCAGTTGGTCATGACAAAGCTGGTGTCATCAGGCATCGCTGAAAACATTGAGGATAATGGTATGTTCCTGTCTTTTGCCCCTTCGCAACACCTAGCTCTGCCTCATTCTGCTATCTGGCATGATAAACAGGCTACAGATGGTGTGACCATGATCCTTTTGCTTTCCAACCCAACTTTTGCCTTTCAGATTTCCTGCCTTCAGACACCCAAGAATTACTGCCTGCGCAGGCACAGCAGAGAAAGCGACAGAGAGAGAAAGAGAGAGACAGAGAGAGAGCAACAGCACTGCACTGATGAAGAGACTCCATCACTTGAACTGGCAACCTGAGGCTCCAGCTCAGATCCTGGCACTGCTCATACAAGAGAGGTGAATATTGAATTTGGATCCTCACGGGATGTGGGCATCACTGGCTAGGTTAGCATTTATTACCCCTCGCTAGTTGCCCTTGAGAAGGTGGTGAGCTACCTTCTTGAACTGCTGCAGTCCATGTGGTGTAGGTACACCCACAGTGCTGTTAGGAAGGAAGCTCCAGGATTTTGACCCAGCGACAGTGATATAGTTCCAAGTCAGGATGGTGTGTGGCTTGGAGGGAAACTTGCAAGTGGTAATGTTCCCATGTGTCTGTTGCTCTTGTCCTTCATGGTAGAGTCACGGGTTTGGAAGGTGCTGTCAAAGGAGCCTTGGAGCAAGAGCCTTGTTGCAGTGCATCTTGTAGATGATACACACTACTGCTATTGTGAGTTAGTGGGTGCAGAGAATGGATTTTGAAGGTGGTGGATGGGGTGCCAATCAAACTGGCCACTTTGGCTTGGATGATGTCAAGCTTCTTGAGTGATGTTGAAGCTGCACTCATCCAGGCAAGTGGAGTGTATTCCATCGCTCTCCTGATTGTGCCTTATAGATAGTAGGCAGGCTTTGGGAAGTCAGGAGGTGAGTTACTGGTCGCAGGGTTCCTAGCCTCTGACTTGTTCTTGTAGCCACAGTGTTTATACAGCTGGTCCAGTTCAGTTTCTGGTCTATGGAAACCCCCCCAGGATGTTGATAGAGGAGAATTCAGTGATATTAATGCCATTGAATGTCAAGGGGAAATGGTTGGATTCTACCTTGTTGGAAATGGTCATTATCAGGCACTTGTGTGGCACGAATGTTACTTGCCACTTATCAGCCTAGGCCTAAATGTTGTCCAGGTCTTGCTGCATATGGGCGCAGACTGCTTCAGTATCTGAGGAGTCAATAATGGTGTTGAACATTGTGCAATCATCAGCAAACATCCCCAATTCTGACCTTAGGATCAAAGAAAGGTCATTGATGAAGCAGCCGACAATGGTTGGGCCAAGGACAGTACCTTGAGGAATTCATGCAGTGATTTCCTGGAACTGAGATGATTGGTCTAATGAGTGAACTGCAGCCAGGCCATTGGGAAAGGATAGCTTGTGTGCAAGCTGTGGAGAAGGAGACCTCACAGGCACATTCTGCCTCAAGTGATACTGGAGGATGTTGATAGAGCTGCATATAAGAGAATCCTGATGAGGGTGCACACCAAGGTGCTGAGCGCATTGGCTGGCCTGCCAGACAGCCTCCTATCACTGTCAAGGAGCATGGAGGAATCCGGTTCAAACTTGGCAGAGGGCACGGTGCAGAGCCTCTCCACAGCCTCTGCTCCATCTCCCTGTCAAGCTGCAAACCCAGAGATACTGCAACTGCAACTCCCACACCTGTGTGGACAGGCCAACAAATCCTCTGCCCTCCCCAGTGAGGGTGCAGCAAGAAACCCTGCTAAATCCAGCAACTCACCACAATGCCTTCAAAATCACTGCACAGTAATGTCAGAGACTTTGCATTAGCAGAAGTTATTCTAATTTACCTTACCTGCAAATTGGATGTGTGGTCCTTAAATAACTCTAGTGCTAGGTTCTGTTGCAGCTGAAAGCATGCTCTTTGATGAGTGACTAGCGAATGTATTGAATGGACCTCTGTAGTTGAATGTTGTAAATAGTGCATCATATTGGCTGTTTGGCATCATGACAGCATCAATTGGGATGCCTTTGGTGCATACAGGGGACACCCGCATGAACGTTATTCCCATAAGGGGTGTTACTTTGGCAGCGCCTGAAGTGGCTGGAGGTGTTGCCTGCCCCATTGGAGGGAGTCCAGCTTCCCTGCTGTTGGCTTCAGTGGCAGTACAGATCTGAATTTAACGCCCCTTATCTTGAAAGGGACATTGAGGTATTATAAAACATTTAAAAGAGAATACTAAGGTTGAGTCCAGGACTTCAACTCAAAAGTGATGAAGAGATACTCACAAAACTGAAGATCTTATTTTCAATTAGAGAAAAGAAGGCAGAGAGGGCAATTAAGAGTGCTGTGGATTTGGAGTGACACGAAGGCCAGATCAGGTAAGGATGGTAGAAAAGTGACGTTAGTGAACTAGATGGGATTTTATAGCAATTGGTGATGGTTTATCATTACTGAGATTAGCTTCCAATTCAAATTTCACTAGCTATCATGGTGGGATTTGAACCCATGTCCTCAGAGAATTAACCTAGGTGTCTGGATTACTAGTCTAGTGACATTACCATGACACCACTAATTCCTCTGAAGTAAATACCTAGTTTAGAATTGATTGAAGGTTTTAAGTGTCAGGCAGCATCTGGATCATCAATACTTACTCAACCTGATGGTCTCTGAATCTGGAGCCAAGTAGATACCATCTGTGGAATGTAACTGGTCAGAGCTGAGTGATGCAGAGCGCACTGAAAGGTTGGTGTGATGCAGTTTTGTTAGATTGAAATTTCTTCCTGACTCCAAAGACAGAGTTTTAACTTTGAAAGATTTATGTCTAGTTTGTCACCTCCTGCAGCATTAACTAAATTGGATGGAGTCAATTATAGGACAAAGTTATTGAGGTGTTTGGAGGATTTGGGCTTTTGTCAGTTTTCCATTGTTTATTGTGTTTGTGCACATAGCATTGGGCATTCTTGATAAACTTGGTATATAGTCATACTGATTCCATTGTCATATATGTTAAAAATGCTTTTGTTGAATTAAAATCAGCTATCAGCATGGTACACCCAAATAACAGCAGGGCTGGGAGATTTAGATTAAGATTCAGAAGAGTTGTCAGAGCCAGGGTTTTTCAGATATCAGAAGTTAATTTGCACATTTTAGTGGCCATTCACACCTTTGCCATTTGAGATAAATCCATTCATTTGAGTTTAGCAGGGGTCTTTGTCAGAATAGCTTGTTGATACTCAACTTCCTGGAATCAGTATAAACAAAAGAAGAGAGTAAGAAAATCATGCTCAGATTAATTGTGGTGCTAGGTCTAGGCTAAATCTTGGGAATTAAGGACAGATTTGCGCTAAGTGAGGTAGCGAGCGGGGAAAGGATATTTTACCTGCCAGCCGCAATGGCGGCTTTTTGCTCCATGTCATCCCATTCCCAGTGTGCCTCATTAATTATGCATTCATGGGGAACATGCCAGCTCACTGGTGAGCGGGCTCGGATTTGTCCACTACTTTGTGACCTCAGTGCTTCCTTGCTCCAGGCACCATATTTAAAGTGCACCAGAGCACGTGCATTCTTCATGTCTTCGGACCAGGGCTGCTCCAGGCGACAGATGTCCCCAAAAGCAAAGAAGCAGGTAGCCCCGAGATTTAGTGATGCCTCTCTGGGGTGCCTGCTGGATGCCGCAATGTTTTCTACCCCTGTTCTGGCCACAAAGGGTTCACCAGAGTCACCAATCTGGCTTGGGAGGCAATGGCAGCAGTGGTCAGTGCTACCGGAGCACAGGGGAGGTCAGCCATCCAGTTCTACAAGAGGATAAATGCTTTCATCCGTTCCACCAGGGTAAGTCAACCACCCCATCACTCTCAACTCACACACACTCAAACCCATCACACATCCACAGGGATCTCACACAACAAGGGACAACACCACTAACTCTCACACACACCCTCACATCTCCATCAGGCTCATACCCTCTGGAGCTCGCATTCTCATTCCGTCCATGGCTCCGCTCATCACACAAACATTTCATGCAGTGCCATGCATCCTGCTCACGCTGTCTCTCTAACTGTTTTCATGCAGGAGAAGCTGACTCACATCAGCAGGGAGAGGTCTGAGACCTGGGGTGGAGTTGCCCACATTAGGCCCCTCACTCATTTTGAGGAACTTGCCATCATGCTGACTGGTGAGGACATGGCAAACACCCACATGAGGAACCTACACCCCATCATCCATCTCTCAGCGCAACTGTGAATGTTCTCTCGCCTGCTTTTGACCCTGCTGCCATGCACTAATTATCTCTCCTTTGAATCACAGTGAGCTCTGCCAAGCAACCAACATCCTCAGCCAGACAGTCCCTCAGCTCCATCCAGCTCCTCACCTTTCCCATTGAAGAGTCAGAAATAAGCAGCTTGGAAAACCTGTCACAGCGCTTACCCACACCCTCCACCAATGCAGAGACAGATATCTTGGTGGGATGTGGATCTAGAGCAGGCTCAGGTTCACAATCTGGTGGTCACCACAAGGACACGTGTCCGCTGCAGGAGGAGGCAGGTTAAGCCAAGTTGCCCGGCACTCAAAGGACTGTGGGGGAAGAGGTATCTGTGAGGTCCAAGTCAGATGACGAACCTCTGGGTTTGGCCTTCCAACTCATCGCAGGGAGTCAGCAGAAGGCGGGGAATATCACGCGGAGATGTTGGAAGCCCTCAACAGAGTGGCATGCAGGTTGGAGGAGTGTGTCAGCCTGCTCTCTGATGAGGTGTTGCCCACATATATGTGTATGGAGGTCTCTATGGGAAAGACAGCGGACACCATGGAGACCCTGGTCCAGCAGAGTACAGAGATGCACACAGACCTGCACTCCAAAGCGGCAGCCATGGGTGAGTTCCTGCAGTGGCAACGAAAGAGGAAAACGGGGTCCTTCGACATTCCTCTGGGTGCTTCTTCCCCTCAAGGAGTCAGGACGGGGCACTTGGCACCCAAAGCAAGGAGGGGGTGGCAGCTGGGCACTTCTGGAATCTCAGAGGCTGTCGTGTCCCTCCAAGTCCCCTTTGCCTGTGACCCTCTCAACCTCGTCCTCTGTTGCCGCAGAGGGAGCAGCTGGCCCACAGGAGGACAGCCAAAGCAAGCCAGGGCCCGCAAAGCCTCGGCTCCCCAGAGGATGCATGCCGAAGTCATCAGAGGCATCAGGGCCAACCATTGCACAGGCTGTCTGCACCTCTCCTGCGGATGTCAGGGCAGCACCTAGAAAGAAGTGGTAGGCCTAGAAAAGGTAAGAATTTCTGATCATAAGTGGTTGCACGGGTGAACATATTTTGTCACTTTATAACCTGAAAATATATTTCCTACCTTCCTGAGAATCTCACTCCCACCCATATTTACTTCCCCAACCTCTTCCTTCCCACCCCCAGTGTCCGTGTCTGCCTCCGAGTCCCCAACTGGCCACCCTTGCCGTCCCTTCCTCTGCTATCATTGTACCCTTACCCTGCCATCCCAACTATTCACTCTGCCTCCCTGTCATACTCACTACTCCCTCCTTCCATGCCCATCCTCAGTTCACACCCCAGGAGGCAGTCATTGACTCCACAGACCCCTCCCTTGCATGTTCACCTGGACATCGAACTGCCCTTTACTACATCCTCCACCTTTACTCCTTCCCCACTCCGAACTCCTTGCCCCCTCCGAACTCCTTCCTCCCCCCGATCTCCTTCCCCCACTCTGAACTCATTCTACCCCCCAAAGATTCCCCCCTCACCAAAGTTCTTCCTCCCCACCCCCGGACTCCTTCCTATCCTGGAACTCCTTCCCCAATCTGAACTTCTTTCCCACTCTAAACTCCTTCCTTCTCCCAGATCCATTCCTCCCCCTGGACTCTTTCTCCCCTCTGAACTCTTCCTCCCCCTGGACTCGTTCGCCTCCCCCACCACCCCCGCTCCCCCCCACACCCCCCAACTCCTTCCTTCACCCAAAGCTCTTTCTCCCCCACAAAGTCCTTTCCCCACCAGAACTCCTTCCCCCCATCCGAACGTATTCCCTCACACCTTCCACGCCTCTTACACCTACTTCTCCAGTTACGATACTCTCCCCCATTATATCCTCTTCCCCCCTGTACTCCTTTCTCCCCCTCCCAACCTCAACAACCCCCGACATCTTTGTTTCCCCCTTCCAACCTCACCGCTACCACCCAGTACACTCTCCCCTCCCACTCACAGCTGGACCTTCCTCTCCCCCTTCCCTTGCCGGTCATCCATAGTAGCCAATTGCCAAGACTGTGATGTTCCGAAGCAGACCCCAGGCCTAAACGGAGACCTCCCACCTTCCGTGAGCTGCTTCACGGCAGGACCATGTCCATGAGAATCCTCCCAGCATGCAATGCACGTGCTCCTCCAGGGTCCAGTAGCTGTAGGGCTCCAGCATCTTCCACTCCTTGGATGGCCGTGATCTGAACAAGGTCCTAATGGTAAGTCCCGACTTCTGCTCATCTCACTTGTTCAGATGTGTTCTGGGCTGACATGTTTTCCCACAGGCATAACAGTAAACCTGGCAATGGGGGGACGATTCCGGTTGGGTCTTACTTTGTATCCCATTAACGGGATGCAAAAGCAGGTTCATGCCGGCCTCCAGTGGGATTGGCATTCCGCCATGGCAGACTCCATTAGATGATCCTGCTGTGCTTTCACGCTGTCGTGAAACCAATTTTTGGCCTTCTTGCCATATTGCACCCCCCCCCCCCCACCCCACCTACAAGTCACCAATGGGGATGGAAAATTGCATCTTAAGATATATCCGCTCAGTTTTATGATGAAGATCTGACTCAAAAAGAATGAAAAGAAAAAGTGAACATTTCTTTTCATGTTTGGCATAATACAACATGATCTCGTTGTTGTATTTTTCTAGGGAAAGCATTATAGAAGCTTTAAAAGAAAGACTAGATCTGCTACTATTGTTCAGTCATGTGAATTCTACAAAGCACAAAGCACTGTTCGGATCTGCCATCAACCTTATTCTAGCAATGTCTTTGTCAGGTCTATCTATTAAAAGTTTGGGGGTACATAAGAACTTATAATATACTAGCTAAATGATAAAGGAAGTGCTTTGTTATGTTATATGGGACAGGGTAAGTCAACTCTGGAATATAAGAGCCTTGCAATGTCTTACAGGAGCAATCTGTGCCCTAAAGTTGTGAGAAATCTATGTCAAGAGATGAAATTTCTAACAATTGGCAGTGAAGGCAATGGAAAACAGTTCAAATTGAAAACTGAACAAAAATGAAAGTGTTCATATTAAAAAGTGTTGGTTAGATCAAAAGAGGCAGAAATTGAATCAGCTCCATTTCTGGCCAAGGATAAAAATGAAGAGGAAAGCTTTGGTCAGAGCTTGTCCAGTCCAAACAAAACTTGTGAAATGACAAATTGAGGCCTGGTCTGGAATTAAGATATGGATGATTAGCTTCACTGGCTAATATATGTGCGCTGATATAGCTTGAAATAAAGCAGTGATTGTTCTGTTTGATACTCGTGGAAGACAGAATATTTTTGTTTTATGTTATTATGGGAAGCATTGTCAGAAATCAATTCTAAAAGGCTATAATTGTTACTTTGGTGTAGTCTGGCTTGTATGTTACTCCAGTCACACTGTGCTTTACTCTTAACTGCCCAACTGATGTGGCCTAGCAAGCCATTCAGTTCAGGGTAACTAGAGATGGACAGGAAATGCCAGTGAATCCCAAATAAGTGAAAATAAATTTAAAAGAAGCACTGGCCTACTCCTCCCTTAAGCAGCACCAGCAAATCCCTAATAGCAATACTAGCAGGAGGCTGAAAATAATAGGGATTGGCATTAGCACACTCAAAGAAAAGCTGTTTCTATTAGCTGATGGTAAAAGCACCAGGGGACACACATTTAAGCTTTTGGGCAAGAGGTACATGAAGGATTTGAGGAATTTTTTTTTATGCAGCAAGTGGTAATGACCTGCAACATGCTGCTTATCAGATTGGTGGAAGTGGATATCATCAATGAATTCAAAAGGAAATTGCATAGATGCCTGAGAAAAATAAATTTGCAAGATTACAGGGATAGAACAGGGGAATGGGACTGACTGGGTTGCTCTACAGAGAGGCAGCATAGACTTGATGGGTTAGGTGGCGTAAATGATTTGGAGGAAAATGCAACTGGCCTAATTAGTAAGTTTGCAGATGACACAAAGGTTGGAGGAGTTGCAGATAGTGAAGAGGATTGTCAAAGGATACAACGGGATATAGATCGTTTGGAGACTTGGGCGGAGAAATGGCAGATGGGGTTTAATCCGGACAAATGCAAGGTAATGCATTTTGGAAGGTCTAATACAAGCAGGAATTGTACAGTAAATGGCAGAACGCTTAAGTGCATCGAAGGGCAGAGGGATCTGCGTTTACAGGTCGACAGGTCACTGAAAGTGGCAACGCAGGTGGATAAGGTAGTCAGGAAGGCACATGGCATGCTTGCCTTCATCATCAGGGGTATTGAGTACAAAAGCTGGGAAGTTATGCTGCAGCTATATAGAACCTTGGTTAGGCCACACTTGGAATATCGCATGCAATTCTGGTCGCCACATTACCAGAAGGATATGGAGGCTTTGGAGATGGTGCAGAGGAGGTTTACCAGGATGCTGCCTGGTCTGCAGGTTATTAGCTATGAGGAGAGGTTGGAGAAACTCGGATTGTTCTCACTAGAGCGACGGAGATTGGGGGGTGACTTGATAGAAGTTGACAAAATTATAAGTGGCATGGACAGAGTAGATGGTCAGAAGCTTTTTCCCAGGGTGGAAGAGTCAATTACTAGGAGACATAGATTTAAGGTGAGAGGAGAAAACTTTAGAGGAGATGTTCGGGGCAAGTTTTTTTACACAGAGGGTAGTGAGTGTCTGGAATTCACTGCTAGAGGAAGTGGTGGAAGCAGGTACGATAGTGGTGTTTAAGAGGCAGCTTGACAAATACATGAATAGAATGGGAATAGAGTGATATGGAACCCGCAAGTGCAAAATGTTTTAGTTTGATGGGCAATATGATCGGCGCAGGCTTGGAGGGCTGAAGGGCCTGTTCCTATGCTGTCCTTTTCTTTGTTCTTTGTTCTTTTCTATGCTGTAATGGATCTATGATTCTATGAACTTTCTAATTATTATTATCAGTTTACTAAATATTACTAGTTTTAAATAACATTAACATCATACCAACCCATGTAAAATCCCTGGTGCATCAAAAATGGTGGTGACAGGTCTTCCAGTTCCATCATATGTGACTAGCTTATTCTTTATTGACTTTTGTTCCCTACATTAAAGCATCTCAATGAACATTAAATTTCACCAGCTGACTCCTGTCTGGCCGAGGGCAGCTCACTGGTGCTCTGTGATCAGTGTCATATCTTGGAGGTTCAGCCATGAAACTCTAAAAGTATTTGATCCTTTGTCCGCCTTCAGCACCTGACCCCTTCAGGATCACAGCGTCACAGGTCACAGATGCTGAAGAGATGGGGGCCAGCCCCACCTTAAAGGTACTGAGAGCACACAGAGAGAATGATGGAACTCTGTGATGCCTGCCCACTACATTCTGGCAGCAATGACAAGCACCGTCGAGGTGCAGGCATCAGTAATGCATCCAAGGTGTGAGGCTGGACCATCACTTTGGTCTGAAGGCTGCACAAAGCATAGGGAGGAGGCCCTGGACTGATACACCAGCCTTTATCTTGTGCAGAAAGGTTTCACATCTGAGTGACAAGAACACTGCTCATCAGAACAAGGAGCCATAGGTAGGGAGATATTCTTGGGAGTTTATTGACAATAGTGAACAATATGTACAGGTGATTAACATCCATGCACAGACTGTGTAACTACATCTTCTTAAGGCCGCAACTGCCTACGGCCATACTAGTCTGAAAACACCCGATCTCGGAAGCTAAGCAGACTCAGGCCTGGTTAGTACTTGGATGGGGAACTGCCTGGGAATACCAGGTGCAGTAGGCTTCCTCTAGAAGAGTTACATCTTCTTAACCTTCCAAACCCTGCCGCTATGTCTTGGTGCTTCCCAAACACCCACAGTGGAGGTGGAGCAGCCTGCTGACTGCTATGCCCTATCTGTGATGACCTTGATGGGTGTCCTCTGGAGGGCCAAGAACTGGAGGGCACCAGCCTGCTTTTCGGGGCCTGCTGTTTGGCAGTGACACTTTTCTTAAGCTGTGGAGCTGGAGCTGCTGGGGTCATGGGAAGAGGGGATTCAGATGGGCCAGACATTCCCGGAGTCACCTGGGTGGATGGTCCCGGGGTGTGCACCTGTTGGTCCTCCTCCCTCTGGGTGCCTGAGGGCCCCAGGCTGACTCCTGGAGGAAAAGGGGTAGCTGGATTGAGATTGAGATTGAGCTGCCCTGCACCCCTCTCGCGTACACATTGTTGGAGGCCAACAATGGCATCAGCGATGGAGTTGAGCAGTGCAGGAGTGATGTCCTGGACCAAGATCTCCATGGAAGCTGCCATCTTACCAGTGTTGGCACGTTGGTGCTATCGCCTTAGCTTGAAGGTGGACAGATTCCTCCATCATGCCTTGCAATCTGAGGAGTTTATGCAGACATCCTGTCCTGCAGTTCCCAAACTTGCCTTTGCAGCTCCAGCAACCAAGGTATGACCGAGCCCAGAGTCTCATCATCTGACTCAGACTCAGCAAATTTCTGGCCTCCAGAAGCCCTCTGAGTGCCAGACACCTGGGAAGTCCCTGCCATGGCCTGCTGTGGATCAGAAAGTGCAATGTTCTCACCAAATTGTGATTCTGAGGCTACTCTAAAGCTAGATCCCACCGAGGTATCTCTGAGCTGGTGGAAGGTGTGGGTGAGCACCATGATGGGACTTCAAGGATGGTGCCTTCAGATTCCTCTTCAGAGGTTTCTTCAGGGCTTTATTGGAGGCCCTGGGTCGTGGACTCCATTGGCTGTTTGGCAGATGTGCCTGTGAAAGCATGGCAGTGGACTGTGAAACAGGACACATTACTCACAGCATAGTTACCTGACAGATGTTGCAGTGCTGGATCCTCACCGCCGGCCAGCTGGATGGCTCTGTTTTCAGAGTGCATGATTTCAGGCATTCCTCCACTGGTAAGTGACCTCTCCTTGATGGAGAGAGTGTAAGCAGGAATCCTGCCAGGCCAGATGACTGATGGTCCTATGGATGTGTGATGGGTGTGAGAGTTGAGACTGATGAGAAGAGTGACTTACCCTGGCAGAACCGAGGAGATCATTCATCCTCTTGTGGCATTGGGTGGCTGTCCTGTTTTGCAGGGTGTTTGTGTCAGCCACCGCTGCTACCACATCCCAAGTCGGATTAGTGATGTTGCTGCCCATCCTGCGGCCAGAGCGGAGATGGAGGACATTACAGCAATCTTCCACTGTGTCCAAAAGGTTTGAGAGGCTGCCATGAAGACAGCGGGTTTCCCAGGAATACATATTGAATACGGTGGGTTTGGGACGATATGGCCTGAAAAGCCTCCATTACATTTTAACCACCCGCTACCACACTCAGGACAAATGAAGATGGTTGTGGCCAGTCAACCCATTCCCCCAACCCCCTCCCCCGGGAATGGGTTGACTGGCCAGAACCATCTTCCTTTGTGCTCCGGTATGACTCCAACTAGCGGATGGTATTCCCCCTGATTCCCATTGATTTCAAATGAGCAAATTTGAGCAAGGGTTCCTTGATGCCACACTTGGTCAAACGCTTCCTTAATGTCAAGGGCAGTCACTCTCACCTCTCCTGTGGAGTTCAGCTCTTTTGGCTATGTTTGGTCTAAGGCTTAATGAGGTGAGGAGCTGAGTGACCCTCCCAGAACCACTGAGGATCATAGGCTATCAACATTGGTTCAATGCTGACACACTCACTTCTCAGGTGGACCTGCAATGGGTGGAAGACCCACTCCAGGAATTTGTGCACCTAATCTAGGCTAGCACTTCAGGGTAGTAGTGAAAAAATATTACACTTTCAAATGGGATATTAAAACATCTGGACTGGATGTCAAAGAACCCAAGGGACTATTTAATGAAGAGCAGAGGAGACTTTGCAGCATTTATCACTCAAATAATGCTATTCAAAATAGATGAACTGGTCATTTATCCCATTGCTGTTTGTGCAGCCTTGCTGTGAGTCAATTGGCTGCCATGTATTCCATTCCTACTCTTTTTCCTCCATTGCTAACTTCTCCCTCTGGAGTTTGAGTTATCGCATTTCCATTTCTTTTTGAAATGCCCTCTCTTTTTCCTTTTCTGCCCTTTCTTTTTCTTTTGCCTCCAATTCAGGTTTTTTTGGTTCCTTTGCTTGTTCAAGTTCAAGCTTTCTCATTTATAACTGAAGTCTTACTACCTCCAGCTGTGACTCATTCCCTGGAGTACGTGGTCTCTCTGTTATCCATTCCAGTTTGAAATGCTGAGCTATTAACACAAAGTAGCTGAGCTACTTTCCTCATCCCTTCGGGTAATTCTAACTTCAGTTTCTCTACCAATTCCATCAGCTTACTCTTAGTTAATTTCTGTAAACCAGCCAGAGTTAAATTTTCCAAGTGTAAAAAAGTCTTGGCAACCTCCAAAGCCATTTCAAATTCCAACCCATATAATACACCTCACAGCAACTCCAATTCCTATGTCCAGTACCTCCATGTATTTGTTTTATAAGGATTCACAGATCCCACCAATGTTCAAGGATTTCCAATCCCAGACCAATTATTATTCTGCATCCAATCACCTGCTGCCCATGTTTCAAAATTCCACAAGAGCCCCTACTTTGTTATGATCCCCAGCTGATGTTACCACTGGACAAGCCTGATCCCAGAGTGGATTCTAACTTTTAATTTGTTTGTATAGATACGCAGAGAGTAGCTACTGAACAGAGTCATCGGAGTCAGCTAATGAACTTTTAACGAAAGAATAAAACATTTAGTCAACAAGAAAAGATGAGCTATATTGCAATAATCCTTCACCCACAACTATACCATTACGGATATTTCCAGGTTTGTAAGGATAACATATGTCACAAAAGCTATCTTATACTCTAATGTTCACAGGATGTACACAGTCGATGTACCAATTGGCACTCTATGGTCAGGTTCACCACACTCCAAAACAAAGTGGCAGATGCCACCTCAACCAGAGGATCTCTTCTCAACTCCCGCCATAAACTTGTCACAACGTGAGCCAACTGGTGTCACTGCACTCCATCTTTCACACAAGGATTTTTAATCTCAACTCTCCAAGGCCTCGCCTTGGGATCTTCTCCAAACAATGCTTTCTCTCAGATGCCTTCTGCAAGGATTCACCTCCAGGGTTTCAAACTCTCCTTCTGATGTTCCTCTCCCCAGGTCACCGCATGCATTCAAGCTGTCTTCCATGCACTCTCTCTCACTGACTCAGCGTCACCAGTATCACTGCTTCACATGCCCATAGCAAAAAGTTACAGACCTTCAGTTGTCTCTTTGGACCTTCTTGCGTCTTGCAAGCTATTCTCGCTGTAAATCTGCTTTCTGCTACTTTTGTCTCTTTTAATTTGAAGTTTGGAGCCTTTCTCTCTGCCCCTTACCTTTAACTTCATTTCACTCCTAACATTTCACTTAACAGGGCCTTTTCCAGGTTCTTGTCCTTCCTTTGACTAGAATGTCTTCTTTGGACTTCCCCCTTTTCCACTCCCCTGGATTTTAGGTTTTTTTCTTTAGCTTGGGAGTGTCCCCTTTGTTCCAGTCTCTCCTGGCAGCAACTTTCAAAACCCAACTGAACTCAACAGCTTCCAAATCAAAATTGCTTTTTCTAGATTTTCTGTGTATGGCTGTGGGAGGGAGCTGCCTGTCTGGACCCCTGTTGCTAGGCAACAGCCCAATTCTTCTACCCTTGTTTGCTTAACCTAGCTGCAACGTTCATAAAAAAACCTCATTAGAAATGCAAGCACCCTTTTAAAGTAAAACTAAAATTCAATTTGACATTCCTTAACACACAAATACAGAAATACAAATCAAACTTAAACTTTAAAGCTAAAACTCATCCCTAACACCTATAAATACAAATATAACTCACTTAAATTATCCTTTTCTCTTAACACAGTCAAGAGGACTAATGCTCAGGGAACATGGGTTCAAATCCCACCATGTCAGCTGGAGGGATTTAAATTCAATTGATAAAAGCGGGAATTAAAAAGATAGCCTTAGTAATAGTGACTATAAAACCATTGTTGACTGTTGTAAAAACCCAACTGGTTCACTTTAGGGAGGGAAGTCTGCCAACCTTATCTGGTCTGGCCTACATGTGACTCCAGACCCACTGTAATGTAGTTGACTCTTAATTGCCCTCTGAAGTGGCCTAACATGCCATTCAGTTCAAGGGCATTTAGGGATGGGTATGGCCAGTGACGCCCACATCCCAAGAAATAATTTTTTTTTAAGTGCAACAGTTCTGTGACCATTTCGGAATCATTTTCCTGTTTTAAAAAATTTCACCTGTGTTATAGTTTCTGTTTCCAGAGTCATTTTACTTCGTTAGTGTGAACTGCATTACAAATTGGAAAGCTTCCATATTTGCATTTCTTTAAAAATGCTGTGCTGCATGATAGTTAGATGGCTTCAAACTTTAATTTTCATACTTAAAGAAGGAATACCGGTGTGGGTCCCACGCTTTCCTCAGCCTGATTTCTGCTTGTTTATACCGACTATATTTGGCACATGCTAATGAGGTTAGCAAGACTTTCCTCCTGCTACTCCTCCCTTGCTCATTTTTGCTGTATTTCATTTAGAAGAAAATAGAAGGAAGAGCAAATAGAGAGGGTGGCTGGACATCCTGAGATGTTGGGAGTTGCAGTAGCAGGCAACATCCTTCCTTCCTTCTTAGCGGAGACTCTGAAATGAGTGCCATGTGGAAGGAAGTGGAAGTGACTGTCAATGTCTCTTTGCTGACATGTAGGCTGGCATTTTCCCATTGGAGGCAGGAAGTGGAAGTGAAGGTTATTCCTGACTTCACAATGTTGCTTCCATCCCAGCAGTACCAGCAGGCTGGTGTCAGTCTGCTGACAGGAGGCAGCAGGCCCAAGGTAGAGACAGAGACAGGCCAATGCCAAGGAGGACAGGTTAAGAGGCATGCCTCCATCCTGAGACACTGGTCCAGTTCTTCATTGCCATCAGCAGTTTCTCCAAATAAAGCTAAACCTGCAAATCAGTGTAAAGCCCCCTCTGACCTTCATCCACTTAACCCCCCATCCACCCTCACACTCCTCAACCCCCTTCAACTCCTATTCCCTTACCTCTCCCTTACCTGTTTCACCATCTCATCCTCCTACACTCTCACACTCCCATACACCCCGCCCTAATCCAGTCACCCATTATCCACTTTTTAAGCAGAACTTGGATACCCTATAATAACAGTTTAAATCAATGAAAAGCTCATAAACCTGTGAAAATAAACAAACATCACTTTAGGTATTTAAAGCATGATCCTTTTCAGAATGAAGTAAATCTGGCAAAGCCATTAAACTCTCATTCTCCAAGTCAGATGTATAACCAAACTCTGCACTTCAGAACCTATTAGTGCTTTGGAAGGCAGCCAAGACATCAAACTTGTATTCTCCAGGAGAGCTAAATAAATAAAATCCACACTACAGAATCCTTTAGTGCTTTTGAAGGTAGGCATAAGCTGATACATCAGTCAAAGCTTTAAAACAGCCAAACAAACAGCTGGGCTAATATACAAAGAATGAATGAAAGCAATAGGAAGAGTTTAAATAATTAGCTCTGGAATCTCACACTGAGATAGCCTTTTAATATTGTACAATGCAGAATAGCACTTTCTATGGTGGATAATCTATTGTAATGCATCTGAAGAATTTTCCATTTCTATATTGCTGTTCCTTCACTTAAAAGCTTGTCAGTTGTCAAAAGTAACAACCTCTCAATCACATTCTTTAATGGTCATTTACATTTTCCAAACACAGCGCTGTCACCACTCACTTTAGTAAACATAGATACAACACAGGCTATACCATTTCATGATGAACTGCAAAGGAGACAGCACCATTTTAACTCACCTTTTATAATGTTCTCACCTCAAATCTTTGGTCCATGCCTCCACTCTTCAGATGTGATTTAGGAGGGTTTTCCAAAACGCAACTGCCTTGATGAAAATTCCAGAAGTTTTGAAAAGCCCACTTCTACAATAGTGCTGGCAACTCCTAAAGAGGAGTGTGTCAGGTTCCTGATCCATGCCACTGAAATTGGCTGGAGATGGTATTGGAAACGGGAATTTCACTTTGCGTTTCAGCGTCCGTTTTGTTTTTAGCAAACCCGACTACATTTGGTCTTGTTTCAGGACCCAAATCCCAGCCCTAGGGTAGAATTGTTGTGCAGGAGGAAGTTCAGCAATTTGACTAAGGAAAGTCAAGGTGAACTAACTGCTGCCCAATTACCCTTAATGCAATGAACTAACAAAGGTGGATGTTCCCCAATCCTTACTCACTGTTACAGGAGTGGGAGTAAGCAATCATAGTGGTCAAAAGGATGATCAGTTGGAAGCTTGCATCTACAACCTTCAGACTTAGAGGCAGCTGTTCCATCAAGTAGGTCACATGTATAACACAAGGTATTCGCTGGCGATGGAAAGACTAACTATCCCTTAGCCAAATTATATGCATTTTATCTATAAAGTGATGAACCACAACTGTTAACTATATCTTTAAATGGTATTGCAATAATGTTGGTGTTCTTGGAAATATAGTTGCCAATGCTGATGGTGGGACATTTTCAAAAATATTCAAATCTTATCGGAACTTGTTTTCTGATGTACATCAAATAAATTCAGTGCTCCTGTGACATTCTAGGGTTTACATTTGCTGTCAGCTTTTCCTTAGGAGAATCAACAAGCTGGCAGATTCCTAATCCTGCTGCAACAAGACACATGGCTTTCCTCAGGGAATAAATCATCACTCTGAATTAACATAGAAACATAAGATTATTTAGAAGCAAACAGATGTGGGCTGCAACTTCCAGGGATGGGAAACCAAGTCCCAGACACAGAAATTAAACAGTGCTAAAAATACCCTGATCCAAATCTGGAAGAATTCAACTTTTTGGTACCAACAACAGGGCAATACCTCTTTCCCCTCCATCAGAACTAAGTATGGGAGAAGGCACAGCCAGAAAGCTATCATTGTGTAACCCAAAACAATATTGTCGAACAAAACTGCAACATCCTCTACTATAATAACAGATGGCATGTCCTCATCCAACTTTTCAAACACTAACAAAAAAATCATACGGTTTCATGCTAACATTTACAAGAAGCAGAGGTATAATTATCTAAAGTTAATGGAAAGAAAGTTAATGAACATTACTCACGAACTTCATTAAAAAAGATTTACCCAGCCTAATCACACCTTTCAGATCTTGGTCTGCTGGCCCTGTAGGTTAATGGCATCTCAAGTGCATATGCTAGAATTTTTTTAATACTTTGAGGATTTTTGCCTCTTTCGGGCAATAGACAAGTTATACTAGTGAAGGTTATGAAGGGCAGAGGCATTGCTGATGGAATTTCTCTAGCACTCTTATGTATCGTTGATACCCAGTTCAGGTCTCACTGCAGCACAGGAGTGTGGTGACGACAACTGCGCTGTACACTAGAACTTTTGTTAACTTGCAGAGGTCTTTGTTGTCAAACACTCACTGCTGTAGTTCGTAGAAGGCTGAGCTGATGCTGCTGATCTGGTGTTGGATCTACTCGTCAATTGTGGTCTTTTGAGAGAGGTGGCTGCCAAGGTATGGGAAAAGCTCAACATATTCCAGAGTCTCTTTCAACATATACGGGAGGTGGAAAATTTGTTGACCAGGTGTGGGTTGATATGAGTTTTGTTTTGGTAATATTCAAGGACAGGCCAAGTTTCTTGTAAAGCAGAGTTGTAGAAATCAAATGAGACTTGCAAATCCAATGCAGTGGATAATGACACTGCAGTCATTTGCACACTGTAGATCGTGTGATTTATGATAGTCAGTTTAGTTTTGGCACGGGGGCGACTGTGGTTAAAGAGTTTTCCATCTATCCGGTATTTAATACTGACACCAGACGGCAGTTGTGCCGAGATAAGGTGAATAGCCATAGTCAGGTTGATTATAAATAGTAGAGCGGCTATCAACCAGCCTTGCTTGATTCTGCTCTGGATTTTGAAGGCTTCAGATCTTCCATTCAAGACAGTTGCAGTCAGATCATAATGAAGCAGTTGCAGGGCTGTGATGAAGTTTCTTGGACATCCAATTTTCTGGGAGCACAATCCACAAAGCCTCACAATTTACTGAGTCAAATGCTTTGATCATGTTGATGAATGTAATGAACAGTTCCTGGTGTTGTTATCGACATTTTTTTAGATTTGTCTGGCAACAAAAACCATGTTGGAGCTTCCTCTAGCCACACTGTGCCTCTGGGAGAATTTCCTGAGCCACAGGAAGTAGGCAATTAAGGAGAATGCTTGTCAGGATTTCCCCTGCTATGTACAAGACGGAAATACCTCAATAGCTACCACTTCATGATTTATCTCTTTTTTTTAAACAATGACTCCACCTTATCCTCCAAATTTAATGGGAGGACCATCAAACAAATGCTAATGTCCTTCTTGATGTCAGCTCCATGAGCAGTCAGGTAAAACTCCTGAAAACTCAACTTCAATGGATGGGACACTGCATCCACATGATAAAAAACACATCTTACCCACCAGGTCCTGGTTTCTCAACTCTCATCTGAACAAAGTTCCAGGGGAAGACAAAGAAAATGCTTCAAAGACACTTTGAAGCTCTTCTTGAAGCGTGGCAGCATTGACATTGTTGTCTGGGAGCAACTTGCTACCAATGTTTCAGAATGGCAATAGCTTGTCCATCAAGCTGCATCACATTTTGAGTCACATTCTTAATGATGAAGCAGAGTGGCAGCAGAGAAAGAAGGATAAGCAAGCACTCTAGATCCACCACCTCATGGCACATTCTTCCCTATGTGCTCAAAGATCCGTGGGCCAAGAATTGGCCTGTTCAGTCACATGAAAATCTATAGAGAAACTCATGAGTCTGTGTAGATGTCATTCTCAACTTAAGGGGCCTGACGATGATGATAAAGAGCCTTTAATCAGGAAAGACTTCCAAAATTGACAAGCTTGTCCCTAAGTTCTATAAAATATCCTTTCCAGATTTAAGACCAATACAGAAAAGACTCTTATACATGCTATTAGAACCAGCTTTTCGTATTCCTGCCATGATAATGCTTGCACAAAACAGAAATAGTAAACAAGTGCTGAAGTGGAAGGTGCCACCTTTCAGATGATGCATTAAACCGAGACCTTGTCTGTTCTTTTAGGTGGATGTATTCCGAAAGTAAAATAAGTTTCATAATATTATTCCGGTTTACTGTAGAGTAGGTTTATGAGTGTGAGTGTAGATGGTTCTGTCTGTGTGATTTAATTACATTTGGAGTCAGCTTGAAATTATCAAAAGAAGTTAAGTGTAGAAATGTATTTGAAATGTGAATGGATGGACGGGCTCTTAGCATGTAAGGTGTGAAGGGAATTTGCAATTTTAGATAAGTGAAGGGGTTGTTTGGATTTCAAAGAGATGTTAGGATATTTACAACTAGCCAGATAAACAAGATTAAGCAATATGTTTATTTTTTCCAAAGGTTACTGACAATATTGGCAACATGAAAGATTTTTATATCATGGGAAAGGTATAATTCTAAAGACATATGGAACAATGGAATTTACATATTAAAGAGAGAGAAACTTATATAAAGGAGAATGAAAGACAATGTTGGGGGTCCATATAAGATCTAACAGGAGTTTGTGAAACAGCCTTTGGGAAGCCTCCAGCCATGTCTGCATAAGTCTGCTGTGTGTGTCCAGTAACTAAAGTTGGAGAAAAGTTTTTGGGCATTCCACTGTCAAGTGGGTAATGTGGTAATTTGCTGGTGTGCTTTTTAAACTTATAAATCTATTTTGGACTGTTGCCTTAAAGGGGGTATGTAATTTAGAGTCAGGCTAATTATGAATTTTAGGATTTGTTATAGTATTAAGTAATTGTAGTGTTATGTATGTGCTTCAAATCTTTTCTTCTGTTAATAAATATTATTATATAATATTTTAAATCCCTAAAGGTCTTAGTTGGCTCATTACTTCTGAAATCAATGCACACACCTCATAACAAATACAAATTGCAAAACCGTTGCGATAGAGTGGCCAAGTTTCCCTTGTGGATTTGGTTTGCCTGGCAAACATCATCTGCCACATCATAACAGATGTAAGAGATTCCATTGCACTATTTTTGAAAAAGATCAAGGGAATACTCTCTGGTGTCCTGACCAGTACTCACTCCTCAGCCAACATCACTACAAAAATGAATTCTCTGGTCATTATCACTTTGTTGCTTGTGGGAGCTTGCTTTATCTCCAACATCAAAACCTTCTTAACATTTCAAAAGCATTTCATTAGCTATAATGTGCTTTGAGAGGTAATGAAAGGTGTTATATGAATGCAAGCCTTTCTTCCTTTCTTTAGAGGTAAGATCTTTAGCCATGCACATACCTCAATCAACATCACAAGACTAGATTTTCTACTGATTATCACATTGCAGTTTGTGGGAGCTTGCTGTGTGCAAATTGGCTGTTTCTTTCCTATGTTACAACAGTGACAATATGTAAAAGCAACTTCATTGGCTATAAAGCACTTGGGAACGTCTGGTTTTCATGAAAGGCACTATATTATGCAATTCTTTCTTGTTTTCCTTTCATATTCCATAGACTGTATCTCTCTCATTGTATTTTCACAATCTGCAGTAAAGTATTGGCTCTGAGACAAAGCTTAAGTTTATAATTGGGCAAATGGCTCAAATGGTTTAAATCTCTCTATACGAATATGGAGAGATGGAGCAGACAATTCTACTGTTGGTAGATGTGGTTCTGTGGAAATGGACATGTTTCTTTTGTTCAATATTTCTTCCTAATGCTACCTGTTTTAGCCCCAAAACAACAGATTTGAAACTTCAATAAGCATATTCCTATCAGAGCCAGGAAATGGTCCTGGATTCAATGAAAAGACAACTCCACAAATAGTTAGGGAAGGAAGGGAATTAATTTAGTTTTACTTTGAGACTACACAGCTTTCTACTCATTCACATTTATTTATCATACATTTGAATATGTATTTGGATCTAATTAAGTACAAGGCATTCTGGTTCACATACCCTGATAAAATATGCAGCTGAACAATTGCAAGATTATATTTTCTCCGGTTTCCACCTCCCCTTTCACTCTTTAGAGAGAAAGAGTTGGTTTAGTCCATTAGTTGTACCCTCCCACACCCCCCCACCCCCCCCAACCCCTTCCCCCCCCCCCCCCCCACCCCTCCCCCGCCCTCTTCAGTATATTGAGAAGGCAACAGAGACTGGAACACTACAAACTCACTACAGGCCAATGGATACATAACACTTCCATGATAAGAAATTTAACTTATGATCTTCCAAAAAAAATCACAGATGTAGTTAATGGGCTTTCATGTAAGTCTCGATACAGTTTTTGGGCAATGAATTCTTCCATTTCCTGAACCTTGTCAGTGTGTGAAAGAGTCTTGATGTTAACTCAAAACTGTAACCCTCAATAAAAACATCATTGTCGTAAATGATGCAACAGAACTTGCATTATTCAAATATCTAATGGAGCAAGAATGTTAATTAGCATTTACACAAGAAGTGCAAAGTTGCTACGCATTACGAATGAGAGTTTAGATGTATTTAAATTTGGAGGAGTTAAAACGTAGACCTTTTAAAAGTTCAAATCTAAAATTTGAATAATATGAAACCTTACCCAAATCTTTACAAGAAGGGCTTTCATGCACAGCATACCATTCCCAGTAACCAGAGATCCTGTGCATGACAGACCCCACTCTCCTTCCACACTCATGCACCTTCTTGTGACTGCCAAATACACATGCAAATCCACTAATAATCAGTCAGAGATTAAATGCAGGGACCACAGCTTTGGGGAAAAAATAAATATACAAAACTCAATATTTAATATAATGAAGTGTCAATAATTTTAATTTTTAATGAACCTGGGCTTGTTGAACTAGTTCCCCCAAGCAATGGGAAAGTTGTAGTTGGAAACGGAAACTTAACATTGAGTTTCTCAGATTAATATTTTGTCATTCTGTTCATATCCTCCAATGCCATTCAGCTGTGTGGGGGGGTGGGGGGGTAGGGGGTGGGTGGGGTGGAGGGGGGAGGTGGGGGTGGTGGTAGGGGGTGGGGCGGGGAGAACTGCACTCGGCTGGTTCCGTTACTTCTGGTGTCCCCCAAGGATTTATCACTGGGCCTCTCCTATTTGTCATCCACATCTGCCCCTTGGCAACAACATCTGAAAACATGGCATTAGTTCCCACGTTTACACTGACTACACCGAGCTCTACCTCACCACCATTTTTCTCAATGCTTCCACTATCTCTAAATTGTCAGGCTGCTTGATGGAATCCAGCATTGAATGAATAGAAATTTCTTCCAAGTAAATAATGGGAATATCAAAACTATTGTCTTCAGTTCCCAACACATATTCTGTTCTCTAGCCACTGACTCTATCCATCTCCATGGTAACTGTTTAGACTGTACCAAACTGTTTGCAGCCTTGGTATCATACCTGACCCCAGGATGAGCTTCCGATCACATGTCCACGCCATCAATAAGACCGCCTAACTCCACCTCCATAACATGGCCGACTTCACCTCCATCTCACCTCCCGTTGGTGAAAGCCTCATTCTTGCTTTTGTTAATTCTATATAGACTCTATTTCAATTCAGTCCTGACTAGCCTACCATGTTCTACCCTCCGTAAACTTGAGGTAATCCAAAACTCTGCTGCTCGTCTCCTAACATGAACCAAGCCTCATCCATCCATCTCTCTGTACTCACTGGACTACATTAGCTCCCAATTGAGCAACACATTAACTTTAAAATTTTCATTCTTGTGTTCAAATCCCTACATGGTTTTGCCCCTCATTATCTTAGGAATCTCTTCCAACTCCATTATCCTCCAAGATATCTGCGCTCCTCTAGTTCTGGCCTTTCTTGCATTCCCAATTTGAATCACTCTACCAACAGTGGCCATTCCTTCAGCCAAGACTTAAAATCTGGAATTCCCTCCCTAGAGTTCTCCCTTCTTCGCCTCTCTTTCCTCTTTTAGGACACTCCGTAAAATCTACCTCTTTGACTATGCTTTTTTTCATGTGCTCCAACATCTCCTTATGTGACTTGGTGTCAAATTTTATTTGATAACAACTTTGTGAAGTGCTCTGGGGTGTTCCATCACATTAAAGGTGTGATATAAACATAAGTTATTGGTATATCTACCATTTGGACAAAAAGGCAGGTGAATTTGAATTCTGTCATATTTCGACTTTTTTTAAAAAACCTGATTTTTATTGTTATCCAATCCAGACTTGTTCTCTCAGTTTGCTCCTAATCTTAAAAGAAGGTTTTTATTACATTGTTATATAATCATCCATAAAGCAAAACTGTTCAAAAAGCAGACTAACAGAAGGGCTCTGCCAAAATAATTGAGGGCTTTAAAATTGAAATCATTCATCCCTGTAACATTTATACTGTTCATCATTAAACGCTTGTATGATTATCCAGCAATGCTGGTTTAATTATACAATTAAAATCAGCAACAAAAGAGCCCATTGCTTTGTAAACACCTGAATGCACCGGCCAATCATTATTCACAAAAGATAATGTGGAACAAGAAAAGAGAAAGAGATTATTTACATCACAGTGTTGAAGCACCAAATACATTGTTAAGACAAGTCAACATCATTTCAATTCAGTAGTTGATGGCCTCCCCCAGAAACTGAATAGGACTCCAGGGAAAAAAGCATTTCTATCAGCTGATTTACTATAAGAGATTTGGAGCCATTAACAGTCTTAATATATTGCATTACCTTTCCAGCCAAAATTGCTGGGCCTTTGTTGTGATACATACTTAAAATATCAAAGCTGCGAGAGATTCAATAAGATATTGAAAACTGAGTAACCTAGGGATTCTGAGGAAACACCAATGCTCCCTCCCTCTCCTCCTCTCTTTTTATACCCAATAGTTGTGTTGCAAGATGAACAAAAATCAAAAGTCAATGGGTGGGACATGAAGGCCTGAACAAAAAATAAAGTCTGTGTTATAAAATCAAAGTGCTTGAACAAAAGCGGAGAACACAAAGTATTTTGACTTGTACCACATTACCAAGATGTAACCTGTTTGATAACACAAAACTAAATATTATCATTGTGTGTTATGGAAGGTAATTAACACAACAAGGTGGAGGGGGCGGAGGTTTCGGGGGGACTACACTACATAATGGTTTGCTGTAACTCTAGAGATGACTGCTGGCTAAAACCTTGCATTCCGAACCTGACTACTAACAATTCTTCATCTCTAAATGCTTTTGTAAACCTGGTGGCTGTATATGCGCAAACACCTTGGATAAGTCCTTCTTAACATTTTAAATTATTTTTTTCATGTTTGTGAACAGAAAACCAGACACTAAGTAGCTTCACTTTAATCTTCAATCAAATATTTCAAGTATTGTCGTTCATCTAAACCCTTTTTTTTTTCACATGACAATAAACTGAAACAGCTATGCTGGCCTTTTGAAACTAAACAATAAAATTAAAATGATTCAATGGTGACCCTGATGGATTGTGTTCTTCTACTGTTTAGTGATCTGTCTCTTTCTGGTAATCCACCTTTTTTGAATAGAAGCTTTATAAAGCCTTTGATGTAGTCTTGTACCTTTGCCATGTTTGAACTATTGCATGTGTTGACACAATCACTTACAAGTATGTCAAATCGTATTACAAAATAATTGATGTTTTGGTTTGCCTGCTCTGATTAGTACTGTTCCCACCCAAAATAGTGCGAAAAAGCTAAGCCTTCTTTCATTTCTACCTCTCCTATCCCTCAATCTTTATCACTCCCAACTTAGCAACCTCCATGGGCAGAATATTGCTGTCAGCCTGCGGGGGTGGACCTGACACGCCGACGTGTAAAATGACACGAGATGACATCGGGCATGGTTCCCGATATTGTTGCACGACATTTCGACATTGCGTTCGTTCTGCATTATCTTTTGTGAACAATGATTGTCCGGTGCATTCAGGTGTTACAAAGTAGTGGGCTCTTTGTTGCTGATTTTAATTGTATAATTAAACCAGCATCGCTGGATAGTCATACATGCATAAATATTCATAAATATTGTTAATATTGCCTATTAAGGCCACTAAGAAAGCAATTGACCTCATTAACAACACTGCCTGTCCAACCTTAAGGTTGGAGGGCAGGCAAAGAGCCCAAGTGGCCTTCACATTTTCCAGGAAACCTCATCCACAGATGGGATAAGGTTTCCTGAAGGTTTTATAAAATTAATAAATAAATTTTGTAAACTTCACAAACATGTCCGATCTCATGTGACACTGTCACATGAGGGGATGTTTGAATAATTTTTTATTTTATTATGTAAAGACTTTTATTATCTCCTTAATCTCCCTGAGGCAGCTCCATGCCTGAGGGAGATTGTTGCTCTCTTTCGTGCTCGACTCTCTCTCCTCGCCCCGCCCGCACAGGTAGCGCTGAGCTTAATTAGCCCACCAGTGTAAAATGGTGGCGTGCAGCCGATCGCAGGCGTCGATCGGCTCCATGCCACCCACACCTGCTCCCGAACCTATGGCTGCCCACCATAGGAAAAATTCTCCCCCATATTTCTTGAGATATCCCTACATGAGGGACAGTATTGGGGAGAATTTTTTTCTCTTGAAGTTATGCTAAACTTATTGAATTGAGTAGTTTGTCCTCAGTTGCCCAGTGTCCAGTTCTGGGCACTGTATTTTAGGAAGGACAAACAAGTTCTCAAGAGGTTACACAAGAGATTTACTAAAATGGCTTTCAGGATGAGGGATTAAAGTTACATGGATAGACTGGAGAAGCTGGGGCTATTCCCTTAGAGCAGAGGAGGCTAAGAGGAGATTTGATAGAAAAGTTTACAATCATGAGGAGTTTAAATAAAGTAAATGTTTTCAAAGCAATAGGGTCAGAGTGCACAAATTTAAGCAGATTGGCAAAACAAATAGAGGCAACATGAGGAAAAGCTTTTTAATACAACAAGTGATTAGAATATGGAATTCACTGCCTGATAGGATGATGGAAACCAATTCAATAGTTTTAAGGAATACTTGAAAAATTTAAAAAATGCAGAAATATTGCGAAAGAGTACTCGTTTAATTGTAGTCACTGTTGAAATGTAAGAAACATTCAAGAAGGCAGCTCACCACCATATTCTCAAGGGCAATTAGGGATGGGCAATACATGCTGGCCTTGTCAGAGAGGGCCACATCTTGTGAAAGAACGAAAAATCACTGGTCAATTTGTACACAGCAACGTCTTGCTAACTGGAATTTGATAGTGACCAGATAATCTATTTTAGATGTCAAATGAGGGATACATTTTGGCCAGGACCCAAAGAGAACAATCCGGATCATATAGTCATTTGGTAGTAGAGAACTTGAGTACTGCTGATAAAAAAAGACATATCGAAGTGTTTTGTCTTGCACTCACCAGGACACTTCACAAGGATATCAATACAAAGGGAAAACAACAATTTTTACTGGTATTCTAGCAAAGCGTCCTAATGAGTGCAAGACAAAAAGCTTCAACATGTCTCTTTTTTAGCAATAATCCTGATCATCTTCGAATACTGCAGCGGGATCTTTAGCATCCATGTGAAAGATGGCACCTCAGAAATACCCTGGAGAGACTCAAACCTGTAACCTTTTAAAGGTCAGAGTGCTATTAACTGAGCCACAGCTGAAGCGCATCTACTGCATCAGGCAGTCCGCAGTGCAGACACATACCAGGAAAATAGCACTCCATCTGATGGGTTGACAAGAGGCAACACCTTCATCACTTATCCTGCAGAAAAGGGTTACCAACTGAACAAGTCACCCATCTCTTACAGGATGGCAGGATTTCCTCAAGAGTGAGGAGTCACAGCTGGGGTCAGGCTCTTTGTATCAAACTCCATGGCTGTCAGGAAGGGATAGCTTTTGCGTTGAGTTTAACATTCTGATGGTGCTGCCATGCATACGAGAGCCAGTTACCCAGGAGACAGCATGCTGCCCACATGGTATACAGGAGGAGTAAAACTTCGTTCAGGAAACAGGCTCTCATCTGCAACCCTGGCTGCTGGCCCCGCTAAGAGATCCTCTGAGTGCAAAAGAGGGCCTCTGCCTGGAAGCCTGAGCATCTGTTTTCAGTTCCACATCTGCTACTTTCAAGAAAAATGTGCCATGCAGCCTTGGCACAATGAAAGAGTGTGTGCAAAAGGGAAGTGGTTATGCTTAATGCTAGAAATGGTACTTCCCAGAGGACTGATTATTTCCTGATTTAGGTTTGTGCCACGACTGCTGAACCGGTTCATCCATGTGCGCTAAACTGAGGAAAAGATCCACCTGTTCCCTGCTCTTCAGAGAAAGGAAAAGGTCAGGACTGACTGTAAAATTAACACCACTCGCTGTTATTTAAATGCAAATCAGAGAGCAACTTGTTGTGAGCACAGATGAGCAGTTAAATCTGAAAATCCAAAAGTTGCTAACTGAATGAAGCATTTCTCCATAAAATGGCATTTCAATATCTGGCTCCCCATTCAAATATATTGAATGGTGTGAAGGTCCTGTACTGATTTTATAGATACAGACTGAACTCTCCACAAAAGGTTAGAGCTTCTTCATTTCAGTCTAAGTATCCTTTATAACAATGTGGTAAGCATTAATAACTGACAATCTCTCTGGCACTGAAAATTAACTTTTCCAGATGTGGAGTCTCATTCCTTCAGCTTTTAATTATTATTGACAATTTTTTACAAAATGAACTTTTGTTGACTTTTTCTTTCCGCCTCTCCTTTCCTCTCTCTTAACCCAATATTTTTTCCTGTATTTCATGTCTTGTGCCTCATTTGACATTGAACTCTATTCTAAGCTATATTTCTGAGCTCAAACTCTGCGTCATTTATTAATAATCTTTCAATCTAATTGGCTAAGGAACCTGCCCTGTTCACACAGGTCCTAGATACCTTATGGAAGGTATCTTGCCTTTTCAATCTCCATGATTTTGATTTCTCTCAGTCTCTGTCATGGCCCGGCATATCCCTTGCTCTACTATGACCATCAAGCTGGAGGGGTCAACCCTGGTTCAATGAAGAGTGCAGGAGGGCATGCCAGGAGCAGCACCAGGCATACCTAAAAATGAGATGTCAACCTGGTGAAGATACAACTCAGGACTGCTTGCAGATGCAGCATGCAATAGACAGAACTAAGCCATCCCAGAACTAACCAATCGGATCTAAGCTTGGATCCAGTCATGAATGGTGGTGGATAATTAAACAACTCACTGGAGGAGGAGGCTCTGCAAATATCCCCATCTTCAATAATGGGGGATCCCAGCACAATAGTGCAAAACCAAGGCTGAAGCATTTGCAACCATCTTCAGCCACAAGTGCCAAGTAGATGATACATCCTGGCCTTCTCCTGAGATGCCCAGCATCACAGATGCCAGTCTTCAGCCAATTTGATTTTCACTCCATCTGATGTTAAGAAACAGCTGAAGGCACTGGATACTGCAAAGGCTATGGGCCGTGACAACATTCTGCCAGTAGTACTGAAGACTTGTGCCCCAGAACTAGCTTCATCCCTAGTCAAGCTGTTCCAGTATAACTACAATACTGGTATCTACCTGGCAATGTGGAAAATTGCCTAGGTACGACCTGTCCACAAAAAGCAGACAAATCCAATCCAGCCAATTACCACCCCATCAGTCAACTCTCGGTCATCAGCAAAGTGATGGAAGGGATCATTGTCAGTGCTATCATGAGGCACTTACTCAGCAATAACTTGCTCACTGCTCAATTTGGGTTCCGCCTGAGCCATTCAGCTCCTCACCTCATTACAGCTTAGGTCCAAACAGGGACAAAAGAGCTGAACTCCAGAGGTGAGGTGAGAGTGACTGCCCTTGACATCAAGGCAGTATGTGACCGTGTGTGGCATCAAGGAGCCCTTGGCTCCCAAGTGGCTTTCAAAAGAATCTGAAGGTAGGCATAGTGCCACTGGACCTCACAGCTGCCTAGGATACAGAGTGGCGCACTCACCTGCTCCTAAAGCTGGGTCAGGACAGTTGTTGAAATGCTCCTTCACAACACATGATTCAGTGTCCACCTTGGGCAAGGGAGAAGTGTATGGAGAAACAGGTCAGCGGACTATCGCTAAGGGCTCAGTGCTAGACCCAATCCTGTTCTGCACATAAACAAATGATCTGCTGACGACCACATCCTGCAAGTTCATCTATGCTGATGACATCAGTTATGCCACCCAAGCTCATCCTTCTGCATTCTAGCCCAGATCTTTAATAAAGATGTTACAAAGTTGACAGACTATTGCAGCACATGGGATCTCACATTGAATCACTCTAAAACCACATCCAGTGTATTCCACATCCAGAATGCCGGTGCCAAAAAGGAATTGCATATCTACATGGATGGCCAGAGACTAAAGAATGGTCCCAATCCAAAATACTTGGGCATAACACTAGATAGGACTATGTCCTTCCAGGGACATCTGGTGAACACAGCAGCAGCAAAGATCGAAACCAGAAACAACCTACTCACCAAACTTGCCGGATCTACATGGGGCACTGCTGCCACAACAATCTGGGCCTCAGCACTTACGCTATCATAATCTTCAACAGGGTACTGTACACCTCTCTGGCAAAGGTCATTACACACACATTGTGTTGACACTCAATTGAATGTAACAATGCACATTTAACTGGAACTCTCTGCTCAACACCCCTCCCCTGCCTTCCTGTCCTCATGAGCATCACTCCCCCACACGTCTGCAGTTATGCAGCAAATCCTGGACAACACTCAGGCTCTGGCTGATAAGTGGCAAGTAACATTCACACCCCACATTGAACATCTCCAACACGAGAAAACCTAACCATCATTCAATGGCATTCCCATTGCTGAATCACCCACTATCAACATGCTGGGGGTTACAATTGACCAGAAACAGAACTGGACCAGTCATGTAAATACCATGGCTATAAGAGCCAGGTTAGAGGCTAGGAATTCTGTAGTGACTCATCTCCTGACTCCCCAAAGCCTGTCCACCATCTGCAAAGGCACAAGTCAGGAGTGTGATGGAATACTTTCCAATTGCCTGGATGACAGCTCCAACAGCTTTCAAGGATCCTGATACCATCAGCCCGCTTGATTGACACCTCATCCACCACCTTAAACATTTATTCCCTCCACCGCTGATGCACAGTGGCAGCAGTGTGTGCCATCTACAAGATGCACTGCTGCAACGCACCAATGCTCCTTCGATGGCACCTTCCAAACCCGCAACCTTTACCAACTTGAAGGACAAGGGCAGAAAATGCATAAGAACACCACTGCCTGGAAGTTCCCCTCCAAGCCACACAGCATGCTGACTTAGAAATAAAACATCGTTCCTTCACTGTCGCTTGGTAAAAATACTGGAATTCCCTTCTTCACAGTGTTGTGGGTGTACCTACAGCACATGGCCTGCAGTGGCACAAGAAGGCGGCTCAGTACTACCTTCTCAAGGGCAATTAGGGATGGGCAATAAATGTTGGCCTGGCCAGCAATGCCCACATCCTGTGACAGAATTAAAAATATAGAATGAGACAGAGCCACATAAGGAGATATTAGGTTAGATTTGGTCAAAGAGGTTGGTTTTAATGAGTGTCTTAAAGGAGGAAAGAGATGTAGAGAGGCATAGGGAGGGAATTCCAGAGCTTTGGGCCTAGGCAACTGAAGACACAGCCACCAATAGCGGGAAAATTAAAATTGGGAATGTACAAGAGGCCAGAATTAGAAGAGTGCAGATATCTCAGAGATGTGAGAGGCTGGAGATCGGAAATGATGAGTCATGAAGGGATTTGAAAACAGGAATGAGAATTTTAAAGCCAATACATTGCTTGACTGGCAGACAATGTAGGTCAGCAAGCATAGGAATGATAGGGGCAACGGGACTTGACTTATGTAAAGGCACAAGGATGCAGAGTTTTGGATGACCTCAAGTTTACAGAGAGTAGAATGAAGGAGACCAGTCAGGTGTGCATTGAATAATAAAATTTAGAGGTAACAAAGGCATGAATGAGGGTTTCATTAGCAGATGAGCTAAGACAGAGGCAAAGTCAGGCAATGTTGCAGAAATTGGTGGTAGTGATGGCACAAATATGAGGTTGGAAGCTCATCAAATGTGACACCAAGATTGCCAACAGACTGGCTTAATCTCAGGTTGTTGCCAAGGAAAGGGATGGAGTCAGCAGCTACAGAACAGTGTTTGGAGTGGACACTGAAAACAATGGATTTAATCTTCTCAATATTTAAAGTTGGAGGAAATTTCTGCTAACCAGCACTGGATATAGTCCAATAACATGGCAACAGTGAAGGAGTCGAGAGAGGTGGTGGTGAGGTAGTGCTGAGTGTCGGCAGCGTACATGTGAAAACTACATGCACATGTGAATAAGTCAATGAGGTCCTTGCACTTGTTATTGGAAATGAGGGTGGAGGAGATAGGAAAGGGATTTAAGAATAAAAACAAAAAAACTGCGGATGCTGGAAATCCAAAACAAAAACAGAATTACCTGGAAAAACTCAGCAGGTCTGGCAGCATCGGCGGAGAAGAAAAGAGTTGACGTTTCGAGTCCTCATGACCAAAGTCATGAGGACTCGAAACGTCAACTCTTTTCTTCTCCGCCGATGCTGCCAGACCTGCTGAGTTTTTCCAGGTAATTCTGTTTTTGTGAAGGGATTTAAGGAGATGGTTTGGGGTAGAGAAATGAAGCCGAATGTTATCTTTACATGACAGGACGATCCTGAAATGGTGAGCGCCACCATAGGTATCACCCTTTGGTGACTGGGAGACATGTGCTCGCTCGTACACGCAGCCATCTTGTCACATTGCTTTGTACTGCCATTTTGAAGGCTGCATTAAAGTTCGACGATTTCGCCATAAAAGCTTTTGTATTGAGGCCCTGGACAGAATTTTTCATCCTGCTGGCAGGCGCACGCCTGACCCGAACCTGTAAAATGGTGAGCGGTGATGTTGGGCGTGAGTCCTGACATCATCGCATACTCTCGCAATCTTTCAGTCAGTGGGCACACACGAGAGGCCGGCTGACAATCAAAAGGCCTGTTAAGGCCCTTAATCAATTACTTAAATTGAATTTTCCACTGCCCATCCAACCATTCGGTTGGCGAACAGGCGAATAGACCAGGCGGCCTTTCCAATTTTAACAACACCTCGTCCACGGATGAGGTTTCAAACTGTGACTAAAGAACCAATAAAAAATTTTTAACCTCCGTTTTTACATGTCCCTCTTCATGTGACAGAGTCACATATGGGGACATGATTTCCTTATTTTTGAAATCTTTATTTTGCAGGTTAAAAATCTTCAGCTCCCCGAGGCAGATCTGTGCCTTCAGGGAGCTTTCACTGAGCGCACCCCGTGCATGCACTGACTTCAGCGCTCGCAGTCCTCCCGCCCCCACCCCGGCAGCGCTGAGGCTGTTAGCGTGCCTTTCTTGGTCTGAGCCCGATCGCGGGCGACAGTTAGTCTCGCTGCCGTTCCTGGCCCACCTGTCACGCCCACCCGACGAGGCGAAAACCTTCCTCCCTGTGTCTGTGCCAATCTGAACGTAAACACATCCCACTGGTGTGGTCGCAGCGTCGGAGCATTCTCACGTCCTTCTTCAAAGTAAATTGTTGAGTTTATTTGGCACGTATAGTCAGATTTAGTCTACAATATTATAGTGGAAACCATGGCAGCCGTGCATCAGGCATGGAAGCAGTGGGAGTGCTTAGAAAAGGTTGAGACAGTCAATTTGTTTGTGCATTGGAGTCAGAACCTAATTTACATTTTGACGCTTGATCCCAACTTTGCCCCTTTCCTCGGTGATGTTTCACATGGGAGAAGAGAATCAAGGATAACACTCTCAATGGATTCAGAGACACAACAGGTGAAGGACATCTCCAGGACTTACTACCCAACGCAAAGTGACCTTATTGGATGTGATGCTAGGGCAGAAAGTGAATTACTGCCCTATATTACACTTAACTCCATTGTCAAAGCATCTACATTACTTGCTCCAACATGGCAGACTATCTCACTACATTATGGCTTCCAGACCATGGGTGCCCACCTCTTATAACTGGCTGATTTCGGAATGTAATCAGAAGACATTAATGAAGACGTGTATCAGCATCTGATGGCCTTCTTTGAGTATAACCTCCTGCAGAAAGGTGGGCTCAGTCATCACAGTTAACATCTTGACGAGGATGAGGTGATGTCACCCTCTTGGGAGAATATAGTGGCTCTAGGCTACAACTCATTCACTCTAGCTCACCATATCTAGTGAAGCAGAGGTATGTCACTGAGCTCAGGTCATGCACTCCGGCATCTGTCAAGCCAGTGAGCTCCCAAGCCTCAGCTTCGCTGCTAGATGAGATTCTTACAGCTGCTGATGCCAAGGCTCTCTGCTCTGCTGCTGCTCACACCTTCCAGTAGCACCAAACTGTTTCATCTTCACCTAACAAGACCAGACTCTGTATTTCCCCTTCTTCACGTACATGGCACATGTCTTTGTCAATTATGTAAACAAGCAGGCTGACCAAACAAGCATTTTCTCAGCAAATGTAAATTTCTGCTAGACCAAGACTGCCAATATATGTCTAAATCTCATTAGATAGCTGCTATCTTGGACGAGGACGATACTGATAGTATCTTGAATGCTCCTTTATATGAAGGGGATAGGGCAACTGCTGACATCTCATTGGAATCAGCTGCACTCTGTGCACAGATCTGTCAGTCACCCTACATTCTTCGAGCACCATGCTATTCTGGTGACCATTAGTGGAGCCACTAGCGACATGATCTGTGCTTCCACAGCTATGAAGCTCGGTGCCCCTGTCAAGAGTTCATCTCAACCTGCTCATCAGACTGATGGTTCATCTTTGTTAGATGTGGTTGGTGAAATACATTTCTCTCTGTCCAGAGACCACCACAGCTTTGCTTTAAAGGCCTGGGCATGGAGGACGTTGATGTTGATATACTTGCCAGCACTTTGTTCATGGATACCAATAATTCAGCCAGCCAAAGACCTAGTACTAGTAGGTGACTCCACCATCTATACTTATGGATCTCATTCTTTCTCTCATCCGTGCAGAGTGAGATGAGCCCACATACTTCATACTCCCTCAATGTCCAACAACACTCGGGCTAGGGGATTTCATCTAGATTACCTTACCTGATGACATTGCAGACCTAAGACATTTGCATTTGAGCCATCCTCTCTTCCTTCAGGATCAGAGTTTACCAAACCACCCAACACTCGGCCTCCATATCATAATTTTCACAGTGTTGTTGACAACATTCACATCGCGAACCTGACCTACGTTTGCATTGTTTGGTAAATGGTTGTGCTGTGTCACCCTGAGAAGGCTGAGAATCTTGGTAACTGGGGATGAAGACAGGTCATATCTGAACAAAATGTTTATTGTGAGACAGGGGAAAGGTTTCACCAGTAGAAACACATCATTGTAATAGATCTAACCAATGCCTTTTCCCAGATTCCATTAGCATGATCTTCCATGAATTACTGTGGAGTGGTCACGCCCTACAAAGGTGTTCATGTGTATGCTTGATCTGCCATGGGCACACCTGGATCTGAAACTGCTCTTGAGGATTTGACGTGCCATGCCCTAGGTGATTTTCTATTTGAGGGCATTGTTGTCAAACTTGCAGCTGATCTCTACTGTGATGCTAACAGTCCTGAAGAACTTCTTCACAACTGACAACATGTACTACATGCGCTATCACAATGTGACCTGCACCTATCAGATCCTAAAACTGTCATCTTCCCTAAGACTACAACTATTATGGACAGATTTGATCTCATAGCACCTTGCAAGCTAGCCTGGCCATGGTTTCTACCTGGTCTCCACCAGAGAAGGTTTCTGGTATGAGAGTTTTCATCGAAGCCTAGAAGCTCCTCTCAAGAGTCCTCCCTCGGTGTGCCTCTGACACAGCCCCTTGGATGCTGTTACCACTGGTCATCAGTCCAATGAAAGGATAGAGATGGCAGGTGATCTCTGCACAAGCTTTCAGTTGGCACAATCTGCTCTTACATCCATTAAAACTGTTACCCTACCCCATCCAGACAATCAGTTATGGATTATCGCTGATGGTGCTGTTAAGAAGCATGGCATTGCGTCTACTCTGTATGTGAAATTTAGCAACAGGCTCTAATTTCCCACTTTTTTCAGTGTCGAACTGTATGATTGTCAAATCACTGGTTGTCTTTGAAATTGAAGCTCTATTGTGAACTTCAGCCCATTTATTGTGCAGTCCATGGAAGGTCCTTGTGTTCTCACAGACAGCAAACCTTGTGTGCAGGCCTCTGGGAAACTGTGCAGAGGAGAATTTTCTGCCAGCCCCCATGTCACGACCTTCCTTTCCTCAGTCAGTCACTACCCGGCCTCTGTCAGACGCTGAGCTGGATCTGTGAACATCCCTTCGGATTTTGCAAACTGCAATGCACCTGACTGTGAGTACTACACATGCGAAGTCTGTTCCTTCATACGCCAACCTAAGATTCTGCCATTCATCGGATATCCTTTGATGATATTGTGTCAGGTTCCATAAGACTCCCTTTCATCAGCAGGTCAGCATGGCTAACCATCCAGGATGGATCCCTCCATCATCACCTGTTGAAAGGCCTTTGAGGTGACCTTCCAGAGGTGACTGGAATCTCATTTGCCGCTGATGTTATCAAGCGTGAGCAACAGCTTATTCCATTCTATGAGAATGTGTCATGTCCTACACTGACACTTGCACCACCATTGCCAATGAACAACATGTCACCTTGAGGGATGTTCTTCTCTGGTTGTACATTAGGTTTTGTCCACTGGATGGTCCCTTTGCTGTCATATGGACTGATTCTGCCCCTGGATTTTCTTCTCTGCTCGGAGACAAACCACTTCAGGAACACCACATTGCCATTGAGCTCCGGAGATCAAAGAACCCCATCAAAAACCCAATAGCAGAGAAGACAGTACAGGAATACGAGGATGAGCACCTACACCACAAACCACAACCCCTATCACATCTTTAGCCCTATCCTTAGCCACTGCATGACTCAGTTCTCGTCTTTGTTCTCAGGTCCTTTCTGCTAGAGAATTATAGACACATCTTCCAGTCGGTGAGTGGGTGGCAGGGCCCAATTGCCGATGCGTAAAATGACACGGGGATACATCAGGCGTGCGTCCTGACATCACCCCGCATCATTTAGATGCTCAGTTCGGCCTATTAAGGCCATTAAAAAACTAAGATGATTAATGGACCTGCCCATCCAACCTTAAGGTTAGTGGGCAGGCCGGGAGCCCTGGCTGGCTTCGGAAAAAACATGAAACCTCATCCATGGGCGGGATGAGGTTTCATGAGGGTTTATAAATTTTTAAGAAATGTTTCAATAAAAGTTATGGACATGTCCCAACTCATGTGACAGTGTCACATGAAGGGACATGGCAGGGAAATGTTATCACCTTTATTTAAAGTTTTCAATTGGAACCGATCTCCCTGAGGCAGCACTTTGCCTCAGGGAGATCTGTGTGCTCTTTTCTGTGCACATGCGCGAAAGTGCGCACTCCCAGCTGAGGGAATCCGTGCCCCCCCCACCCCCCGACCCTGCCCTGCCTGCACAGGGAGCACACAGTGCTTCCTGGTGGACATCATGCTGGGTGGGCCTTAATTGGCCCGCCTACATAAAATGGCAGCACACCCCTGATCAGGGGTGCTGATCGGAAGGCCACCCGCCCGCGCCCGCTCCTGCACTTCCCCCGCTAATGGGGGGAAAATGTTGCCCATAATTACATCAGTATTGGTGACTATGAAACTTTCATTCATTGTGGTATAAACCTATCTAGTTCACTAATGTCCTTCGGGGAAGGAAAACTGCTGTCCTTACCTCATCTGGCCTACCTGTGACTCCAGATTCACAACAATGTGGTTTACACTTAACTGTCCTTTGAAGTGGCCTAGCAAGCATTCAGTTCAAAGGCACTTAAGGATGCAACAAATGCTAGCTTTACCAGCAACACTGAAATCTCATGGAAGAATTTTAAAAAAACTTCAGCTACCCATATCCCGCCCAGCAATAATCTTGTTGACTCTGGTCCCTAATGCATTGAACTTAAAACTATTTTTTACCCCTACATTAAAAGCAGTCAAGAGAATAACCTTAATTGATTTCTACAATATCTTCCCACCTTATATTTACTTCTGCATTGTCTCTGGTCCTCTAACTCTACCTTTGGTACATTCCACTTTTTTTTTGCTCTGCCATTGGTAATAGCGCCTTCAACTATCTTACACTCACTCTCTGGGAATGTCTTCCAAAATCTTTCCATCTCTCTGCAGAGGATCATAGGATCTGACAGCACCAAAGGAAACTATTTGGCTTCTCTTTCTGTACCGCCTCTTTGAAAGAGCTGGTCAATTTAGTCTCAGCTTTTTCCCCATAGCCTTGCAAATTAGGTTTCTTCAATTAAAGGTCCAATTACGTTTTTGCAAGTTGCTATGGTATCTGATTCCTACAAGTAATGTGTTCCAGATTATAACAAACCTATGTGAAATCAATTCTCCACATCTCACTCCTAGCTTTACCCTCAAAACTAATTTTTCCCACCAAGGCTTTGGTCACTTCTTTTAACTCTTCACTAAAGACATGCTGTCCTACCCTGTTTTAATAGTTTTCTCTCCCTGCATCTGTAAAACTCTATAAATGCAAGTTTTTGCTGCTGTCATTTAGCCACCACAAACAAAGAATGATATGACGACCTTTGACCTGGCAGCAGAACAGTAAGGAAAATTTTAAATTCTTTAAAATGCCTGTGGAACCTGTAATTGTTTTTAAGAATGTTTGAAAATAACGTTCAACAGCTCAAGTCAATTGTAAAGGGATTAATTGCAATTTTTTTGGATAATAAGAAATTAAGGTCCATGCGGCCTGGTGACTCTTGACCTGAAGCAGTAACAACAGGAAGGAAGCCATGTGCCTGACAGATGCAAAGGAGAGCTGGAGGCAGAAGGTAATCAGTACACAGATACAGACACAAAGAAGTGCTGCAGCAAGACACAGTTATCAAACTCCTACTCAACACAGAAAAGTAAGTTTTCTGTTTGGCAATCAAAATAATAGAATTCTAGAAGTTCTTGGAGAAGTGATTTACAACTGAGCTAAAAGGGACTGAATCCTAAAAGTGGTCTGAATAGTTCAGGCATGTGAAAGAGCTGAGAATTTGTAGCAGAGGACCAGATTGTGAAATGGGTATTGTTGGTTGGTCAATTCAAAAGGAACTCTGGAAAGCTATGCCAGCAGGACTGGCGTGATACAAGTGAGAGAGTGTTTGTAGAAGTGTGCCTTGTTGGTGTTAACCCTATCCAGGGACTTCAGATAGAATATTGCTGCCAGTGAACACGACTTGAGTGTGGAATCAATTGAATAGGAAAGTGAGAAATCCTACCTACAGAGGCTGAGTTAGAAAGACAGTGAGATTGCATATCGTGCCAACATTTGTGCAGGGAGTGATGTGGGTACTTGTGGTTGTGTAAGATGTGTCTTTGGTATATGGACTATTTAAAGTGAAATTTATCTTTTTATTTGAAGTATCATTTGTCTGTTAATTAATTTACTTGATTCTGATTCATGCTATAAAAGTTACAAAGAATGAAATCTTGTTGGTAATTTCTAAATGCAGCATAATGTGGATAAACGTGGGGTTATTCACTTTGGTAGCAAAAACAAGAAGGCGGTTTATTATCTGAATGGTTATAAATTGAGAGAGGGGGATGTGCAATGAGACTTGGGTGTCCTCGTACACCAGTTGCTGAAGGTAAGCATGCAGGTGCAGCAGGCGGTAAAGAAGGCAAATGGTATGTTGGCCTTCATAGCGAGAGGATTCGAGTATAGGAGCAGGGATGTCTTGCTACAATTATACAGGGCCTTGGTGAGACCACACCTGGAACATTGTGTGCAGTTTTGATCTCCTTACCTGAGGAAGGATGTTTTTGCTATAGAGGGAGTGCAGTGAAGGTTTACCAGACTAATTCCTGGGATGGCGAGACTGACATATGAGGAGAGATTGAGTCGGTTAGGATTATGTTTGCTGGAGTTCAGAAGAATATGGGGGGATCTCATAGAAACCTATAAAATTCTAACAGGACTAGACAGGGTAGATGCAGGAAGAATGTTCCCAATGGTGGGGGAGTACAGAACCAGGGGTCACAGTCTGAGGATACGGTGTAGGCCATTTAGGACTGAGATGAGGAGAAATTTCTTCACCCAGAGAGAGGTGAGCCTGTGGAATTTGCTACCACAGAAAGTAGTTGAGGCCAAAACATTGTATGTTTTCAAGAAGGAGCTAGAAAAAGCTCTTGGGGCAAAAGGGATCAAAGGATATGGGGAGAAAGTGGGAGCAGGCTATTGAGTTAGATGATCAACCATGATCATAATGAATGGCGGAGCAGGCTCGAAGGGCTGAATGGCCTACTCCTGCTCCTATTTTCTATGTTTCTATGTTTCTCCATTTAGTTTAGTTTCCCATGGGGGTCATAACACTGGCTTTTCTTCAGGGGTGCATTCACCAGATGAGGGCAGTTGGGGCAGGTATGATCCCCATCAGGACATGTTAGACCGCATTAGGAGTACAGGCTGTGTACAGTTTTGGTCTCTTTACTTAAGAAAGGATATAATTGCATTAGAAGCAGTTCAGAGAATTGATTCCTGTGATGAAGGGGTTATTTTATGAGGAAAGGTTGAGCAGGTTTGGCCTATACCCATTGGAGTTGAGGAGAATGAGAAGTGGTCTTACTGAAACATATAAGATCCTGAAGGGACTCGATAGGGAGAAAGTTGAAAGCATGTTTCCCCTTGTGAGGGAGTCTAGAACTAGGGGACACAGTTTAAAAATAAGGTATCTCACATCTAAGACTGAGATGATGAGAATTTTGTTCTCTGAGGATCATTATTCTAAGGAATTCTGTTCCCCAGAAAGCAATTGAATATATTCAAGGATAAGTTAGATAGATTTTTGACCACTAAGGGAATCGAGGGTTATCAGGGGCAGACAGGAAAGTGGAGCTGAGGCCCCAATCA